>NC_133661.1:12816739-13130590 GCF_037893015.1 Macrotis lagotis
AAGAGGTATGAACAGACAAGGCAGGAGAATTAAAATTAACAATAACAAAACCAACAACATTAGTGATGCAGATTAACCGTAAAAGCAGGTCACACTTAATCTCCCAAAGAGCCAAATGTTAAAATTGTACTAGCATATCCTTACCCCCTTCTCATCTTCTTCACAAGTCTTCAGGTGTGTTGTGACTAGAATAGATTTTGGACCCATTGGGTCCTGCTCACCAGGTCTTTCTTTATGAAGCCTAAGGTGGCAGTAGGGATTGGTTTTTAAGTACCATGCCACTGTTAACTTCTATTGAGTTTACATTAGTAATTTCTCATTAGTGTTAGTCATCTGACCAGATTTAAACCCACTTAATTGTATGATTATCTAATCTACATTTTTTTTTTTTACCAAGGAACTGTTGGAATTATCTAGAGTTGTCTCTTGGGTTTTCTATTTGCAACACTGATTTCTACTTTTTAAAATTTGAATTTACAATCTTAGATTTGTTCTGATTAAATTTCACTTGATTTCTTTGGCTCTAGTCCAGCTTGTCAAGATCTTTGCGGATTGGGGCTTTGCCATCCTGTGTTGTTGCTATTCCTCCAGGTTTTGGAAATCAGAAAATCCAACAAGGATTCCATCTTTTCTTTGTGTTACTCATGGAAGACAGACAAGAGTTCAGGAGGGATCTTTGGGGAACACTCTTAAAGACTTCTCTCCAAAGTGACATTGAACCATTAATGACTTCTTTTTGGATTTGCCTATTCAACAAGATCTAAAGCCACCTAATGGAATCTACTCTGGTCCACTTCTATACAAATTGCTCACAAGTATAATATTGTCCAATGATTTGTTGAAATACAGAAATGTTTCACCTATAGGACTCCCTTATTGATCAATTCACCTAATCGGCAATGTAAATGAGGTAGGCCTGGTTTATCCTTTTCTGGATGAAACCCTTCTGACCCTCTTGGCTCACCATTTCCTTTTCTGCACGCCCACAAACTATCACCTTAATAAGCTACTTTAAAACTTTCTAGGGAATAGATGGCAAGGTTCCTGCCTAAAGCTTATAGACTATATTTTCTTCCCTCAAAGACAGGATTTGTCTTTTCCTGGTCTGGCAGTCCTTCTCTTGTTCTCCTAGATCTTTCAAAGATCAAGACTGACAGCCCACAACAGTGGCTCCAGCTGGGTCTCTTCATTGGAACTAATGGAAGGAAGCCAGTGCTGTCTTGCTGTTCTCTTATCCATTCCCTGCTTACCATCCTGTTTCTCCAGTCTAAAATTTATTCCCCTTGCAAAGAAAGCATAGGCAGAAGGTCAGTTTTTCTTGTAACATAATCAGCAACAGCATTATCATCATAATAGCCATAATAATGGTATTTTTATATTGTCTGATGGTTTGCCATGTACTTTATGTCCGTTATCTCATTGGATCATCAATCATTATTCCATCTCTTGCAAACTCTAGCTCAACCCCACCCAACGGTCCTGCCCATTCTTTGATCCTCCCGTAAAAGACTAAAAAACAAACAAACACATGAAAGAATAAAAAACAAGAAACAAAAAACAAGCCAACAAAGCCTGGACCAGAATTCTTTTCAAGTCTATCTTGACTTGAACACTTTCAGTGAAGGGAACCTGCTACTTGTCCAGGTGGTTCATTGTGTTTTTGTACAGTTCTAATAGTTTCAAAGTTTACCCTGACTTCGAGTCTAATTTTTTAATAATAAACTTAATAATTAAAAATGACTAATTTCCTTTGAAACTTTCACCCATTGTTTCATGTCCTTCCAAAAACACTCCATCGAGTTCTCCACCCACATGTACTGGGAAGCCTTTTTACTGACTGGTACCTTGTGTTTATACTGCAGCCCAAGTCTTCCTGTGAACTTCCACTGAGGTGTGGATTTCTGTAGGGTGAGCTAAAGTGAGGAACCAAGTGCCAAGTGGTGTATATTGAGCTGTTAGTACAATCCCTGGAGATTTCCTTACAAAGAAGAGGAAACCTAACCCTCTGTTACTTATCCAGGAAGAATTTATAATTTTCATTGTAGTAACTACTTTTAATCTCTTAGCTAATTTATTTAAGGTTTAATGGGTTTTCCTCCCTTTCATATTTTTTTTCCTAAATCTCATTCTAAGATAATAGAAGCTTCTTCCATAATTGTTAACGTCGATGGCATACAGGTTGCCCACTCCATCATGCCAGTTGCCTCCCAAAGTTATTAAATGTAGTACATCCTTAGACAAATCATGAGAAATTGTCCAGTCTCCCCCCCCCCATTCAGATGTGATTCTGCATTTGAATTTGAACCTGGATTAGAATAATCAGAGATAGAGATGCTCTCCCAGGTTCCATTAGCCACTGATGTTTTGGAGCCATGGTGGCATCTGCCAGTGTTTATAAGGAATTTGAGGGAGAAGAAGAAGAGAGACAGCTAGGTCAAGAGGATTCATCCATGGGCTCACTCTTCATCTTATGTCATGCAGAATTCACAGGGTAAAACATTTGTGTTTATTTACCTCTTTCTAGAAAGATTTTGACAGCTGCTATTTGGTATTGCCCCTGCTGGAGAAACAGGTGGGGTCCTGGCTGAGCTGAGAGATGGTCGAGAATGATCGGTGAATGGGTAAACTGGTCTTCATTCTTCCCTCTTTGCCTCAGAGTTAGGTGGGAGGTTCAGAAATCATGTTGCCCTCTTCCCTGCCCCCCCCCCCAAAAGGAAAAGTCAATGAACAGGGAAAGATGCTCCTGCTGTGGAAGTCAAGCCTGATTTGATTGATTGCTATTATTTCCAACAAACTGTATTAGTTGGTCCTTTCACATGAATCCCCCTTTTCCTGACTTTCTTTCATTTCTCTTTACTGTTTATTCTTATTGTTATATAAAGAAATTAGTAACCACCAACCCTTGTCATGTGTTTTGTGTCAGTCTGGTGATAGGGTGAACTTGGAGTCATTGGAATAAAAACAGAAGCCACATCCAGAGCTTTAAGTGAGACCCAAGAAGTCCCAGAGTAATCATTTCTTTCTAATTTTTTTGGTTATTCACCTATTATATTCCTTAATTAGCTGAAGAGTATTAGCAGAAGGTACAATCAGCAGTGACATTAGGAACCCAAGCCATCTGGATCCAATGAGCAGATAATGGATCAGAATGACTGGAAATGAACCTAGATGTGAGGCAATGGGGTTAAGTGACTTGTTAGTCAGTGTCAAGTGTCTGAGGCTGGATTTGAACTCAGGCCCTTCTGACTCCAGGGTTGGTGTTCTATCCACTGTACCACCTAGCTACCCCTATTTGGGATTTTCTTGGCAGAGATCCTAGAGGGGTTTTCCATTTCCTTCTCCAGCTCATTTCACAGATAAGAGAATTGAGGTAAACAGGGTTAAGTGACTTGCCTAGGGTGAACTGAGGCTGCATTTGAACTCAGAAAGATGAGTCTGTTTCTAGGCCTGGTGCTAGGTCCACTGCAGTGGCACCTAGCTGTCCCTTTGCAGCTTTTGTATATTTAAAATAAGCATCAGGATTTGTTTTCAACCCAATAATTCATTGTCTCTTTCTGACAAGACTTATGACTTGACTTAGAGGAGCCTAAAAATTCGAGTCAGCTGGATTCTTTCAAGTGACCCAGCCAGTGTTTGTGATTTTCTTGCCATGGAGAGGGAAGCCTGTCCTGGTGGTTTATCAGCCTCCTAGGAAACCAGAGCTGTCCTCAAGCAGCCTAGAGTAAAATGGTCAATATTTCCCTCTTACTGGTTTTAATGGTACATAAAGCAATGGAGTTTTACTGCTAGGAAGGAATTTAGAGATCATCTAGTTCAATCCTCTCAATTTTAGAGATTAGGAAGCTGAGTCCTCCTGAGGATAAGAGATGGACCCAAGTGAGGGAGGTAGGAGACAGATCCATGTTTGCTCCTGAGAAGGGAAAAATCAAAATAAAACCTAATTTCATACTAAAAGAAAATTAAACATGCTGATTTGATTACCGGGGAGTGAAATGAATCTCAATAACTTTTCTGGCATCTGTCCCTGACTCTCAATTTTCATCCTTGTTTGCCTGGACTGTTACCACAAGCTTCTTTCTAATGGGCTTCCCTGGCTTCCAGGATCTCTACTCTCCTATCGAGCCTCCACACAGCTGCCATGATGACTTGGCATGATTTTCCATGGTCTGCAGTGGAATGACATCTCTCCAGACTTTGATGATGACACTTGTCATTTCTCTCTGCATAATAGTGCTGTGATTCTCGGTTTATTTCTCATTGGAGTCCGCTAATAAGGTCGGCAGATGCCCAAGGTTAGTGGATGTCATAGGGATTTCACATTCATAGAAAGTCATCTCATTCAAATTTTCATTGTATAGATGAGAAAACTTGGGCTCAGAGGGGTGAAGGAGGTGATCCCAGATTCAGCAGCCTTTCCTAGCTTGGTTTTATAGATGAGGAAATAGAGGCCCAGGGAAAGAAATGAAGTGACCTTGCCTACAGCCACAAGGTCATAATTCTGCCGGCTCACTGCTCTCCTCTGTCATGAACAACCCTGATATGCCTCCATGGTCCATGAATGGGTCCATAGAGCATCCTTTATTCTTGACTGTCTTCTCTTAAACTTCTTTCACATTCTTCCATCTACAGAAACTTGGTCCTGACCAGAAGATGCTGCATTCCTGGCTGCCCATTACAATGATCATTCCGTCCCTCAGAACCTTAGCCCTACAGAACAGAAGAACCAAGAAGGTAGTTCCATCACTCTACAACCTCTTCCCACTTCTGGTTTCTCTATCTATTTATACTCATGGTTTCCAAAGGCTTTTGATCACACGCCTCTATTAATGAAAAACTTTTGAGCAGGAATATTTAACATATGAATTTGGTGTCATCTAATATGAATAAAACATGACTAATTTTTATCATATAAATGATCTAAATTATTCCATAATAGTGATAACCAGGAATTTTAAAAGGATGAGAAAAGAGGAAATAAACATTATTATACATTTTCTCATTTTATTAATGAATAATGCAAACAACCTTTTCGTTCTTGCTAAAGTTTATCACTAATAATATTAGTGAGAACAATGTGTTTTGAATATACCTAATTGTTTTTTTTTAGGTTTTTGCAAGGCAAATGGGGTTAAGTAGCTTGCCCAAGGCCACACAGCTAGGTAATTATTAAGTGTCTGAGACCGGATTTGAACCCAGGTACTCCTGACTCCAAGGCCGGTGCTTTATCCACTACACCACCTAGCTGCCCTATACCTAATTGTTTTACCTAATTACCATTTTGTTAATTTTTTTCAATGCAATGGGATTAGGTGACTTGCCCAAGATCACAGAGGTAAGTATTAAGTGTCTGAGATAAAATTTGAACTCAGATCCTCCTGACTCCAGGGCCAGTGTTCTGGAGTCCTCTGGCCACTTCGCCACCTAGCTACCCCTGCCTAATTCTTTTTCAAAAAGATTTTGTGTACATCCTAGAGGTTAGGATGAACTTAATAATAATGATTACTAGTTAATTGTTAGTAGTTAATAGTTATTAGTAGTTAATTTGAGCAATGTCTTTTAGCTGCTTTTTTTAAAAATTGAAAGATACAGAATGTAGCAATCAAAGTTTGGTCTGAGCTGACAGGGAACAGAACTTTGTCACAGAACTCCAATTTCTTGAGTTAATAGACATTCATGAAGTATGGTGCAAAAACAACCATCAAAAGCAATTTGTTTCTGATTTTAACCCAGGAGAAAGTTTTCTCCCCACCTCCTTTTCTTAAAGGGCAATTGGAGTTAATTGACTTGGCCAGAATCACAATCACTAAGTTTCTAAGTCCAGATTTGAACCTTGGTCTTCCTGACTCTAGGGCCAGTTCTCTATATCTACCATCCATCCATCCATCCATCCATCCATCCATCCATCCATCCATCTGCCTATCTCCATCTCCATTTCTATCTCCATCTCTATCTCTATCTCTATCTCTATCTCTATCTCTATCTCTATCTCTATCTCTATCTCTATCTCTATCTCTATCTCTATCTCTATCTCTATCATCATCTCTATCTCTATCTATCTCTATCTCTATCTATCTGTATCTGTATCTGTATCTCTATTGCTATCGCTATCACTATCTCTATCATCTATCTATCATCTATCTATCTATCTATCTATCTATCTGTCTATCTAACTTACCTGTCTATCTGGTCTATCCATTATCTCTCCATTCAACTTTATATACATTATGCTGTTAAATGGATGTTACCACAACTTTGTTCTGCAGTCATAAATTGGAACTTTGGGTTGTATTTTTGTTAGGAATTGAGGAGCCAGAAGACAGTAAGCTTGTCTGGACAATCAAGTACAGAAAGAGGAGTATTATATTGTAATTCTAAAGCTACATTGGGACCAAGTGGAGAAGAACTTTAAATGTTAACAAGAAGACTTTATCTCTGATGCCAGGTCAATGGGAAGCCACTGGAGTGGATTGAAAGGGGGATGATAGGGTAGATCCAAGCTTTAGGAAAAATCATTTTGGTCACTATATGAAGGAAGGATTGGAATAGGGAAAGCCAATAAGGAAGCTATTGAAATAGTTCAAGAAGAAAGATGATGAGAATATGAATTAGGTATATGACTGAAAGAATGGAAAGAAGGGTTGCGGAGGCAGATGTGTAAATGGAAATGATAAGAGTTGGCAAATCCTTTGATGTGTAGGGTTGATGAAAGTGAGGAGTTGGGGATGATGGCAAGATTATGAAGGTGGATGATCTGAAAGATGATGGTACCTTCAGCAATTAATAGGAAACCTTCAAAGAGTGGGTGGCTTTTGAGGGGGGTAGAAAATATATGAAGATTTGTGAGGGTCAGTACAACAATCTATTCTTGTGCTTGCTATAGGACTCTCCTACCCAAAACAAAAGCGGGCATAACGATGTTTGGTTGCTAACCCCTAGAATAGAGCCTGCCTTTTGAGAGTTCCTACTGAGGTTGCCTATTGATTTTGGAGTGTGGAGAGAGGGACTCTCAGGAGGTGGGGATCCCCATGTATAACTGTTATGTTAAGGCTATATCTACCCTGAGAGGGGGATAACTAGTGCAGAAAGGGCCAAAAGAAGTTGAGGTTGCTCAATATTGGAGAGAATGGAGTCAGGAGTGAGGGAGTGTTGGTGGACAATGGATGAAGAATAGGGAAACAAACCCTAAACTTGGTTATCATGCTAAGGAGAGGATGTGACACATCTTCCTTCCTTGATTAATTATATATCCCTTGGGAGCATACCAAGGCCCCCACAAGGTTTAAGATTCTCTTTGGAGACCAGACTTTCTACACAGACTTATTGTGAAAATCTACCAGCTTCTAGGTTACTCTCTAACTTTCCTATGGAATTCTGTATCTGATTCTTGCTCCTCTCAATCCCAAACCTGTCTTGACATACTACACTGCTGTTCCAGTCATCCCCCAGGTGGTTAGCTTCCCTTCTCATCTCTTGCATCCTTGTTCCAACTCAGGCCCCTCAAAGCCACAGGGATGGTCCTACTTTAGATCTTAATCTAATTCCAAATCATATATCCCACATGATTTTAAACTTGAAAATCTCCCCACTTTTGCTCTTTTTCCATTTTGAGTATCTCTTATTGATTGGCTCCTTCTCTGTAGACTGAAAACACCCCTACCTCTCCCTCATCCTTTGATGGGGTGGGTGGGTGTGGGAAACACATTTTACTTGATTTCGCATCCCCTCCAGTCAAGACTTCATCTGGTGATGTCATGGACTCTCTATGAAATGAAGGACAAGCATCGGCAGCCCCTCAACCTAATGCCCTTTATCTTTCCTCCCTTTTATAGTCAAAAGAAAGAGTAGAGACTGAACCTGGGGTGCAGTTTGTAGTGAGATTTGAGGTGAGGCCATCAAGTTTAGTAATCCTAGTAGGCACCTTCTCTGCAACTCATGGACTTAGAAAAGTGTGAATGATTTGGCCAAGGCCACACAACTAATGTCTGAGTTGGAATTTGAATGCGGGTTTTCCTGGTTTCCGGACCAAATCTCTGTCCAGAAGAGATGCCTACCCTTGTTACCTTTGGCTCCCATTTACTTCTTAATCCTTTCCTAGCTGGTTTCTGACTCTCAACATGCAAGGAAAATAGCTTTGTTCATGGTCCATATAGACCTGAAGCCTTCTACAGTCTGACTCCAACCAACCATTGCAATCTTGTTTCTCATGACTGTCCTTCATGTGCTCAATGTTCTGTCCAAACTAGATAATAGTAGAGATGACAGAATGAAGGAGGACTCCTAACCATTCCATGACCTTGACAATGCAATCTCTGCATCTCTGAATTTTTCCAAGGAGGCAACAACATTTTCAAAGAGAAATAAACAGAATAGACCTGGAAGGGAGTGCTTTTTCCCTTAAAGGAATCAAGACAGGGTTCCTGGAACCTCCTGTAAAGTGGCCTCAGGGAATAGCCTTGAAGAAGTCCCAGGGTTCTGGTAGGTGTCGTTGAACAGGAGGGGATGTTTTGAGAGGAACCCCTCCTTTTATCTCTACCTTCCCTCATTCTCCTGGTCCTCTTTCTAGACCCAGTTCATTCCATGAAACCTTCCTTTATTCACACCCTCCTTCCTTCCCTTTTTGTACTTCCTTTAAAAGAATACCTTATGTGAACTTATCTGTAAAGATGCTTTATCTTCCCTAGAGAATAGAAATAACAAGCTCTATTAACTTTGTCTCTCTGATTCTGCCTTTCTCTGTCTTTCTCTTTCCCTGCTTTTCTGTCTAGCTACACAGCCAATGCACATCCAGCCCACTATAATGTGGTATAGCACAAAATTTGCTTCCTTACAAGCAGGGTTGGGAAGAATATCCAATGAGATTTTATATGTATATATGTCTATCTATCATCTTATCTATCTATCCATCCAGCTTGCTTTCTTTATTTCTTTCTTTCTCTTTCTTTCTTTCTTTCTTTCTTCCTTCCTTCCTTCCTTTCTTCCTTCCTTCCTTCCTTCCTTCCTTCCTTCCTTCCTTCCTTCCTTCCTTCATTTCGTTCTTTCTTTCTATCATCTATCTATATTTGGGTATATATATATATATATATATATATATATATATATATATATACAAACATATATGTATTTATACATATATGTATAAAAGTGCTTTGCAAATCTCAGGGAGCTATAAATTCTGAGAAGAGAACTGGCTTCAAATCCTGCTTCTGTTTTCAACTTCTGTGACCTTCTGTAAATCACTCATTTGTTCTCTGTACCTCAGTTTCCTCTAAGGATGAGGGAGTTGTCTTCACTGTCTTGTGCCATCCCTCCAGGTTCTGGATCTATTATCCTGTGACCTCTGAAATCCCTTGCAGATCTAACTCCTTCCCCCATGTGACAGATCATGGGGGGGGGACAGTGCCCGGCCCAGCTTGGGAGGCAGTGCCCAAGTAGTTAAGAAGTGGCCAATCCTTTTCTTCCCTTCCCTTGCCTTCCCTTCCCTGGTTGGTGTCTCCAGGCTCCAACCAGTTAACCTGCAGCACTCCCTCCCCTCTTGGAGAGAGAAGCAGGCTCTGCTGCTGCCAGCCTGTGGGATCCCAAAGCTCCCTGCTCTGGTCTGGGGCTCCCAGGGGGAGGAGAGGCCAGGCGGCCTTGAAGCAGCTGCACCAGCCAGCCTCCCGGTAGGTAGCCTTCTCTTGGATCGCTGCCCTTTGTTTTTCTCCCCAGAGAACAAAACCCGGCTTGTTCATGTTTGCAAACAAGGGCCCCTGGCCCCTGAGCAGCAGCAGCAGCAGCAGATGTGGGCCTCCTGCATTTCTGGTGGCAATCAGGGCTGGGGGCTGGGGGGAGCTGCTCATCCCCCCTCTTCCCTCCCTCTTTCTCCTTCTATCTGCATCTTGGCTTGAATGCTGACTGAAGGCCAGCACTGTTTGATGAGGTCGTCTGAATGTCGTCGTTATTGTAGCAGCATCCTCCTCCTCAGAGAAGCAGCTCTTAGCTAGAAAACTCTTTTTGCATGTTGGACCTAAGGGTACATACATGAGAGCTGAAAGACAGAGTGGGCAATGGCAGCCTTGGAAGCAGAAAAACCTGGCTTCAGGACCTATACTGACTGTGTGGCTCAGGGCCAGTCACTTAACCTCTCAGGTCCTGGTCCTATAGAAGTTCCTGAGGCACATTGCAGATCTGCATTGGTGGTAGGAGTTTCATACCGGAGTTCCCCACTCCAATGAAATGACAGATCTGGACCAAATTTGTTAGATCTGGACTCCAAGACTCCATGAAAGCCTGGATCTATCCAATCCCTGATTCTGTCCAATGAGGCAGGTCCAGCCCCATCCATCCTTCCATTCCCCCATCCCTACATCCATCCTTCCATTCATCCATCTAGTCATCCATGCCTTGCCATCTAGTGCCATTCTCAGCTGTGCTCTTCTAAAAATTCAGCAGAGACGAAATCTATGTACCCACTGCCACCACCTCAGCCATAGAGAGCTGGACCACAGAAAAAAGAGACTTAGATCTCAACCCAGTCTCTGTCACCGCCTAGCTATGTGACCCTGCCCAGAAAAGCCTCTTCACTTTGTTCAGCCTTAGTTACTTCATTTAAAGCACTTGCTTCCTTACAGGGTTGGAAAGAATATCCAATGAAATTTTATATGTCTGTCTGTCTGTCTGTCTGTCTATCTATCTATCATCTATCTATCCATCCATCCACCCACCCACCTGTCCATCTATCTATCTATCATCTGTCTCTCTATCTATCTATCCATCCACCCTTCCATCCGTCTTTCTATGTATCCATCCATCTATTTATCTATCTCTCTATCATCTATCTATATTTGTGTATGTAAATACACACATATATGTATATATATATATATATATGTATAAAAATGCTTTGCAAATCTCAGGGTGCTCTGTAAAGTCTAACTATTATTAATATAAAGTTTGCTTAGTAACCGTCAGTGCTAAATGGTTAAAACACACTTTTCTATAATTAGGAATATAGCATTCAGATCCCCTGGACTAAGAGAATAAACTTCTTTGAATTCATACTATGCCCTAGTGAGAGAAGACTCATCTGAAAGGAGACATTTCCCCTAGAATTGGAAGACTCCAATTGGAAGACTCTGGGACATTCTTTGACTGGAAATAACTTTTAGAATTCTGAGTTCTCTTAAAAGAATTTTACTCAGTAGTTTCCATTGGGTCTTGCTGACCCCTCGTTACCCCATGATGCTGATTGGGTCCTTTATCCCTATGATACAGAGGATAAAATCAAAGTCAATAGGGTGAGCAGGAACTTTCCCAGGTCTGGGGCATCCAGGATCTTGGAGGATGAAGGCTTGGAAGTAGTTTGTCAGAGTGAAGCAGTGTGCAGGCCCTTCCCGGTGCTGCAGTCTCCTTCGGACGACTGATTTAAATGGCTGGCTGATTTGTCTCAAGGTCAGTGGCCCTAACTTCTGAGGTACCTCGAATTCATTGACTACTTCCCAATCTGGCAATTGCTTGTCAAAAGCTGAGGGAACATCTCCTGCTAGGGCAATGGATGGGGCATATTGAAGACATACCTCTCCCTCAAATCTGCTTGACAAAGCTGTCTAAAATAGCATCAATTAGACATTAATTAGTATGAAGAAAGCCTCTTTTAAAAGACAAAAACCCTTGGCAGGATTAAGTAACCTCTCAGTTATTCATGCCTTAGTGTGAATTAGTTTAAGAAGTTTATTTTTAGTAACCACTCGTATATGTGTGTTTATATATTTATATGCACACATATGCAACCGAACCCTTTCCAGTGGGTCACCAGGAAGTGGTTTGCATGCAGGTCTACTGACTCCAAGGTTAATCTTTAGTTTACTAGAGCCTACATTACTAGCTCAGACCCACCTCACGCATGCAAAAGAACATGCGGCTTTAGTGATGAACTTCACCTTGGTGGGGCACCAAAGCTCTTCAGGGAAATTCATCCATCCTTAGTCCATCTCAATGCTCAGTGTTATTCCCTTCCAACTGGAACTAATGGGCAGATTTTGCAAGAAGACAGGGAAGGCACAGGGAGCCAGGTATAGCAATAAGACAGTTTATGGGTCATCGGTGTTGGGAAAAATAATTGCTCACTGCTAAGTTTCCTTCTCTTGCCTCTTTACAGCTAGGAGAGGTGCTGAAACTAGAAGGGGTAAAGAGTCCTATTTCACTGGTGATACAGATTGCTATCATCTAGAACCCCTTTAAATGGATTTGGAGAGTGGCCAAAGGAATTCCCTGTGGCAAAGTGGGCAGCAGATCATTCTGTCAATGCCTAGGCTGGGCTTGGAATGATAAACATCAAGTTCGCCACCGGGGTCCTATCCAAAGCTTTTAAAAAATTATATATATAAAATTTATTATTATTGTTGTTGTTATTATAGAAATATTTTATTTATTTTCCATATTGATAGTTTCTACCAATCACATTTTTGCAAAGTTTGGAGTTTTAGAATTTTTTTCTTTCTCCCTCCTCCTTTGCCCCAACAGAAGGCAATCTGATCTAGTCTTTATGTTTGTTTCTATGATATGCATAGATCAAAATTGAATATGTTGTGAGAGATCTAACAGATCCAAAATGAAGAAAGAAAACATCAGAAACAGCAAAATTACATAATACATAAGACAACTTTTAAAAACTTTAAATTATTTAAATTATTACACTTATGGGTTGAGCAAGTCCATCATGGTAGATCATCACCCCCATGGTGCTTTTAGGGTGTACAGTGTTCTTCTGGTTCTACTCATCTCACTCAGCATCAGTTCATGCCAGTCTTTCCAGGCTTCTCTGAAATCCCATTCCTTCTGATTTCTAATAGAACAGTAATGTTTCATCACTACTACAATTTGTTCAGCCATTCTCCAGTTGATGGGCATCCCCTCAATTTCCAATTCTTTGCCACTACAAAAAGAAATACTATGAATATTTTTGTTCATATGGGAATTTTACCCTTTTTCATGATCTTTTCAGGGTATAGACCCAGTAGTGGTATTGCTGGATCAAAGGGTATGCATATTTTTCTTGCCCTTTGGGCATAGTTCCGAATTGCTCTCCAGAAAGGTTGGATGAATTCACAGCTCCATCAACAATGCATCAGGGTCCCAGCTTTCCCACATCCCTTCCAACATTGAACATTATCCTTTCTGGTCATCTTGGTCAATCTGAGACTATTCAAAGTTTTTCCAGTTTGGGAGAATCTTGGTTCATAGATTTAGAACTGAAAGGAACCTTAGATAATACTGAGTTCACAGGTCATTATTTTGAATAAGGGTGGCATTGGTTAATATTTTATCAACCAAATCACTCTGTCCAACTTAAAGGAAAGGGCAAAATGCTCAATCAATTCATTTTAGTCATAGGCCTTGGAGGAAGAATGAAAAATCTTTGAAAGTCCTTTGAGGAAGTGAAATATAAGAAGCCCATTCCCATTGGTTGCAGGATTTCATCATATTGTCTGGGTCTGGTATAAAAACATCAGGATAGCTGAAATTGGGGAATTGCAGAAAGTAGAACAAGTGTGGGAGACCAGTCCATCCTGGACAAGAAGTCACCTGGGGGGGGGGGGGAGAAGCCTCAGACTTACCCTGACGGAGCTTCTTCCCCTCACTTTCCTTGTCTTTAAGCTTTAAGGAATACAGTGGATGATGAACTATCCCAAGTTTTCACCAGTATCCTAGCATCCTTCTGATACAGGGATAGCCAGTGGTAGTATCTGCACTGGGAGCCAAGGATAGACTGGATGTAAATTTACCTTATTGAAGAAGGTTTCTCCAACACCCCACATATGGTAGAAAAGGACTAGTGGCCCTATGGAGCCATGAGTTACCCCTTCCCCACATGTGTTCTCTCAGTTTGAACTCACTCTCCCCAGGGCTCTGTAGGTACTTACAGGAGAGGCTTTTGGGAAGAATAAGTCCCATCTCAACCAGACTTAATCTACTAAAGTAAATATCCCTTCCTAAAAGCTACTTAAGGTTGGCTAATTAAATTGATTCTCAACTGTTTATCTGGAGAAAAACAAACTAACCAGGACTTGAGGCAATGGCATTAGAGGACCACCCTCAATTCTTCAGCAATTCAACCTTTCTCCCTGAGGGAGAGATTTACCTTCTGTTTTCTGAAAGTGCCCAGAAAATTGAGATAAGGATCTCTAGAGCTAATATGGGTCCCAAAAGGAAGAGGTAGCTCAGGTTTTCACAGAGGGTAATTGAAAGAACCTCAGAGGCCATTTCAGAATCCTTCTCCTTATTTTACAAATGAATAAACTGAGGCTCAGAGAGTGACATACCTCCAAGTCAACAGTGTTTTGAGCCCATGTCTTCCACTGAGGAGGGATTTAGCTTCAGATAAAACATCATTCCACCCCCCATCCCCCACCCCCCCAAAAAAAGCCTGGGGAATCTATTCATTAGGGGCTAGAAATATCACAGGATCTCCTATCTTTTTGTCTGCTCATTTAGAGGATGTTCTTCTGAGCTAAAACTTTTTGTTAGCAGTTTTCTAAATTAAACCCCTGGCTTCCAGGCTCTCCTGTCCCTACCTTGCTGCTAGAATAATGTTCCTATGGTCCTGATTTAACCATTTCTACCTTCCCACCCAAGAATCTTCTCTAGCTCCCCATTCCTTTAGCATAAAGGGAAGCTCTCTGCAGCGTGGCTTCCCCAGCATGACTCCAACCTATTTTTCCAGACCAATTCCTTAAAGCCTTCAACTTTCCAGCCAATGAGCTAATTTGATGTTTTCTGAACTCATTATTCTATCTTCCTTCCTCTGCACAGCCTATTCTCTTTTGCTGGAATGCCCTCCCTGACTGCTCAGCTCTGCTTCTTAGAAATCTTGGCTAGTCCCACATCAAGACCCAGCTCAGCTGCTACTTCTTAGTCAAGGGCTAGCTCGAATTTCCCTGGGTTCTCTTGTGTTTGATGTTCTCTCCCATCTTCTGATAGTCTCATTACTTACTAGCCATGTGACCCTGCTTAACCTCTATTTGCCTCAGTTTCCTCATATGTAAAATGATGATAATAATAATGACCCTACTTTCCAGGGTTCTTGTGAAACTCAAATAAGATAATAATTGTAAAGCATGTGGCCTAGAGCCTGCAGCCTGGCACAAGAAATGTGAGCCCTCTTTATTTTTTGTGTGTCAATGCTATAGACCTGGGTAGAATGAAAGTATCTGAAAGACAGTTCATAGGTTTCATTTTTCTTTTTGTGGCCCCTTCACCTGGTACCTTTCATACAGTAGGGAATTAAAAATTGAATTGGAGAAGGTAATAGATACAATGGAAAGATTCTTGGCTCTGTAGTTCAAAGTCCTGAGTTCACACACTGCTTCTGCTATGACCCTGGAAAATCACAACTCTGTAGGACCTCAGTTTCTTGTGGGTCTATGGTCTAATAATGACATTTTGGAATTGAATTGTGAAAAAATACAGTAAGTTTCTCAGTCCCTTGGAGACTGTGTGTCCTTGGGGAAGTCATTTCAGCTTCTTTTTGTTTCCTCAGCTCTAAGGGAGTGCTGAATGAGGTGAGCACCCTTGTCTCTGAATCTGTGGGTCCATAAATCTGGAAGGTTCTCACCCCCTTCTCCAGAATGGCTAGTTTTGTCACAGTCTTATCTGCTCTGTTCTGTAAACAGCAATGTAATTCATCTTGCTCAAGGTTCACCTTTATCTCTATATGGCACATTCAAGGTTCAGATCAACCGAGAATGGAGGGGCAAAGGCTCAGTTTGGTCTCTGCCCAGCTAAGTGAAAGAGGCCTGCACTGCCTGGCAGCTCTTGGGGCTGACTTGGAAGCACCTGGTTCAATGTCCAACAAAAAGGCTGAAGCCCTGAAAGCATTTCTCCAAAAATTCATCCTACTGCTGCCTTCTGAGATGGAGTGTAGGCAGATACTCAAAGGATCTGCTGTTTAGTCAGGGTGGGGAACCACCTTGGGCTGTGTAGCTCATCACTGATTCTATCAGAATTGACCAACCTAGATCATCATTGATCTGTCAGCATGGGGAACCCCACTGAGCTGTTGAGATTACCATTGATTCTATCAGAATGGGGGACCCCCCCATTGTGTAAATCCCCATTGATTCTGTCAGAATGAAGAATCCTACTGAGCTATGTCAATCACCATTGATTTTTCAGGGTGGGGTACTCCATTGACCAACTTGGATCACCATTGATACTGTTGGGATGAGGAACCCCACTGAATTGTTTAGATCACTATTGATTCTGTCACAATGAGAAACCCCACTGAGTTGTGTAAATCACATTGATTCAATCAGGGTGAGGAATCCACTGAGCTGTGCAGATCATCATTGGTTCTGTCTGGATGAGGTACCCCATTGGCCTGCTTAGATCCCCAGCCATCCAGAATTAAGAAGATGAGACCTAGGCAATTAGGAAATATTAGGAAATATAAAGATTAAGGGGCAGGTCTAATGTCAGAATTGGTGGCAGTGACAAGGTAAGACAGGTGTTCCCATCTCTATGCCCAACAATCTTTCCACCATACTTATTGCCTCAAAGTATAAGATATAGCACATAATTTAAACTTTTTAAAAATAAATAAATTTTACATAAATTTCAAGAGTCCCAGGGTCAGGGGCAGCTAGGTGGCACAGTGGATAGAGCACCTGCACTGGAGTCAGGAGGACCTGAATTTAAATCTGGCCTCAAACACTTAATAATTGCCTAGCTGTGTGACCTTGGGCAAGTCACTCAACCACATTGCCTTAAATAAATAAAAATAAAAATTTTAAAAAAAGAGTCCTAGGGTGAATCAATAAAAATTAATTGAGCACCTACTGTGTTCCATAAACTATACTAAGCACCAATATAAAAAGGGACAAAAGCCTTCAAGGAGCTTACAATCTAAGGAGACAACATGTCAATAAATATACACAAAGCAAGCTCCAAATAGAAATAGGCAATACTTAATAAAGAGAAGGCATTGGTGTTGAATGGTCAAAGAAAGCTTTTGGCAGGAGGTGGGATTTTAGCTGGGACTTTAAGGAAACCAAGGAGGTCAGTAGTTGGAAGAGAGATATATGAGAGACAGCCAGAAAGAATGCCTGAAGCTGAGAGATGGAGGGTCTTGTTCATGGAACAGGCAGGAGCCCAGGGTCCTTGAACTGAAGTGAATCTGCAAGACTGCAGAAATCTGTACTTGATTCTGGAGACTAGAGGGAGCCACAGGAGTTTAGTGAGATCATCAGAACTGAACGTAAACTAAGAGCTACAGGATGGGTTTCTTTTATGAAGCATGACTTTTGGGCTTGAACTGGATTATTGTGGTTTGACCTTCATTTTCAAAGAGGATCAATGACATCATGGGGTGATGTCTTGGATTTAAGTGAGGCAGGATTGCCCAAGGTTATCAGCCTCAGTCTCCCTTCCAGAATCATCAAAGTCCTGTAGTCAAGATGACTGGGGGTGCTTTGGGATGCCCTGGATGACCTTGATGTCTTAAGTGGACTTCGAGATCATTATTTAGATGACTCAGAGCCATTTATTGCTTACTTCCTTATGGCTGAGGTTAAAGTTTGGAGTTGGACTTTTGGAAAAGTAGGAGTGTTATTTATTATGTTTTGAAAGGCTACTTCATTTTTGTTTTTAACTACTTCTACATATCTATTGTGGTACAGGAACCAGAGTGCTGAATTTGAGTTTGAACATCTGGATTTGAACTCTGGTTCAGCTGTTTACCACGTCTGAGACTTTGTTTCTTCACCTCTTGGAACCTCACTTTCTCTTTTTGCAAAATAAAACTCAGGACTAGATGGCCACAGCATGGTGGAGTGGCTAGAGAAGGGATAGTCCATTCCTGGTCACTAGCTCTGGATATGGGTGTGATTGTGTATTTATATGAATGAGTGTGGATGTGTGTACCAACACACATATAAAGATGTCTTTAGCTTGGGTGGCATGGATGTTTAATTTGTCTGAATATGCTAGCATACTCTCACAATGCTCTTTAAGGCTCACAATGCATTTGTGTGAATTATCTCATCGGATCCACTCAACAAGCCTGTGAACTAAGTGTTTATTAAAAATGTATTTTAAAATATTTTATTATTAAAATATTAATTTTATTAAAAATATTTTACAGAGAGAAAACTGAGGGGATTTGCCCAGGACCCCACAGATGGGCAGGGTATGAGGCAAAGTTTGAACTCAGATCTTGACTCCCAAATCAAACATTTTGTCACTTGGTCAATCTGCTATAGGTAGATTCTCAGAGAATGGTCCTTACCCAGTGGGGCTTAGAGGAGGTCTTCTCCACCTTACTCCTTTCCAGATTTGCTTCAGTTCAGTGGTGCTGGGCTCTCACCTGTTCCACGATCCAGACCCTTCAGTCCTCAGCTCCAGGCTTCTTTCTGGTTGTCCCCCATGTATGGAACACACTCTCTCTCCTCTTTTCCAGTTACTGATCTCCCTGACTTCCTAAGTCCCAACTAAAACCCTACCTCCTACTAAAAACCTTCTTCAATGTGCTGGTTATGTTTTGTCCAAGAAACTCCTGGTTCTCCACAGGAGGAGCTCTCTTCTCCTTCCCCCATTCAGACTCTCCACCCTGACCCTGTGATGGGTGAGCTCTGTATCAGATTTCCTCTCCCCAGATTCACCTCATCTTGCTGGAGGGAGCATGGACTCAACAGAATACTACTTTCTTCTTCCTTTCTCCCCCTATTTGCTTTTTTCCTGACTGTGTCCTATCAGCAAACACAAGTCCTGGTTTAGGAGTCAGAGGTCATGGCTTTGAATCCTGATTCTTCTACTTCTCAACAAGAAATCCTATTTGGAGGCTTGTTTCCTTTTTGGTAGAAGGAGGGGACTGGACTTGGCTTTGGAGGAATCTTTGAGGTCTAGCTCCAATGACCCTGTGGACTTCCAAAGCACATGTGAGTTGTTGAGTGGTGGGACTTTGGGCCCAGGGACATATGCTGGCTTCCAGTCTCTGCAGAGATGACAAATAGCGCAACAGCCTCCTCTTAGCTCCCCCCATCCCATTCTAGCAACTACCTTTGTAACCTGGTAGAGCAAAGTAGATGAGATTTGCTTTTGACAGATGCAATAAATTCTTATCTGTAGGCTTGACAAGAGATAAATTATCAGTAAGGTATTTCTGAATAGTCTTTCTGAAGAAGGTTTTTTTTTCTCACCAAGCAGTTGGCTTCCCATGAACCCATGCTAACTCTTTTTCTGTTCTTATTTTTAGGTTTTAGGTATGTGGACATTTCCCAGTTCTTTTTGGCTCCTCTCCCCCTCCCCCCAACAAAATCCCCAAACTCCCTCAGTGGAGTGAGTTGGGAATTCATCTGTAGATTTCTAGGGCTCTGTGCAAGGTGAGAACAAAGGAAAATGAAGATGGAGCAGGTCTGTTGACTTGCCCCTTGGCTGTGGGTTCCCCTTTCTTGGTTGGTTAGATGATGAGGTATGATGTAGAGAGGATTCTTTTCAGGTAGGGGTCCCTTCTAGTCTGCTAATTCTGGGATTCTGGGAACTAAGATTTTATGTGGGAAATGCTTTGCAAACCTCCAAGCTCCCTACCAATAAATGCCAGTTATTAGAGCAGGGTGGTATTAGCTAGATCAGCATGGTAGAGATGCCCAGCTTCAGCTCCTTCAGGTCTGGAGATCCCTGGGAGGTTGAGGCCAGAGTTGTGAAGAAAACTGGGAAGAAACTAAAGGAGGATGTAAGCATGGCCAGAGGTTAGTCTGGGCCTCTCTTTTTGAGTACAGGTCAACCAGGGCAGAACAGAGACCCTTGGTTGCCAAAAACAATTAAGATCCCCTTTCTTTTCTAGTAGGATAAAAAGTATAGCTGTTAACTTCTGCTTTTCATTTTGAACTTGGAAAATATCTCCTGAAGCCACTCCAGAGGTTGATGGGATTCAATAAAAGTGACCGAAAGAGAAACAAGTTAGGCTTCAAAGTTTACTTGAAGATGGATGTATCCTGTGTGATCTTTGCTGTGGTGTGACCTGGGGTTTAACCTGTCTGGCCCTCACTTCCCTTTGCATGAGTGGACCTCTGACTTTCTTGTCCCATGACCTCCAGGTTCCACTTTCCTCACCTGTAAAATGAGGAAGGGGAACTGGAAAATGTCTAAGGTCCTTTTCAGCTCTGAATCCATGATGGATAATGACTGAGTTTTGGCCACATAGCTCAGTTCATCAAGTTGCAAACTCATATTCAACAGGGGAAAAAATGAGGTATCTTGATTGATTAGTGAATCCAGTCAATGAAGCTTAGACTTTAGAGTTTCAAAGGAACGTCAAGGTTCTCCAGATCAGATCCATTTGGAGAGATGAGAAACTGGATCCAAAGAGAAGTGATTTATGGTCCCAAAGCTAGACAGACATTAAGCGGCAGAGAGAGGATTTGAACCTTGATCTGAATCCAACTTCCTTCTCTGTACCAAGCTACAGCTGAAATGCTCTGAAGCCCTTGTAGTAAACACAATGGTTGTTTCCATGTTTTTTCTTTTATTTAAATTTAAAAAAAAATTTAGGCAATAGGGTTAAGTGACTTGCTCAAGGTCACACAGCTAGGCAATCATTAAGTGTCTGAGGCCGGATTTGAACTCAGGTCCTCCTGACTTCAGGGCTGGTGCTCTATCCATTGTGCCACCCAGCTGCCCCTCCATGTTTTTTCTTGATGCTCATAGATATGATCTTGGAATCTGGAAGGAGGAGTCAACACTTGCAGTCTCTGGCAGGTCCCATCATTCAGGGAAGGCTTTGAGTTCAGAGACAAGCTCTGTGTCTGTCACTCAAGGACCAGTTTTGCCAAATTTAGCCAAATTTATATTTTGCTGTTGTGGCAGCTAGATGACACAGTAGAAGGACTTGAGTTCAAATCCTAATTCAGAAACTTAATAAATACGTGAACCTGGATAAATCCTTTCACCTCCCTCAGCCTGGATTTCCTTATGTGTAAAAGAAGAAGAATAGCATTATTTATGACTGGGTTGTGTGTAAGGAACAAATAAGATAAAGTATATAAAAAGCCTGGTAAACTTGAAGCATTATATAAATGGGAACCAGTAGCTTCATTGTTTTAGCCCTAGTAATTCTCAAAGGTCATCTTCCAAGAATGGAAGGGTTGCAATCTGCATTAGTGGAGAGAGGATGCACATTGGCAGAACTATATCCATAAGTCTTCAGAATATGGAAATTCCTCTAAATCACTTTGAAATTGGGTTATTTTAACAATTAAATTTTGAGTGAGGCAAAGGAAATTGATACCTCTAGTAGTTAATCCAAGAAACCTTGGTTAGCAACATCATGAACCCTGCCAAGCCAAAATGAGTTACTATTGGTTATTCTTTTCTCGAACTAAAGGATTTACTCACTGATTATTTCTAATTCCGCCTAAAGGTATTTATCTGGACCTTTCTCTTTCCTAATAGAGTCCTGAGCATCCTCTTTAGAATTAGGGTTAGAAATGAATTTAGGGTTGAGGATGGGAGACAGAAGGGAAGGTCTCCCCAATCATCTGGGTGGTCCCTCTTGTAATTATTTTGTATCATTTTGTATTTATTGTACTTTATGATTAATGAGTTGTGTCCACCCAGGAGAATGGAAGGGAATGTTTCATTTTTGCCTTCCTAGCACTAATATCTAGTACACAGGGGCTTGTGCATAGCAGATGTTAATACTTAACTTGAATACCACTTTAAGGATTGGGGCCTTTGCTGGACAATGGGAATATCGAAAAATGTTAAGTCCCTTCCTCAAGAAGCTTAGATTTTATAGCTCTCATGGTGATGATGAGCATGAAATGCGATTGTGTGTGTGAAAGGAGTTTGGGAGAGTCCTGACTCAAAATCCAGTTCAACAAAGAATGTTTGCCATATGCAGAATTCGTCTAGAGTGTGGAAAAAAAGACATTTTGCTTACATAATTTTTTTAAATGCTTATTCTGAAGGTTACCCAGGTAAGCGATTATTACAATTATTCTATAAACATGGAATTGTTTTTGGAGGGGTTGAGTTGTTCCCCTAAATTCCTGTCCCTGTGTTGAGAGTTCCTGGAAGTTAGGGAGTCAAGGCGAGAGCTTATTCCTTACATTATCGGGGACCCTAGATCCAATATTTTTCTAGAGGGGTCCTAATTTCAAATGAACCCATGTCAGATCCTCACCTCTCTGTCAGAGAGACTGGGTTTCATCTTGAGAGTCTGTCTCTAATACGTACTCAGCATGACTTTGCTCCCAACCAGAATTTTCCCTGGAAATGGAAGAATCTGGCTCATGTATTTCCAAGCAACTCTCTAAAGGCCATTGCAAACATTCAGATTAACAATAGCATTCATTGTAAAACCAATTTATGAAAGAAGAGAGATAATCTGAGCTCCCTTAGCAAGGCTATACTTTCAGACTCCTTTCTGGTGAGCTTCAGTTCCCTAAGGTGTTCAGTCAATAAACATTTGTTTGCTAGGCATTGTGAGGGCTAATCTTATATGTTGTCTCTGATCCTTTGACCCTTTCCCTCAGAAGTTTTGTCCCAATTTTCTCAAAAGCTTCTAGAGCATCTCTTAAGGATTCCAGAAACCCGGATGGAATTGAGATCCCAAGTGAAGATATCATCTCTGCGTCCCATTGCCCTGCTTCCCTTGGGTTCTTCTCACATCCTTGTTCTAGGGTCCCTTTGCCCACTCTTAGTTCTACAATGCCTTTCCCTTATTCCTATCTGTCCCATGTTTCTGAAGCTCTGTTGCCGAAGCATTCACATACCTGCTGGTCAATGAAAGTCTGAGATATACCCCTTTGCTCTCCTGGTAATATGGTTGTTTTTGCCATTTATGCCTTCATCATAGCTGTTTTAGCTGGAAACTCCAGTTTTCCTTTTTTGATGATTTGTATATCTCTACCTTTGATCAGTCTTGTGAGGGAAAGGGGAAGAAGCTGCTTGAATGCTTTTGACCTTTCCTGAGATATTACTATCTAGTGTATTCTATTTTCAATGGCTAATTTACAATTTAGGGCAAAAATCTGTTTTCATGGCAAAAGTCTTGTTTTGAGAGTGGACCTATTTAGTGGATGGGAATCCAATGCATGGATTTCTATGTACTCAAGAAGTTATTATTTCAGGGTAGTAGCAAGGGCTAAGGACTGGACCAGGGTTCAGCAATCTTAGATCTCATCCTACTTCAACCTTGAACCTAATATATCTAAGTTCTGAAAAGATTGGACTGGAACAAAAGATTCTTCCAATCATGTAATATCTTGGAACCTCAGTTTCCTCAATTGTAAAAAGGCAACAGCAATTTCTACACTACTCACCTCTCAAGATTGTTTCAAGGGTCTTAAACTTAAGGAGGCTCATCTCGATCTGCAAAGTGTCTTATATCTCTGAATCTCCGATCCTACGATTTTTGGGAAGACACATAGATGAATCCCACCAGAGGAGAAGTTTGGCTATGGTAGGTTTCCATCTGTACCAATAGAGGAAATAGCATTAGACTGAAACCATGAATCTATCAATTATTCTGGAACTTAGGTTCTTATCCAATGGTTGTTTATAAATTGACTATTTTATAAAAGCCTTTCTAGTTCATAAAGGGTCTTAAGAGATGGAGGTAGAATTTGAAGTGAGGTCCTCTTGACTCCAAGTCCAGTACTCTTTCCATTGTGCCACCTAATTGCCTCTTTCAATATGTGTCCTACATGGGTGGCTAGGTGGCGCAGTGAATAGAGCACCAGCCTTGGAGTCAGGAGTACCTGGGTTCAAATCCAACTTCAGACACTTAATAATTACCTAGTCATGTGGCCTTGGGCAAGCCACTTAACCCCATTGCCTTGAAAAATCAATATGTGGCCTACAATAGTGGTATTACTCCATCCTTGGGCCACTACTGGAAGTTCATCTAGCTAGTCAGATCAATTTGAGCTGGCATTCCCCACTCCAGAGTTACCTTGACACCAGAATAAATCACCAGGGTAGGCTTCAGTGGGCCCAGTCTTACAAATGAGTGCCCCTGAATGAGTTATCCTCTCTCTCCATGCACAGTGCCAAGATGGTCAAATGGCATCAGGACTCCATGTTGCTTTTCCCATGGAAATGATGACTTGTAATAGGCAACAACTATAGACAAAGCCCCTTCATGTGAAAGGCCCTTGGATTATATTGAGAGCCCTGGCATCCCAGCAGTGTGACTGACTAATTATGCCATGAGAATACCTTCTTTGGGAGATATTCTTCTAAGCCAGAAAATCAGTGCTAAGGGTAGAGGAAGATAAATGGTGCCGGCTCCAATATCAGGGAGATCTGAGTCAAATCTCTCTTCTGACACGTAGCAGCTGTGTGACCTTAGGTGAGTCACTTCCATTTCTGGTTCTAGCTGCTTCAGCTTCCTGATATGTAAAAACGGGCAAGGTTGTTTTGAAGATAAAATGAGACAATATTTGTAAAGAGCTTCACAAGCCTTAAGATATTATAGAAGTGCTAGCTGCTTTTATTGCTATTGTTGGTTTGCTGTTGCTTGATCCCTGAAGGTAGAACCAGAAATGGAAGTGGGGGAGAAGGTGCAAAGAGACCAGTTTAGGCTGCATAAGCTGTGGAACTCTCCCAAGATACAGTGCCATTATTCCACGCCATGCTGCCTCACTCGTGTTACATGTAAAATGGATGCAGCAGTCACTGTTCAACCCACCTCCAGGGCTGAGGTAGGAATGAGGGAGGTTGTGGATGTTCACTGATACATAAATGTTGTTCGTTATGAGAGGGTTCCTAAGAGGAACCAGCCTAGACTGGAGTGAGGGACCCATCTGAAGCCCTTTTCTCTGTCTGGATTTTAGTTAGTAAACCTGCAGAAGTCCTGGCAAAGGGGAGAGAACTTCCTTGGCCTCCCAAGATCTTTTGGCAGGTCGCCTCCTCAACAAACTGCCTGGCAAGTCAGAGTTCCTTCTGTTATCGACCCATCCTTATCTCATGCTCCTTTCAGACTCAGGATAGTGAGGAACAGCTCAGCCCTGCAGCAGTGATCTCATTTGCACTGGGGAGCCTAGACTACGGGCAGACCAACAGCTCCTCCGGAGACCTGCTGCCCGGGTGGCCTGGGATGGGTCAGAGCAAAGTCTTCTAAGGAGCCTGCTTTCAGGGGATTCTCTCGTTCTTAGAGACATTGACCTCAGGTGAGGATGTGTTTGTCCAGAGACGGGTCAGGATGGGGTGAAGAGGGTCCTAGTAGGGGCTGGCACTAAGAAGAGATCTGGGTTCAAATCAGCTCTGCCATTTATTATCTGTGTGATCTAGGACATGTCACTCAATCTTTCTGAACCTCAGTTTCCTCATCTCTTAAATGGATGCAAAACTTACCAATGCCCACCTCATAGGACTGTGGATAGAAAAACATGGATGTAAACTTTTACATGAATGTGAAACTCTGCTGTGAAGAAACCACTTGTGTTGGCTTACTTTTCCTTGTGGGGGCTCCAATTTGTCCTGTGATGTCTTATGGTCCTGAGAACTCAGTACTGTGGCCAGGTAGGATTTTAGTATGAGGCTTTCAGATGGGTCCCTCACCCCAAACAAATACTGGCAACCCTAACTCTGTTATTTACTGCTTATTTGGTTTCAGGCAAGTCTTTACCTCTTTGTGACTCAGTTTTCTGATCTATGAAGTGAGGAGATTGTCTTCCACTTTTAATGTTCTGATCCTAGCTCTGAGTGCTCCCTGGGGGTCACTATTATTGGGACCTCTGAAAGTGAAGCAAGATTCTAGACTTAGAGTTGCAAGGGTATCTGAGAAGCCATTGAGTCCACCCACCTCATTTTATAGAAAAGGAAACTGGGGCCACCGGAAACATGAGTTTACATGCCTTGCCCAGCATCAAGCAGGCAAGGATTTGACAGGCAGGATTTGAGTACATGTCTTTCTGACTCTAGGTGCAACTCTTTTCACAATTCAGTCAGATGGACTCTCTGGGAAACAGCTCTTCCTAAAGAAGGAAGAGATGGTTCGGCTATGGAGCTCTCTAGTTCAGATTTCTTCATTAGTCAGAAACCAGGAGAGATCTGGGTGGTGGTAGGAGCTAACTGTTTTTTTGAATTTTATTTATTTAAGGCAATGGGGTTAAGTGACTTGCCCAAGGTCACCCAGCTAGACAAATATTAAGTGACAGAGGCCAGATTTGAACTCTGATAATCCTGACTCTAGGGCTAGTACCACCTAGGTGACCCCAGAAGCTAACATTAATGAGAGAGTCCTTCTATGTTTGCCTTAGAGAAGACAGTGGCAGAACCCAGGCAGACCCTGTCTGTGTCTAACCAGGAGTCCAAGGTCTCATCCTCAAGTTTCTGCTCCCACACTGTTCTGCAGGAGGGTTCTGCCATCTCTGGCACCATCAGCAGTGATGGTCAATGCCTGGAGCATGAGGACTCGGGGTGAGAAGGTCAGGGCTGGGTTCTTACTTGTAGCCCACTGACCCAAAGAGCCCCCCCTCCAGGGTTTTGGGTTTCCTCAAGACCATGGTCTTTTTTTTTTTTTTAAGATTTTATTTATTTTAAGTTTTACAAAATTTCCCCTAATCTTACTTTGCTCCCCCACCTTCCATAGAAGGCAATTTGCCACTCTTTACATTGTTTCCAGACTATGGTCCTTTTGAAAAGTGCCTTTCTTTTTGTATGTGACTTCTATGTCCATCATTACTGCTGGGGGATTTTGCATGGTTTATAGCCTTGGTGTCTGAATACAAACCTTGGTGTCTCTCTTACACAATACACTCTCTCTCTCCTTTCCTTCCTCCCTCTCCTCCTCCTTTCCTCCCTCCCACCTCTTCTTCCCTCCCTTCTTCCCTCCCTTCTTCCCTCCCTCCCTCCCTCCCTTCCTTCCTTCCTTCCTTCCTTCCTTCCTTCCTTCCTTCCTTCCTTCCTTCCTTCCTCCCTCCCTTCCTTCCTTCCTCAAGTTTTCATCCACAAAAGAACTAATTTGGAAATATTTTACATGACATGTATGTGGCCTATTTCAGAAATTCTTGCCAAAACTTAAAAAAAGAATGTTAAAACATGTTAAAATTGTTTTTACATATATTGGAAGAAAATAAAATATTATGTTAAAAAAAATTCAGCTTTGGGGAAACCCAAGATTCTGGATATAAATCTACAAAACTTGCAGACAAGACTTTGCCAGTATAGACCATCCATCCCTATACAATTGAGATGATCCCTTCCAATTCTAAAAGGGAGTTTTCAGGTTGTCCCTGAGTCTTCTCCAGGCAAAACATTCTCAATTCCTTTAATTGATCCTCTCATCTCAGGACGAGATCAATTAGATAACAAGTTTTTATTAAACACCAACTCTGTCCACTGCATGGTTCTAGGGCCTGGGCATACAAAGGCAAAAGAGGAAAAAAGGAAGAGTTGCTACCTCCAAGTATTTTGCATTTTATTGGAGGAAACAACATGTCAACATATAAATCAGTCCAAAAGTCAATAACAAAATAATTTGGGGAAAATTGTGTTAGTAAGAGGGGAGATAAGGAGCAGCCACTTGCAGTGAGCAGCTCACGTGCTGAGCTTTTTGAGGTTTGTCCTTCATTCTTGAAGAAGACCGTGACATCAGGGAGGTGATGCCATGGCAAGCACATGAATTAGATTTCAGCAAAAGGGATGCTGTATTAGGTCACCAGTCTCACTTTCTCCTCCAGAGTCATCTGGGTTCAGTGGCCAGATATGAATCAGGATGACTGGAGACGGTCCTGGTTGGGAGGCAGTCAGGATTAAGGGACTTGTCCAAGGTCACACAGCTAGTAAGTATTAAATGTTTGAGGTTGGATCCAAACGTCCATTCTCCTGTCTCTAAGGCCAGTTCTCTATAGTAAGTCAGGGATTCCAAGGTACAGACATGACAAAAGAGAACATTGCAGGCATGGGGGTGGCCCTAGGTGTACAAAAGCATGGAGGTGGGAGAATACTACTTCAAAGGATCAATAGATGGGCCATTTAGGTTCCCTTCTTCATCTGGGTCACCCCCTTGGAATATTATCTTGTCACCATCTTTCCAAAATGAAAGTAACTAAAAGGAAATGTAGTTCTCTAGTTAAGGTATCACTAGGGTAGAGGGCACCAATGGGGGGATCAGGAGATGATATCTATCAATTACTGTGGAGCACTACAGACTCACAAGCTCTCATTATCAATACCAGTCAATATTCCCCATGCTGGTCTCTGGAAAGAGGTTTTTATGGTGCTGCTGGGAGGATGGGGAGAGGGAGATTTGAACCTCTGTACATTCCCATTCAGCCTCTATGAGAAACCAAAGAAGTGGAGTTGTGGTTAAGAATCTTGGTCTCTCTTTGGACAGAAAAGACTTAATTAATTGGACTACATGACATTCCATCTTTCACTTCTGATCATTTCTATAGACTACTCTTCCTATTTTTAAGGCACATCCTTCCTTATCTCTGCCTCTAAGGATATGGGAGTCACTTTCTTTTTGTTTAGGAATTTTGGGTGTTTTGGGTGGAACAAAGAAACTAACCAGAGAGTCCCCCTAAAACCCCAGACTATTAGATTCTTTTGAAGTGTAGGAATGAGCTAGAATTCTCTGCCAGTTTAGTAGAATTGGTAAAATAGCAACTCTTTGCCATCCCAGGTGCCCTTAGGGTCACGGATACCCCTAAAGCTTAAAAGATTGCAAGATGGTGGCTAGCATCAATCCCAGGGGACAAGCACTGTTTTTAATCCCCATTTTACAGATCAGCAAACTGAAGATCAATTTAATTAAATTCAGCATACATTTATTAATCATCTGTTCTAGGTCAGACACTATAAGAGGTACTAAAGATACAAAGATGAGAACAAAACAGTTCTCCCCCACTTCAAAGGAGCTGACATTTTACTGGAGTGGGGTGGGCTAACCCTAACCCTAACCCTAACCCTAACCCTAACCCTAACCCTAACCCTAACCCTAACCCTAACCCTAACCAGATTCAGCTTGTCACATAGCTAGCAAGCATTTGAACTTACTTGAAGTCCAATACTGTGTCTTCAGTAACATCAACTCCCATAACCCCTGGGAATGGAGAATTTTCTCCATTATCCTCACAAAAGATGGGCCACACCATCTCCATACCCAAATGATGGGGTGTGGAGATGAATGAGAACAAATATGTGATGTGACTGAACTAGAGAATAGTTGGTTAGGAATGAGTAGTGAGTGGGCAAGTCATTGGTTCATTGTAGGTGAGAGCTATTTGGCTTCCTTTGCCACAACTGAGAGGTCAAATGAAAGCGACCTACCTAGGGCAGGACTTGAACACAGATCTTTGACTGAGTTCAACTTCCTCATTCTAAAGATGAGAAAATTAAGGATGAGAGAAAATGACTTGCCCAGGGTCATCTAACTTATAAATGTCAGACTCTAACTTGGGTTTTCCTGACTCAATACCCCTCATCTATCCATTATACTGTCTTACTCAAGCCCTTTTGTCCTACCTACCTTACAGGACTATGGGAAGAATGGCATGCTATAGAATGGGTGAATTTGATACAGAAATATCATAACTTGAAGCTTTTGCCCCTCCTGGTAAACTCTCTAGGGCCTGATTTTGGTCCCAAGGTAGAGTAGAAATGGATGAATTAAGGTGGCTGGACAAGGAGAAATCCAACCTTAGTCTTAAAAACTTTTGCCCCGTGATCTTATGATGAAGTCAGTGGCATAGTGGGATGAGTGTGGGGTTTGGAATCAGAAGGCGTGGGTTTGAATCCTGGCTCAGCATCGATCAAGTGTGTGATCTGAGACACTTTATCACTTTTCCGAACCTTAGTTTCCTCTTTTGTAAAATGAGGATCAGATATGATCACAATGAGAGTTTCCTTCAAAGGGTTCTTATGGTCTAACCGGTTAACATGTATGGGTTTTATTTAAGAGGAGATGGGTAAATTAGCTGCCCTAAAGTGGCCCTGAGCTGTCCTAGCTACTGTGCATTCGTCTCGTGGCCTCACGACATCCAACATTGTAGGGTCATGATATTTAATGATGGGACTTTGCTTAGAGATGATGAATTCGCGGTCCTTAAGCCTCTCTCCCCAATGCATACCCACATCCACATTTTTTGGGGGGAGGTGGGATTATGATTAAATTATGACTCTAAGACCAAGGGTCACAAGTAAAGGAGATATGATTTGAATTGAAACTGGCACATTCTGAGAAGAGCTTTCTCTACCCTGGTTTTAAGTACCAGGCAGGTACTAGGCTCCAGTGATCCATGAAGGTGGAGGCTGTTTTGCATTCAAACAATTCCTCAAATTCTAGAATGCCTCAGTTTCTTCATTAGTAAAATGTGGGAGTTAGATATTGAAGTAGCTGATTTTTGCCCAGGATGTTTGCATTCACAGCCCAAAGTTCACAGTAGATGATTTCTATGTTCTCTTCCCACGCAAAATCTGTGATCGGTTGGCAGTATTCTAGGCTTATTGAATACTTTGCATTTAGAATAAAATTGTACATATCTTATTTATGTATACGAGTAAATGTTCTTGCATATTAGCCAGTAGTCAACACATATCATTAAATGTCATCTTGTGATAAATGCTGGGTTGTCACTCCCTTTTGAAAGTGAACTCCTTGAGGATGGTATTTCTGCTTTCTTTGCATCCTGCCCAATGGCGGTCACATATAAAAATCTTTTCATGCTTATTGATTGATTGATTGGCTGACAGTCTGATTCAATCCACTGATTTGAGAATGCCAGCCCCAGTGGGAATCTTAGTCAATTCGGAAGGGGGTAGGCTTCTTGGAGAGTGTTGATTGATTTATGATTGTCACTGACGTTCCTCCTTTATTATTCTCTCCATCTTTCTCAATTCCTATTTTCCTGACGAAATTTTGAAAGAGAGCAATGGCCAAACGCACCTTCTCCAGCCTGGAGATCTTCTTAATTGTCCTCCTTGTGCTGATGACGGCAATCACAGTGGCCCTGCTCAGTCTCCTCTTCATCACTAGTGGGATCTCAGAAGACAATAAAGGCAAGTGACATTACTTCTCTAGATCCCTTGGGTGGTCCTAGAGCATTAGGCCTTGAAAGACCCATGGAGATTTGAAAGTATGGAATAAGGGACTGATGCTGACCCACTGGGAGCCCCCAATGCAATTATCTGGGCAGCACTTGTCCAGGTGGGCAGGAAAGCTGACTTTGGAGTTGGGGGCTTGAGCTTTTGATCCTAGCTCTGCTGTTTACATTTGTGTGACCTTGGATGAGTCACTATACTTCTTAAGACCTCAATTTCCACATCAATAAAAAAGGGGGTTGGGTATTGGGATAGTTGATATTTGAAGAGAACATTTGAGTTTTCAGCTCCTTGCTATACCTGAGAATCTCAGCTTGAGTCTGTGAGCGAGGTGTTATTCCATTTTACAGATGAGGAAACAATCTCAGAGAAATGAACTGGTTTTCTCACATTCACACAGCTGGCAAATGTCAGAGACAAGATTTGAATTCAGGTCTTCCTGACTCCAATGTTCCATCTAATGCTCCATCTGTTGGGTGGTATTGCCTCTCATAAATAATGTCCAAGGTCTCTCTCAGCTCTATGATATATAGAGGCCAGAACTCCAATTTGCTCTATCTCTAAGGTGTCCTGAGAGTATTTTTTTCTTCCACATGACCTGAATTTTCTGTATAAACTATTAGAATCTTTACAGCATCTTCAAATTTTAAAAATACTCTGCTCACAAAACCACATGAAGTAGGCAGACAGCATGGTTTGAAGCTACCCCAGGGACAATCTCAATCCCTCAGTAAGAGGCATGAGTCCTCGGAGAGAACATTGATCTTGGTCTATGGCCATAAATGGCCATCTTCTTTTGTTTGTAGTTGCATGTCCTTTTTATATTAGATGAGGAAGCTGGAGTTCAGAGCAGGATAACTGACTTATTCAGAGTCACACAGCTTGTGTCCATTAGAAGTAGAATTTGAATGCAGGTCTATCTTGCCTAAAAGTCCAACAGTTTTTCCCTCAGTCAAACACTTAATAAATGTCTGTTGAATTAAATGGGAGGCAAGCCTCCATAATGATAATGCCCCCCCTTTACTAATGATTTCCTTCCAATATCCTGGCATGGAGCACAGTCTTTATTTGGCACAGAAAGAAACTGAGGCTCCAGGTGATTTTTCTAGAATCCCAACTGGCAGCAGATATAACTGAAACCCACACTTGAGTCTTCAGAGTCTAAGCCCTATCTTCTTTTCCCTGCTGCCTTTCCAGGAATTGGCTCATTTCTTACCTATAAAAGCATTATCCTCTCCCACCAAGCTCTCCCTTCTCCCCAAATTTCCTATTACTATTAAGAATACTACCATTCTCCCAGTCACTCAGGTATGTAACCTCGGTTCCATCTTTGACTCCTCAGTATCTCTTACTACCCCACATATCCAAACTATTGTCCAATCTTCTCAATCGGTCTTTGGGACACCACAACCCCTTCTCTCCTCTGACATTGCCCCTGTCCTGGTGTAGACCTTCATCACCTCACTTCTGGACTATTGCAATAGTTGCTGGGGTATCTGCTTACCTCAAATTTTTCCTGACTCCAGTCCATCCTCCATTTGGTTGTTAAAATGGTTTTCCTAAAGTGGAAGTCCAATCATGTCACACCCCAACCTCACCCCCTTCCCAATGACTCAAAATGTCCAGTCTATGGCCAGTCATTTGTTAGTTGTACCCAGTTCTTCATGGAAAAGTTATCTTCTGAGATGGGATTAGAGCTAAGTTTAAAGGAAGCTGAAGAATATTAGAGGTGGAGGAGAGGAGGAAGGACATCTCAGGCATGGAGGATAGTCATGGAAAGGGTATTATTGAGGAAGTCAAAGTAGATAGATCAATGCATGGTGGGAAGGAAAGAACAAGAATATTGGAAAGGTAGAAAAGGGCCAAAGGTAATATAAGGGCAACTGAGGGGCACAGTAAATAGAGCACTGGGCTTGGAATATAGAAAACCTGAGTTCAAATCCAGCCTCAGTCACTTACTAGCTGTGTGAACCTGGGCAAGTCACTTAAACCTGCTTGCCTCAGTTTTCTTGTCTGTAAAATAGTTTGGAGAAGGAGATGGCAGTCTTTGCCGAGGGTAACCCAAATTAAAACAACTTTCAGATGTCAATTTCCTTCCTATCAGATTAGCTAAAATGATTTACGGGCTAAGTGACAAATGTTGGAGGGGATATAAAAAAACTGTGACACTAATTCACTGTTGGTGAAACTGTGAAGTGACCTAACCATTTTGGAGACCAATCTGGAATCATGTCCAAAGAGTTATTAAACTGCCTATACCCTTGGACCCAGCAATGCCACTTCTAGATCTATTTCCCAAGATGATTAAGAAAAGGGAAAAGACCCCGTATGTTCTAAAATTTTGATAGCCGCTCTCTTTGTGGTGACAAAGAATAGTAAATTGATAGGATGCCCATAAACTAGGGAATGACTGAACAAGTTGTGGTGGATGATTACGACTGAATACTATTATGCTAAAAGAAATGGTGACCTTAATTGATCTTAGGAAACCATGGATAGTCTTGCACGAAATAATGAAAAGTGAAACGAGAAGGAGCAAGAGAACATTGTTTATAGTAGCACCAGTAACGTTTGAAGAATGACTTTGAGTGAATGAGTCATTTTGGCTCTAATAAATCTCCAAACAAGCTACAAAGTACTTATGAAACAAGACATTAGATGCTTCCTGAGAAAGCACAGAACTACTTAAAGAGTGAATTTACATATATGTATGTATATATGTATATGTAAATATATAAATAGCAGCCATTTCTACGGGTGATGGGAGGGAAGTAAAAAGGGGAAAACGAGAAATTTCCAAGATAATTTTATTATATATTTAAAAGGAATAACAAGTTGGACACGATAGAGTTGAAATTTCATGTGCTATCGTCTATTTTTTCCCTATACTATTTTGCTATGTTATGGACATGTCTGCTTTTATTTCTTAAATTCAGAATAAAATAAATAAAACTTTACAAAAGGAAAGAAAAATGTGATGCACCTTCAGAGTCTGATACTTTTTTTTACTTTCTTTATTGCCCTTTTCAGCTTGTGTTTTCTTTTGCAATATGGCAAATATGGAACTATTTGCATGATCCATAGGTATCATCTATACCAATTTTCTTACCTTTTCAAGAAAGTGGAAGGGTATGGAGAAAGAGAATTTGAAACTCGAAATTTAAAGAAAATAAATGTAAAAAATATTTCTTTATATATAATAAAAAATTTAGATGTAAGAAATAGGAAAGTTAGGAGGAAGGCAGGTATGAAGGGCTTTGAGTGTCAAACAGGACATTCTGCATCTGAAGGGACAGGGAATCAGTGGAATTTATTGAGTGAGTGTAGATGTATGTGAAGTGATTTGATCTATGATACACTTGTGAGGATGGACTGGGGTGGGAGAGACTGGAGGTAGACAGACCAGCTGTTATTGCCATGTTGCATGAGAGGATGGATGGGGAGAGTGTCAGAGGAGAGAGCGGCATGTCTTTTTTTCTTTTTGAAGTCTTTAGGTTTGCTTTTCTTTACTCAATATTGGGATGTGTGGTACAGATTCGTTTTGGGGGGGAGAAAAAAAAGAAAGTTGATCAAAAACTGAAGATATCAGTAAAAAATGTCAAGGGAGCACTTCTACTGCTCTGAACCTTTCTCCATCAGTTCCCAATACAGAAACACCATATACTCTTGGTTCTCCTTGGCTTAGCAGAATGGAGTATTGAAAGGACCACCTCTCTTACAGAAATCTGTACCCCATCTTTCCACACTTCCCAAAGGCAGACCTGTTGCACATGGATTTAAAACTAGTACCCAAATCAAAGTTAAGCTTAAACTCTTTATGAAATGTTAAATTAGCAATAAGAAAGGCCAGAAAGACCTAAGGGAAGTGGAGTCAACGATCCTGAAGATGTTAGTAGTGGTGCCTCTGACCTGAAGGGTTCAGAGAGGCATGTCTTAAAGATAGGGTGTGTGTGTGTGTGTGTGTGTGTGTGTGTGTGTGTGTGTGTGTGTGTATGTGTGCGGATGTGGGTGTATATATGTGTGTGTGTGAAGTGTGTTGCAAGTTTTAGCACAATCTTCCCTTCATGGTACCTACTTAAATCTTGTTGACTGGCTGCCAGACTATGCTCCGTTCCTGACTCTGGCACATTGCGCCTGAGCGTCCGCAACAGATCCCTACTTACAGTCACTGAGTAGGTGGCAGGAAGTTTCTCTCCTCCCTATTCTTCATCTCAGTAACATCACAGTTTTTCCTCCCTGCTTACTTTATTAACTATTGTGTGGAAAGCCGTTTGAACCTCAGAATGAGATGGGAACATGAGCTGTTGTTCCCCAAGGAGGGAGCGAGGAAGGGCATCATACAGAATGTACTAGAGAGTGGACTTTTTAATTTACTTTTTTATTTTTCCAACAATACACAAAAATAGCTTTCACCAATGATTTTTGGGAAGTTTTGAGTTTCATATTTTCTCACGCCCTCTCTTCCTTCTCTTCTTGACACCTAGTTTTTCTAATGTTATATTTATGAAACTGTGTCAAACACATCCATATTAATCATGTTGTTTAAGAAAATCAGAAGAAAAAGAAAAAACTAAAAGAGAGGAAAACCCCCCTAAGGCTTAAAGCAAAATTTAAAATTTGAAAAGAGTTAGCTTTGGTCTGCATTCGGACTGCATAATTCCTTTTCTGGATGTCGATGGTATTTTCCATCACATGCCCCTTAGAATTGTCTTTGATTATTGTACTTCTGAGACCAAGTCTATCATAGTTAATCATCCCCCAATGTTGCTGTCAGTGTGCACAATGTTCTTCTGGTTCTGTTCACTTCCCTCAGCATCAGTTCACACAAGTCCTTCCAGGCTTTTCTAAAGTCTCGTCCCTCATGATTTCTTTCTTACCTTTAAAAAAAAAAGTATTTTCAGAATGATTCTTAAGGTCTTAGAGATGGATCTGTGGAGGGTCATGCTTGGATGGAGAAAAGCAAAGCTTTGGAGGTGGGATTTGGCAAATGATTTCCTGGGAAAATAGAAATTGATTTAATTTGATGGAGTAGAGAGACTGAAATACTGAACCACAGAAGATGAGTTTAATTAGGTATGGGATGAAGGAAAAGAGATTTAGAATCAAAAGGTACCCCTTGACCCACCTATTTTTCTTAGCAGATAAGGAAATGTAGGCCTAAGCTAAATTATTTAGGATAGTACCTCTAGAGTCAGAAGGAATCCTATAGGTCATCTAGTCGAATCCCCTCTTTTTTTCAGGGGAAGAGAATGAGTCCCTGAGGAGTTAAAAGACTTCTCCCAAGTCACATAGGCAATAAATGATAGAGCTAGAATTTTAAGCCAGCTTGACCGACTCCATGGTACCCTTCTGTTTTTGGAAAACTTTAGAAATAATTCAAGAACATTAACAATCCAAGAAATAAAAGAGCTTACTTAACTCTGAGTTGGGAAAAGATTGCTTTGTTAATTGTCTGCCTGCAGTTATCACTCATCTGGCTAGTTTTGATGTGAGAGATTATATAAAATTATAGCTTGTGGGTCTTAAGTCCATGATTCAACCACGGAGAAGGCTTAAATATTCACTCATTGTTCATTGGCGCATGTTCTCTACAATGTCTTGCTCTGTATTTATGTTCAACAGGCCATGGTTCTCAGGGCCCTTCAGCCACTCAAGGTTCTTCAACAACTCAAGGTCTTCCACCTACCCAAAAACCTGAAGTCACTCAGAGTCCTACAACCATTCAGAATTCTTCAACTCAAGGACCTTCAATAACTACCACTCCAAGTCCTCCTTTGTTCCAGAACTTCACTGGCTACCATATTGGTGTTGGGCGAGCTGACTGTACAGGACAAGTAGCAGACATCCCTTTGGTAGGAATGGAAATCTAGTGCAATGACTTAGTGACTTTGTTGGGTGGGTTATTCTTCCTTCAAAGAGAAGACCTACTGGGATGGGCAAAATTCGTTACCCTCTGGCCAACTGAGTGGCACTTCTTCAAATTTTGAAGGACTGGTCCTTGAGAGACAGCTATATAGTCTGCCATTGGGCCCACAGTTTTAGCCAAGTTGGACCTGCCAGGGGTTGTATCAGAGATCTCTGTTGAAAGCTCAGGGCTATCTCCTGCAAAGTGAATAACTGTTAGATTGGATTCTTCATCAGAACTTCCATTTTCTTTTACCTCACTGATATCTGTCACTGTGGGCAGATTAATACCAGAGTCTAAGGGTTGGAAGGCACCTCAGAGGCCATTGACTTCAGTCTAGTTCTAAGTAATAATGAATAATAACAGTAATGAAAATAATAACAGTTAACATTTATATAGGATTTCAAAATCTTCTATGTATCTTCCTTACAGCAATCCTAAGAGGAGATGCTTTTATCATTTTCAGTTTACAGAGGAGGAAACTGAGCTCAGAGAAGCCAAGTGACTTGCTCAGTCACAGAGCTATCTAAGTTAGGATTTGAATGCCCGTCTTATTGACTTGTTCCAGGGTTCTCTTCATTGTGCCATCTAGTGGCCTAAAGTCCCTCTTAGAGCATCTCTGATAACTGGTAAACCAGTTTTTGCTAGAAACCTCTGGTGATGGGGATCTCATTACTCCCAAAGACAATCTATTCTGCAAAGGAATAGATCTAGTTGTTAATGTCAGGATGAGAGAATCTCGTTTTCACCAGAGTTCCTTGAAAAGTTGACTCGTTATCCACTATCACATCAAAAAGGGCAGAAGACATCAAACACAATAAGCATTTGGTAAGAGCCTCTTGTGTGCAGATCTTTTGTCTGCCAGGTGCCAGGGATACAAAGACCAAGATGGGAATTTACACTCTATCCAGGTGGGGGCCCATGTATATATGAGATAGGTGCAATATGACAAGGGTGAGGAGGCTCTGGGGAAAGGAATCATGAAAGACCTAATTAATGTAAACAATGGTATCTGAGTTGGGTTTTGAAGGAACTTGTAACTCCAGGGTGCTAGTAATAATAAAAACAATCTTGGGTGGCATTTCATTAGCTCTTTATAGGCATAATCTCTTTTGTTCCTCACAAGAACCCTGTGAGGAAGGGACTTTAAATATTCCCTTTACAGGGGAAGAAACTTGTCTGAAATTCAGAGAATTTAAGAGATTGGGCAGGGTCACACAACTAGGAAGTTCCTGATTTGAGATTCAAATTCAATTCTTTTTGACTCTAGGTCCAGTGTAGTATCCATTGTGCCACACTGCCTCTGGGAGGTGAATAGATTATACAGTAGCTTTCTCTCCCTTTGGTTGCAGCCTGGATTATAAAGGACCTGGGAATATGGGATCTAAATTACAGCTTTGGAGATGGGGATTAGACAGCTGATCTCCTTGTCTCACTGGTAGATTTATGTGGGGAAGCACATATGCATAGGCACGGATCATTATGGATGTGATGTTTATTCTGGAGAAGAAAAGACTTAAGGGGCACAGTGAGGCAGCATGATGTAATGGACAGGAAGATTTGGGTTCAAATCCCACTTTAGATTTTCATTAGCTTTGTGGTTTTATGAAAGTCACATACCTCAGTTTCTACAGCTGTAAAACGAGAAGGTTGGGTCCAATGGTCTCTTCTAGTTACATGTTCCTAAAGATTTGGAGAGCTAGCTGTCAAGGAAGGACCAGATTTGTGCTACTTAACTTTGGAAGGCAAAACCAAGAATGATGAATAGAAGATATAGAGAAGCAGACTTAGAGATTTACCCCAAAGAAAAACTTCCTGCCAACAGAACTGTCTCACAACAACAGAGTGGGCCACCTCAGGAATCAGTGAATTCCCCCACATAAAGATGTCTCGGACCAGGAACCAGTTTAGACTTGGTTGGAGATAAGGGATTCTTGTGCAGGAGGTTGAGCTGTGTGGTTTCCGGACTTCTAACCAAATCTGAATCCTGGCATTCTTTAGGTCTCCCAACTCTGAGTAACCTGCTTCTGTTTCTCTCCAGATGGGGTATGCCAAGTTGGGCCAGAAGGCTCAGGGGATTCTTACCCGGCTCTACAGCAGGGCTTTTGTCCTGGCTGAACCAGATGCCTCAAAGAGAGTCGTGTTTGTTAGCATCGACATTGGCATGGTGTCCCAGCGAGTCAGACTTGAGGTAAGAAAATACTCCAACTAAGGAGGAGGAAAACGAGGATATTATTGAGCTATAAGCTTTCCTTTCAAACAGAAGCTACAGCAAAAATAAAACCAAAAGATCAGGGGCAGCTAGGGGGTGCAGTGGCCCTGAAGTCAGGAAGACTCGAGTTCAAATTCAGTTACTTAATAATTACCTAGCTGTGACCTTGGGCCAGTCACTTAACCCTATTGCCTTGCAAAAAAGCAAAAGCAAAACCAAAACCAAACAGAAGCTAGATTAGGTTCAGCTATGAGTGGATATTTCTTGGGAACTAGATATCATGAGACATGATAACACTTAACCAAAGAAGGTCTACATAGCTCTAACAGGGAAAAGGATACTCAGCAAGATTACAGCATTGGTTCAGGTGGTTGTAGCACCTGCATCTCCATATGGAAGTCTTCGTACTGTGTATGTGACTTGCGTGGCTATGTGACATCCATCAAAGCTGAGAAGCATTGAAGCCTTATGGATTAGCCTCTCTGTGCTTTCAAGAAAGCTTGTTCTGATGGTTTGATCCTTGGCCCTCTGGATCATATGATAAATGATGTGGCCCACAATACTCCAGAACTGAAGCCCAAACTAGTTGAAAATGTAATTGGGAAATATTTAACAAAAGAAATAAAAATACAATAGAACATAATGTTAATATGTGGTTTTCTAAGACAATAAGCAGCAGTGGGGATGCTTCTGTAGGGTTTAATCCCTCCTCTCATTTTCTGAGTTTGATAGCCCTACTCTAGATCAACTAAGTTTCAGGAATAGCATCTTTGCCTCTAAAACAAGCAAATAAATGGGTCTAATCTCCTACCAAGGACCCTATAGACATTGGTCCTACCTTCTGCTTATTCCTAACCAATCAATGAGTTAATAATGCATTTTTTAGGTGTCTTCAACACACCAAGATATGGTTTTAAACCCTGGGGATATAAAGTCAGAAGTGAAAACATTGCCTTCAAGTTTATATTCAAATGGGGGAGACACTTATACAATTCTAAGGATGCATATGGTTCACAACATCTAATCAATGAGCAAGTATTAAGCACTTACTTTTGCCAGGAATTATTTTAGGTGCATGGGATACAAAATCAAAACAAACAAACAAACAGACCCTGACCTCAAGGAGTTTCCACTCTGGTGGGGACATAGCTACATAAATAAATCTCACCTGAAGCCTTTGAGCACAGCAAAGGAGGAGTGGGTACTGGTCAGGATTTTAAATTTTGGGGGCCAAGAATGTAAACGTTAAATCCCCCCCTGACAATTGTTAATTTGTGATATGTCCTTTTGTGACTTTTTTTTCCTTGAAGGTTCTGAAGAGATTGAAGAGTAAATATGGCGACCTGTACACCCAGGAGAACGTGATCCTGAGCGGCACTCACACGCATTCTGGGCCTGCCGGCTACTTCCAGTACACCATCTTTGTGCTTTCCAGTGAAGGATTTAGCAAAAGGACTTTTGAGTTCATTGTGGATGGCATTGTGAAGGTAAGCTGAGGGCTACTGGAGTCAGTTCTACCCCGTCCTCCCTTTCCCTTCCTTTACCCCAAGGCCTTCGCCTTCCCAAGACTTAGGTGGAAGAGAGCTGCTATCTGTATAGGCAGATAGATGTGGTTGTTTGTCCTTTGTTTTAGGAGAGAACCACATGGGGAGGTGATGCCATGATGTTCAAGTGAATTGGATTTAAGTGAGGGAAAGCTATGCAAAGTCACCAGCCTCACTTTCTCTTCTGGAGCCATCATTGGAAGGTCCCCACTTTGAGAAAATCATAGGCCTAGCCCTGATGTAGGGGGCAGAGGACAGGGAAGACTGAGAGATTACCTTGGGCAGCTTCCTTATTTGATAGAGAAGGAAACTGAGGCCAGATAGTCACCTGCCTAGGACCATTTTGGGATTAGAGCCTGGGCTCTTTAACTCCAGCTTCTTCTCTGTTCCTCCTAATTTGTGTTTGGAGTAGTGTGATGAAGATAGGGCTGGAGTGGGGGAGGGGATTTACTCCTTAGATGAGTTAGATTTAGAAACTTTGGCTCAGCCAGATTACAGAAATGAATTAGGGGGTAGTTATAGACAGATCAGCAATGGTGAGGTCCAAAGAGCAGGAATCAGCAACAATTTGCTTAGGGCTCACAACTGCTCAGCGGTTAGAGCCCTGGGCCTGGATTCAGGATGACCTGAGTTCAAATTCAGCCTCAGACACGTCTAGCTATGTGACCCTGGGCAAGTCACTTCACCTCCATTTGGCTTGATCCCTTGGAGAAGAAATAATGAATCTCTCCAGGATCTTTGCTAAGGAAATCCCATGGACGGTGTTAATGTACAGCGGTCCATGGAGTCATGAAAAGTTGGACATGACTGAATAGCAATAAAATGACACTCATCTTGCTGGAAATTCAAATACAAGTAAAAAGAATCTGTCCCTGCCTTCAAGCAACTTAAACTTCAATGGTGAAGGGTGATCCATGGAAGGGAGTTGAGAGGGGAGTAGGGTGGACAAGGTGCATATGGGGCCTGGTGGATGGAGAGTGAGCTGCAGAGCCTGGAGAGAGGAAGGAGTGAACATGGTGGGTCTAGAACCTTCCTTCTGAACTGGCCATGAGGGCTTCCCTCCTTCTGGGTGCATAACAGTCCTTTCTCCACTTCCAGCTTCTGAAAGCCAGGGTTGAGGACTTCTGTGAGAGACCTCACAAGAATCACTAAAGCATGAGATCCTGGCTGTAGAGTTGGAAGAGAACTGTTTAGTCCAATCCCTCTCATTTTCAGATGAAGAACCCGAGGTCACACAGCTAGTGTTAGTAATAGGATTTGAGCCTAAGGTGTCATGATTGCAAGTCCATTACTCAATGCACTGCCCCATGAGGAGATACCTCTCCTGGGCATCTGATCCAGAAATTTTTTCTCTAATAGCCGTGACAAGTGGTCCTTCAGCTTCTGTTTGCAGATTTTCAGTGATGGGGAGCTCACTACCAACTGAACCAATCCTTTCCAATTTTAAATGGCTATAATTGTCCCTGAGAGGCATGTTGGTATATTGGTGACCTTGAAACCAGGTGACCCTGAAACCAGGAAGATCTGGATTCAAATCCTGCTTCTGACTCCTACTGGCTATGTGACCCTGGACCATTCACCCATCCAGCTTTTGCTCAGGGCAATTCTAAAACAAGAAATTGCAGTTCTGATCTACACCGGCAGTTCCTGATATCAATGAAATCATAGCCCCATGCCACGACCGTATCTAATTGTTAAGAAACTCTCCTTTATGCCATGCTTAATCTGCCTCGTTGTACCTTCTATTCTCTGCTCATAAACCAAGCCTCAGAGTTCGACTGGAACAAGTTGAATTCATTACTCTTCCCCAGGACGGCCTTCCAGGGCGGGGCCAGCCACCGTTTTCCTCTGATAACTTCTCTCCATAATCCCAATCTGTTAAACCAAGGCTCTGGCGGCCCAATTCATAGTTCTTTAATACCTTTTAACAGAAATGGGACAAGGGGCGGCTAGGTGGCGCAGTGGATAAAGCACCGGCCCTGGAGTCAGAAATACCTGGGTTCAAATCTGGTCTCAGACATTTAATAATGACCTAGCTGTGTGGCCTTGGGCAAGCCACTTAACCCCATTGCCTTGCAAAAAAAAAAAAAAACCTAAAAAAAACCAGAAATGGGATAAATCCTTGGGAGTATAGGAGAGTGAATTGTGCTCTGATGCAGTGTGGGGGTCCTTTAATAATGAAAATGATGATAAAAATAGCTAGTATTTACATAATGTCTTCTAATTTGCAATGCCTTTTGTCCATGTTATCTCATTTAGTCCTGGGAGGTGGGTGCTATTATTTATTATCTCCATTTTACAGTTGAGGAAATTGAGACAAATAGAAGTTAAGTGGTTTGCCAAAAATCATATAGTTAGTGTCTGAGGCCGGATTTGAACTCAAGTCTTTCTGATTCCAGACCCAGAACTACACTTGCAAAGAAAATTTCTTTATCACAGGCTTCCCTTACCATAAAAAAATAGGTTAGCTGAGTGATTGCAAAAGAAGTCTCCGGATATCTTCACTGAATTTTAACTTCTTACTGATGAGGGTTCCAGTTTGATGACAAAATGTCATTTTAATAGCTGTTGAAGGAAGACACAATAAAGGCACATCATCCATGAGAGACAGATGGAAAAAGAAGTAGATGAAAGGATCGATAGATGGAAGAATACACAGACAGAAGGATGAATATATATGGGATGGATGAAAAAATAGATGATACATACATGGGAAAGATAAGTAGATAAAAGATGGATAAATGGAAGGATAGATAGATGGAAAGGTGGATGATAGAGAGATGGGGGATATAAGGAGAGATAGAGTGAATATTGAATAAGAGTTGAATATATGTTAGACACTATACTAAGCACAAAAAATAAAATGCAAGCAAAGGAGACAATTGAAGCTACTCTTCAGGAACTTAATTCTTATTGGAAAATACAATATCTGCAGTGAGATTAGGAACATGTGTACCTGGATATGTGTGTGTGTGTGTGTGTGTGTGTGTGTGTGCATGTGGCTGTGGGAGGTGTGCCTGCGGCAGGATGATGATTTGCTCTAGGGTCACGTCCTGAGGCTGAATACCCCAATTATCCATGGTATTCTTAAGGACAATCCTCATTTTTTAAAGTATATTTTATTTATATATCTATTTATTTACTCATTTATTTATTCATTCGTTTATTCATTCATTTATTAATTATTTCACTCATTATTTGTTTATTTATTTATTTATTCATTCACTGATTTATTTATTTTTCGTTTGTTTATTCATTTATTTATTTATAGTTTTTTTGCAAGGCAATGGGGCTAAGTGACTTGTCTAAGGCCCCCAGCTAGATAATTATTAAGTATCTGAGGCCAGATTTGAATTCAGGTCCTACTGACTCCAGGGCCGGTGCTTTATCCACTGTGCCACCTAGCCGCCCCGTCATTCCTCCTTTTTGAGGACTGTTTAGTGTCCAAAGGTTAGCACTTTTCCTTTTTTACATATAGAGATAAGCATGGTGAGATTTTGTGTAAGATATATTTCCAGTCCCTTCCTCAATTCATATGTCTTTTGTGACCCTGAGCAAGTCACTTATCTTGCTGTGCCAGTTTCCTCCTGAGGAAAATGCAGCTATTACTATTTGGAGTCCTAGCCTCACAGGATTGTATTGAGGACAGTACTTGGTTTAGTGGAAAGAGAATCGTCTTAGAATAAGAAGATCTGGGTTGGGGATGTTCGGCACTGCCGTTAATTAGCTGTGTGACCTTGAGGAGGATATTTAAAGTCCTCTGGACCTCAGTTTCTTCTTCTGTAAAATGGAGGCAAGCAGACCTGCTGTCTCTGCCTCCTCTGTGCTGGAAGTAAGGAATGTTGTCGCACACCTTCAGTTGTTGTGAAAATGTGAGTTATCATTATTTTTCCATCATTGTTGACACCCTATCTTTTCCTTTCCATTCTCAGAGCATTGATATGGCCCATAGCAACATGAAACCAGGCAAGATCTTTGCCAATAAGGGAAGTGTGGAAGGTGTCCAGATCAACCGGAGTCCTTATTCTTACCTGCAGAATCCACAGTCTGAGAGAGACAGGTGAGGTGGCAAAAGGTGAAAACTAGAATGAGGAAAAACCAAACCCCTCCAACCACACAATGCACATTTTGTTGCCTCTAGGGTAACAGGGGGCTTCTTCTGTTCGGCTCCTAGAGCTTTGTATCACCTGGGTCCCACTTATCTTTCCAGCTCCAGAGGATATTTTTTCCCCCTTCTGCACACTGTAATCCAGTCAAACTGCCTCTCTCTTCCTTCCAGAGGATGCTTCATCTCCCATCGCTTTGTCTCTGCTCAGGTCATCTCCCATGCCTGGAATGCACCCCCTCTTCACCCCCTTCTTATATAATCTATCTCTTCCTTCAAGATTCAAATCAAATACTTTCTTAAACAGAAAATGTAGCTGGAGGAAATAGTGTTCCTCAATGGTGTGTAACCTTCCATCACGACTCCTGTCATGAGATCTTCAGAACACAGTGGTCAGCACACACCACATCCCTTTTAGGAAGAAAATACCCAACTCTGGGTCACTAAATTCAAAAAGGGGGGACCTGGCTGAGCTGATCATTTGCTCTGCTTTGTTGCCTAGGTATGCTTCCAATACGGATAAGGAAATGCTGGTCCTGAAGATGGTGGATCTGAATGGAGAAGACTTAGGGATGATCAGGTACCATATTAAAAAGTTAAACAGTTAAATTTGAGAGATCATCCTTCTTTTCAAGATGGAAACTTTATGAAATTCTCTTGGTGACCAGGAATCTAGTCAAACAGGTAGACAACACTCTACCTCTTTGTAAAGATGAAAAAAAAATTGTTATATTTTTCTCCTTCCTCTGATCTCTCTTATCATTACTTCTCTCTCCTCCCAAACCTTCCCCTTTCTTCTCCTTTCCTCTTCTCTCTTCTCCCCTCCTTTCTTCTCTTTTCCTCTTCTCTCCTCAGTTCTTTTCTTTTCTCTCATCTTTCCTCCCCTCTTCTGTTCTTTCTTGTTCTTTTCTTTTCTCTTTCCTCCCTTTCTCATTCGCCTCCCTTTCCTTTTCCTTCCTTCCCATTTGATCTCTTCCTCCCTCTCTTTCACACTGTCATCTTTCCCTCCCTTTGAAGATTGTTTTGCATGATGTTCAAGGAATATCCACCACAAAACCACCACCACTGCAGACATGATTGAAGAGACACTATTGTGAAAAGAAATGTGGAACCTGACTCTTGTTCTTACCACAGCAAAACTAGGCACAACTGGGTGAAGGCAAAAAAGGAAGTCATATTGTTCTCTAGTTTTTGCATTCTGGTAAAAGAAAAACACACACATTTATGTGGTGGATTTCGTTTTTCTGAATGAACAAATATTTAATTAGCACCTACCATTTGCTTCACCTGAATTGCTTTTTTTTCTTTAGTTTTTGCAAGGCAATGGTGTTAAGTGGCTTGCCCAAGGCCACACAGTTAGGTCATTATTAAATGTCTGAGGTCTGATTTGAACTCAGGTCCTCCTGACTCCAGGGCTGGTGCTCTATGCACTGTGCCACCTAGTCGCCCCTTGAATTGCTTTTAAAAATAATGAACCCTTGTCCCAAGGAAGAGGTTGGTACCATTAAGATCATTGTGTGATTTCCCATAGGCCACCTCTTCTTCCGTTGCCATAGGCCTTCTCTTCCTCCTCTTCTTCCATTCTGGGCCTAATTGTCCATTTGCAGCATCTGTCCAACATTTGGACAAATGAGAAAATATCTGCCTGCTAATCTTTAAGGAGCTATTAAATTGTTAGCTATTGTTATCATTGTTATTGGCTGCACATTTTACAAGATTCTCTCTAGGGCTTCACCATCCAAATACACATCAAATTTAAAAATCATAATTGTATTAACTCATCTTTCTAAGTCACTCAGCAATTATGAAACTTTGCCCTTATGGATGAGGTTATCACGGAAGTTATTTTTATCCCTAATATGGATGAAGAAACTGAGGCTAGAGACTTTGCAGGCAAGAGAAGGAACCAAACATCAACCAGGGGCTTATGCTTCCAAGACATGAATGATTCTCCAGGATACTTCTAGAAGGAGCACTGTCAGAACCAGCTGTGGGCAATTTGGGATAGCATGAAGACAATGGACCCCAGTGGGCAGACAGCAGCCTCTTCCTATGGGGGTTAATAAAGAAAAAATTCTACCCACAATCTAACTCAAATGGGCCCACCCATCATAGACAGTCCAGTTTGTCTTTTATCTTCAAATGAGAAAACTGAGACACAGGGAGATTAAATGACCTAACTGAAGGTCACACAGGCATGAAGTGTCAGAGGTGGGATTTGAACCCAGATCTTACAGTTCTGGAGCTACTGTACCACCTAGTGTGCCACCAATGTACCAATGCTACATCAAAATGACTTCTTGTTATTACTATTACTGTGGTCACTGCTATAGTTTTATTTCCCCTCTTTGGAATTCAGATAAAAACAGTCCTGGGATAAGTTAGTGATTATTTTAAAAAATTTCTTTTTTTATTATAAACTTAAAAAAATCATCAAGCATGCCCACTTTAATATACAAAGGAAAACAAGCAAAACAAGATTCTATCTGAAATTGCGACTATATTATATGCAAAATTTTAGAGATAAATATTTTTCCTTTTTCAATTCTTTCCAGTTACATGTAAAGATAATTTTCAACATTCATTTTTGTAAGATTTTGAGTCCCCCATTTGAATTCTTCTCTCCCTATTCTTACCCTTCCCCAAGATAGCAAGTAATCAACATAGGTTCTGCATGTGTAATCAGGTGAAGCAAACTTCCATATTAGTCATCATACTATACACTTAAAGAATATATCGTTTAACATTTTAGTAACAAAATTATCCTATTGATGTCAGTCAGCAAGTCAATGAACATGTATGAATTGGTTACTATGTTATGGGTGCTGTGCTAAGTGCTAATGGAACAAATACAGAAAATAACCCAGTTCTTTCCTTCAAGGAGCTTGTAGTCTAAAGAGAGAAGACAATACCCCCAAGAAAGCTATCCCAGTAGAGGGATAAGCAAGGTGCCCCTAGGGGCATGATGGTGAAGTCAAAGGGGGTTGAAATGAGTGCAAGTGGATGGCAAATGAGCTACTGAGATGTATGTCCTTTCCAATCTTCTGGGACTGACTGGTGGTGGGGCTACTACATTTCTAATCTAGATAAGATCAGGATCCCCAATTTCAAATATAAAACAAATAAAGATGGTTCCTTTTGTCTTTGGTTGCCTTGAAACCCAGAGAGCCAAGTGTGGTATGTTATTGATAGTAATCTATGTTATTTCAAGTTCTGCCTGCATCCATGCTAGTTGGCAACACGTTAGTTGGCAACACGCTAATTGTCAACATGCTAGTTGGTCAGGTATCGGCAGACCATTAGGTTCTATGCCCGAAGGAGATGTTAAGGTTACTCTAAATATCATCAAGTAATCTGCTGCTCCTTCCGTGCTGCTATAGAGCTCTTTGTGACTATTGGGAACTTTCACCAACCGTAATTATCTCATTTCATCTTCAGAATAACTCTGAAAGGAAGAATGTGCAAATATTGTTCATCCCATTTTACCAATGACTAAACCGAGGCTTTATTCAGTCATTTATTAGTCTCGAGCTCTTAGGAAGCCCTTAGCAAGCCCAAGACTTCCAAAGTTCTTTCCAATAAATTGACCAGCTTCCTTTAACCCTTTGTTCAGTACGCGTCCCACACAGTGTTCTATGTTCTTCTGTCCACCCTTGAATCACTGAATGAAGGGATCAAGAGACCCAAAGGGTTGCCAGATGTTCTTTTCTTCATTTATACACCTACATGAGAAATATTGAGGTTGGCTGAGGTGAGAGCCAAGCTTTTCCATCTGTTCTGCAGTGGCTTTCCATTATTTCTTCTCCCCAGCATGTGGTCCTCTGAATGCAATACTCCTGCTATTGTCTCTCACTGCTCTATCAGAATGTCTCTTTGGATCTATTTAGAGATGTTCTGGGAGTATAAAACAGTATCTTTTGTTGCTGAGTCATTCAGTCCTTCTGGTGCCTCCAGATAACACAACTGTTAAAATGATCTGAAATTTAGTCTCCTTTTATTGATGTTGTGTTTACTGTTGTATTCTTTAGGTAGATTGTTCTTCTCATTCTGCTAATTTCATTCTGTCTCTGTCCACGCAAATCATAGTGTGTCTCTTTGCTTAAACACTGAAGGATAATAGAATCCCAGCATGCCGGAGTTAGAGGGGTCTTACTTAGAATGTGGAAAATTAAAGCTGACAGGACCCTAGAGCAGAGCTGGGAAGGACCTTAGAAGAGAGAACGTAAGAAAGTCAGAGCCAAAAAGAATTTGAAAACCTAGAACATGGATTATTATAACTGAAAGGGACTTAAGGGGCTTAAGGAATAGTCTAGGGAAAGTTTTTAGTTTAGATTGGAGTAAACGAAGACCCAGACCAGTGACGTGCTTTTCCCAAGGTCACTGAGTCAGTTGGTCAGCAGAGTTGGGATATGATCCTGGGTATCAGCTTTAACTCTGTTTTTAATACACTGGGAAGAAGCCAGGGGAAAGGTGGTCCTTCCCTGCTGAGTGAAGCTGCTTCCTGGGCTTCTCTACTCAGAGTTTAAGACTCGTTTTCCAATCAGGTCACAGAAAGAAGAGTGTGCTTTTATACTGCATTATCTCTATCCCTGGAGGCAAAGCAGAAGAGCTTGTATGCAAAGTGAACATTTTTCACCTTGTCAGCTCAGGGCTTTAGCTGTTCTCTATCTCTCGCTCTAGGGGCTGGTGGAACATGTCCTCCATGAGTCTCTGGATCTTTTTTTAGAAGCTCTAGTCTGGTCAGGTGTTAGAAAGCAAGAAAACCTTTTTAATAGAATTTACATCCGTTTGGGATCAAGCTTAGAAAATTCAGTTTCTAACAATATTAGGTTCAGATTGTTTTGAGGCCACCCATTAAAGTCCTATTCCAATAGCAAAGAGGTGGCTTCTTAAAGGCTATGTCCTCATAGAACAAACTTTGACTTGTTCAACCAAGTTGAATAGACTTTGGGTCTGGAGTCCATGATGGACACCATGTTTATCATCCAAAGTTACAGCCAGGCCAAATGTGAACATGACATCATTATTAGCAGAAGACTTCCTTGGCCATGGCACCAAATGAAGCAAAGGAAAATGAAGAGATCTGTTCAGTTCCCTTCTCTTTCTCCAAGGATACTGAGAGAGGGGAGAAATAATAATGATAGAAAAATGATGATGCTGATTCCAGGTGCTGTTTTTTAAATTGTGCAACTTACTTTTGTGGACATTATATAGGAAATTTTATGGTGGTAGAAAGAATACTGGATTTGCAGTCAAATCTGGATTCTATCACTTCTTACCTCTTTCATCTTGGGCAAGTCAATTAGCCTGATCTCAGTTTCTCTATCTCTAAAATGAAGGGGTTGGACTTGAAATTAAACATATTATTTTTCCCCTCTAAGAACTCAGACTACCTGAAATCTATTCATGGGGAGTGTCCATAGACCTCAGGTTAAGAACATCCCTTCCAGTTCTTTCAACAATCCTAGGAGCTAAGTCAAATTGGCATTATTACTCCCATTTTACAGAGGTCGGGTTGAAACAACCTGCCCAGGATAGCATGTATCAGAGATGGGTTTGAATCCAGGCTTTTAGTCTCTGGAACACTAAGTGTGATTAGAGTGACTAGACTTTCTCTGAAAAAGGGAGCAGAGGCTACTAAGAGATGGAAAATGATGAAGGATCTTGGATTTCTATTTGCTTCATGGACATTGGCTATTGGAAAGTCTCTTCCCCAGAAATGCTGAGTAGGGAGACTCTGGGCCTACCTCTTCCTCCCTAGACTGGACTGATATATGAATTCTTAATAGTTTCACTGTTTTCTTATTTAATTCTCTACTCCAGAGGCAGCAGATGATGAGAATGATTCTAAGACCCCTTATAACTGATCAATTCAAGTGAGTCACAAACTAATCATTTGAAACCTGCCTGTACCAAGTTCAGAGGTCAAGTTTAAGTAGTATAGTAGAGATGTGATGGATGGCCCCAATCATGGTCTTCCTTTTCAGCAATTCTTTGATGATCATGCAAAGATATCTGGAGATTGTTCCTCCAGGAAAGATGGAGTCTCTCATGTCATTCAATCAGAGTCTGATGGTCAATCTCATTTATTTCTCTTTTAGTAATTAATAAACATATAGGTCAGATATTGTGCTAAGCACTGGGGAGATACAGCAGGAGACAAAAAACAGCTGCTGCCCTCAATGAGTTTCCAGTTTAATGAGTTTCAGAAGGACTACTTCACTGTGAGTTCATAATATGGAGGAAATGTCCGGTTTTAGCCCTGGAAGGAAACTTAAGGATCATCCAGAACAATTCCTAAGAGGGGAAGGGATGAAAAATAGAATAGTAAACCTGAAAAAAAAATCCCAGGGCCAGACTCCTTTTACAGACAAAGAAACTGAGGCTTGGAGAAATTCAGTGACTTGCTTAAACCCATTGCCCATAGTATGCTTAATCCCACTCAACTGATCGGTCAATCAACAAATAGTAAGTCACAGCATATACTCTCTATATGCTAAGCCCTAAAGGGTTGCAAGGAAAGAGAAACACAGTCCAGGCTTCCTTTCCCTTCATGTGGCTTTCTCAAGGCTGGTTCCCTCTTCTTCTTTCTTAGTCACTCCTGGTATAATATCATTGTTATGCTACAAGTTTATTATTTTTTTTTTTTTTGGTCTGAGTACTTCAGGATATAATGGACTCCAGTAATGCAATCTCTATCTACTAAATGTGATGCAGATCACATTTAACTATAGAAAGGAGTCACAAAGACCATCCTGTTGGAGATTTTCAGTTCACAGGTGAAAAAGAGTCACTCAGAAAGACATCAAGTGACTTATCCCAGAGCTAAAGAAACTCAGGTATTTGAGAGTCTCGACCTGGACCTAATTTTTCTTGACTTGGAGGCTGGCTCTGTCCAGTTTTTAACATTTCATGTTCTTTTTGGATGCCCTGCCCGCTCTCAAGGTGGTAAGTAGCAGTTTGAAATCAGAGGACCTGGGTTTGAATCCTACCTCTGTACTTACTGCCTGTGGGCCCCAGGCAAGGCACCTATTCTCTCTGACTTCAATTTCTTTCTCTGTAAAATGAAAGGGTTAAACTAAATGATCTCTTGATGCAGTGTGCTGGGTTCAGATGCAATTCTGACTATAACTATGACCTGCTATAATTCACTTCTCTCTGGGCCTCTGTTTCCTCTTCTGTAAAATGAGGGGATTGGATTCCATTACCACCAAGATCCTGTCTAGTTCTAAATAAATGATGTTTCATTTCTACTTCCCACTTAAACCTTGATTTTATTTCTTTTCTCTTTAATTTGATGAATGATTTTTAACTTGGAGAAGTTGTTTGTGTAGAATTTTCATGGGCTGCCTTAGTCGTGATGCCTTTTTCCTCCCTTCATCTTTGTGTTTGTTCCTTTGTTATGATTCCTTATCAGGGGAGTCTGGGGTTGCCACAAGTCAACTCTGTGAATATTAAGCACTCCAAGTGACCAGAGAGAAGATAAAATGCTATGTATTCTTTTCCTTAATCAATTTTGGGAATTGTGCTGCTCCCATTTGCAGGATAGACATGGAAATGATTTTCCAGATTCAGATATATCAATTGTTAATTAAGGAACTTTGACTCAGAGATTATTAGGATTAGAATTTACTTACAAAAGCAGGAAAGCAGACTAAAATTCTTGCTTTTCACTCCTAAAATACATGGAATCCGTGATTTCCCCATCTTCCCCCCATATGCTGATTTGATTCAGCTTTCTATATAGTTGGCTTATGTGTATACTTGGCGAGATTAGTCTAGCCTCCATGTATATATAATCCACGGCACTGTGCCACATGTAATTAGAAACGATCAATGATTCTGATAACCACAATAGTTATAACTCACATTTACATAAAATTTTAATGATGGCCAAATGTTCATGAAGTTTTGTAATATCATCATATGTTCATCATCAAACTCAATTAGAAACATCGTGCTTAATGAAAACAGCATAATGGTGTCAAGGTGCTGAGATGAAGGCTGCCCTCTTGAAATGATGAGCATCTCTTTCTGTAGTGAGACAATGCCCAGCTGCCCCCTTTCTTGGCAGGTCGATCACTCTAGGTGCCATCGTTCATACTTGGCCTCTTACTCTTCACAGTTGGTTTGCAATACATCCAGTAAGCATGAACAATACAAACCACCTGGTCAATAGTGACAATGTTGGCTACGCTTCTTACTTGTTTGAGCAAGAGAAGAACGCCGGACAGCTGCCTGGACAGGTGAGTCTTTCCCTTATTTTCTCCCCAGTTTTGGGACTGTAAACGGTAACTCTGTTTTACTTATGGAAGGTGCTTAGAGGGCATTTAGTTCAATACTCTAATTTTACTGCAGAGGAAACTAAGACCTGGAGAGGTTAGGACTTGCCCAAATCAGCTGAATTATCTTTGCCATTCATAGAGTGTTCAGAAGATTGTTGGATGAATCTCCCTGGAATAAAATCACAGAGAATGTTGGTTTTTCTCCTCTGGGAATTGATAGGTTTGGACTAGATGTGCTGCAAGGGCCTTGCCAGTTCCATGTTTGATTATCCTGGGACCATCTGCAGGTACCTTGTGTTAGCAACAATTCAATAATTCCCCTAGAGAAAAGGACAATGAAGAATTCCAAAGAATTTGCTTTGCCTCCCTAATGGTCTTTTCTTTATTTTTAAACTTTTACTTGGATTTTGGGAGGGGCTAATTCAATTCACGTGGTCTTCATGGATAAATGGCAGCTATATTCCAACACAACTTCTCAGCTGTTTATTTAGCTACTGGCATGAATTATGCTATAGAAATAGGATACAACCTGATATTTATCTTCCTGGAATATCCACAAAAACAGCAGAGGGAGCAGAATAAAATCAATGTAATAAAGCTAAGGGTCTTAAACAGCTGGAAGAAGTCTTAAAGACCATTCTGTTCAAGATTTTCAGTCTATAGGTGAAAAAAATCTAAATATAGAGAGGGCAGGTAACTTATTGAAGGTCAGACAGTTAACCAGCGCTAGCAAACGACTTAAATATCAGATTCTAGATGTGGACTAACAGTGCTGAGAGCCTAGTTAGTATGAGACCAGTTGTGGTTTGGAATACTCACTGCAAGGATTGATCCCATCAACACATTTCCCTTCATTTGACTGTGGACACAGTGGCCTGACCTCCTAACAATCTCCTCCTGAGTGCAAGGGGGGGCGGGGAAGGGCTTCTATTAGGACCTGTTTTGGGTCCCATGGCTCAAGGGAAGATGCTCAGCAGGTTAAGGAACTATCAAGAGAATGAAAGAGTGGGTGCAGGCATGAGTATGAATAAGGGCCCTGTGGGCTTAGGAAATGTAGGGACAAGACCATCCGTTAGTTGCACCCTTGGTTCCAGGGTGGAGTTCCACTGAAATCCTTTGCATTTTCTCCACTGGATCAGTTCCTAACTGAAGGTCTGCCTAACTTCAAAGTCAGACTGCCGCCCTAGAAATTGCTTGTTGTCCTCATCGCCTCCATCCCCACACCCTCATCATTACCAAAATCAACATAAGGTCATAGGACCATGAATTTAGAGCTAGAAGGGACCATAGAGACTTTTTAGTCCATTCAGATGAGGTCTAGAGAGACAACCAGCCTGCTCATGGTCATTTGTATCATCCATACCTTGAGTCAGGATTTGAATCTGAGCTTTTAAAAAAATTCTAAATTTGTCATTTTTTACTATGCACCAAGCTGTCTCACTATCCATTATGAATCAATACTTCTAAGACCAATCCAAATCTACTAATTCATATACATACATATATATATATATATATATATATATATATATATATATTCTTTTTCATGTTTAGTTTCTTTCTCTTCCAAGTAGAGAGGTCACGAGAAAAAAAATCTTATCAACTGATACATGATGGAGTACAAACACTGGTAGTGAATTACCTGCTTAGATTGAGCTTTGTAACAGAGGTTTTGTGTGTGTGTGTGTGTGTGTGTGTGTGTGTGTGTGAGAGAGAGAGAGAGAGAGAGAGAGAGAATTTGTTAGAAGTCTAGAACAATTTGTTTTTAAAAGGCAAGTAATTGCCCTTTAACCCCAGATTTAGTGTTGACTCATCCATTCCATTTTCCCAGCAATTAGAATAATATTTGCTACATAATAAACACAATTCTTCTATCTATCCATCAATTCATCTTACATTTATGCATGCTGTTAGTTTTCTCAGTTAAGAGATTGCTGCTGACTCTTTAGATAATAAAGTACTCCATTTGGAAGTGATATATTTATATAATAGCTATAGTGTGTGTGATAATGTTCACAATTTCTGCATTGTGAAAATTTTCATACATTTGACTCTATTCAGAACCCTTCACCACCACCTCATCCTTTGATTATTTGCAGATGGTTTGGAGAGGGGAAACTGATTGACCTTGCTATTAGAACTTTTAATGCAACAACTCTTTATATGGAAAATAAGGAATCATAAAAAAAATTGAATTTCTATTCTGGTAGGGACCATTTGTAGCTGCTTTTGCCTCCTCAAATCTTGGGGATGTGTCACCCAATACTCTTGGACCTCACTGCATCAACACTGGGGAGTCATGTGACAACTTCAACAACTTTTGTCCAATTGGTGGGGTAAGTAACGGAAACAGAACTGTCTTTCAATGCTCAGATATTCATTTCATTTGCATTCCTCAGCTTGGGTTACCACCATGGAATGGCCAACAGGGCTTCCCACTGTCCACTCTGCTTCTTATCAGAATATGGTTGTTCTCAAAGTGAATCCTCAGTAGTCCACTGACTAAGATTATAATCTTCCATTGAATGCTTATGTCATGAAAACCTGAAATTCTTGGATAAGGGTGATTGTTATTTTTGCATGTGCCAACATTTTTTATTTAACTGTCATGCTATATTCCACCAGTTTATTGGGTTTTGGCAATTAAAAAAATAAACAATAAACAAAACCCAACAAATAACCATGTTCAGAATAATGAAATGTCAAATATAAGGGTAATCTATGATTTTCTCTGGGATCTCTCTCTCTCTCATTCCCTCTCCCTCTCCTCTCTCATCTGTTTATCCTCTATTACCTCTTTATACATCCATATACCATCTACATCTACCACTCTAACACCTATAATCTATCTTTTCTATCTGTCTATCTATCTTTCCATTCATCATCTATCTGTCATCTAGCCATCCTTCTCCCTTGGGCTCCATTGAATATATTAAGTCATTAAAAACCATTGAATTAAAAAAAACCACTCCTTTATTTTGCCAAACTCCCTAATACCACCATCATTCACCTATGATTGATTCTAAGTAATATCAACGATGCCACCTGCAGAGTATCCTTGAATGAGGAGTTGATTTTGGCTGCCCAGGAAAATTTCCGAGTCAAAAGTCACCATGCTTCTTTAAGCTCCAATTTGAAAAGTTTTGAGACTGTTGAATCCCACTTCTGGACTCTTTCAATCTTCCCCAGGGGAACGTTGGAGGAGCAGGAGACAAGGATGACAAAGGAGGAGACAAGTACTCCATCAAGATCTCCAAGTGGTCCCTTTATTCACCAAAACACCAGTGTCTAAATACCTTTCCAGTCTCTAATCTACTCCCACTCCCGTGGCACTTAGCCACGAGACAAGACTTAGCCACGAGACAAGACTTAGCCACGAGACAAGACTTAGCACAAGACAAGACTCTGGTGTTCAAGGACACCAGGTGAAGATAATTCACAATACTCCCATACACAACTATTCCCAACACAAGACCTTGCTGTCTCATTCCATTTTCTTCTTTGCTCTGGAAATGTCAGCTACTCTAATCTTTTGTGATTCTGCCAATTTTTTTTGTTTGATTTCACCCCCCCTCCCCCACCTTTGATTTTACTCTTCTTCTCCTTTCCCTCCACTCCTGCTGTTTGGCTTTTTTTTGACCCTCATCATTTCCAGGTTCTTTTTTTAGGGGAATTTTCTACAAGTGAATTTTGTAACCTATTTGGAAAATTCTTCTCTAACTCCAGTCCCATTTCCCAATCCCAAGCAGAGATTCATAGTTCTCTGATAGTTCTGACCAGTAAAGGATAGGACATAAATAATCTACGTCTATCTTGATATTACTATATGGGTCTCTTTTGTGTTCAGGACCAGTAGACTTAGGAAAGAGTATAAGCCATTTCTCAAGCCTGTCACTACCTCTTGTCACTGGAGATGCCTGCAGTTCTCCTTCTAACTCAGATCTAACCTATTAGCCCTGGTCATCCAGTAGTCCCTGTCTAAAAAACCCATTCATTCAAGAATCCTAGGACCTGATAATTTTAACTATTGAGACATTTTTTCCTACTAAGGTGAGATACCCTCTGGTTCCCTCTTCTAATGACAGGTCTAGCTTCCAAGGTTTATAGGAAAGCTTTGTGGGTATCTCTTTTCTCCTGCCATCAGCTTAAAGGCTCCCTAGCTGAATCTGAATTCTCCCAATAGTCCATGATTCCAGTTCCATTTAGCCACTGGTCATAAATGAACTTTTATAAGGAGACACTTCAAAGATATCCCCAAATCAAATGTACATTTAACACTTTGTGGACACCCTTGGGAGAGTAGGTTTTACTTAACTCAGTTTCTACCTAGCAAGGGTTCCATCACATTTCCAGACAAAGGTGGCATTTCTCCTGGATCATTCCTTATCTCAGCAACCATGGGACAAGGGATCTGATGATCTCTCCCAAAGATTTCTCCTTGCTCTTCTGAGCATTGACGCTTCACTGACTCTGATCTCAGACTCTGTAACACAGGAATGCCAAGAAACCCTTTAGACCTTTTGAAACTTGTAGGTTGAAGAGGCTCCATTCCCTTCACATGGAAAAGGAGAGAACAAATTCAAAGGCCAAAGGCCAGACTTATTTTGGGACTATCTGGCTTCACATGGAAGAATGACCTCTCTCCTGTAATATGCTTTCTTACCAGTATTCTGAGCAAAGGAGTCATGCTACCAGAAATAGAGTAGCCAAAAGAAAGATGCAAGAAAAGGATGGCAAAAGCTGTCTGCCTTGGCAGCCAGTCAAAGAGCCCTTCCTTCACTGCATGGTTAGCAAACTAGAATTGGATAAAGAATTTCTACATAAGGTCCACATCCATCTTGGTGCCTCTCCTGGAAGCAAACTCACCATTCTCTTCACATGGACAGGTTATATCACCTGAGCAAACTGATAGGATCTACCCATGTGCCAGGCCCCATTTACAATGATCTCAGGTCAGAATCTGTCTCTTTGCCAACTCTACCCATTACTCTTGGTTTTGTCTTTGGGGGCCAAGCAGAACACTTTTCACTTAACAACATTTCAAGTACTTAGAAAGTGCTGTCATATGGAGTCCCCTGCATCTTTTTTTTCCTCCAGGCTAAATAAACATTATCCAGTCCTTCAATTTGTCTCTGCAAGGCATGGACTCAAGACCCTTCTCCATCCTTACTGTGTTCCTCTGGACACTGTCCAGCTTGTCAATAGCCTTCCTAAACTTGGATGATCAGAACTGCCCTGAGCCTCTAGAAATATCTTTTTATTTTATTTTTTTGCAAGGCAATGGTGTTAAGTGACTTGCCCAAGGCCACACAGCTAGGTAATTATTAAGTAACTGAGGTCAGATTTGGACTCATGACCTCTCAACTCCAGGCCTGGTGCTCTATCCACTGTACCTAACTAACCCCTCTTTTTTTTAGTTTTTTTTTTTTCTCTAGAAATATCTTGATGAGGATGAGGGACAGTTCTATGATCCTCTCTTTAACCTTTGCTTTTCTTATTGTAGTTCAAGACTTTTTTTCTTTCTCCTATATTTTGTTGGCTGACTATTCAAGACTCGTGGGTTCAGTTTTTTTTGAAACTTCTCCCAGTTTTGCTGCTTTGTTTTATGCAGTCTCCTGTGATTTGCAAAAAGTGATCATTTGTTTCTTCTTTGCCTATGCTTCCTCCCTCAATTTTTTTTTTCTGTTTTTGTTGCTAGAGTTAACATTTTTCATTCTATGTCTATGGATAGTGATGGGCCAGGCCAGCCTGCCTTGACCCCTGACCTTCAAGGTCTGTCTTCACACTGACATACTATGGGGTGAGCCCTTCAGTCCAAGCTCTGACATTTATTTAATCTTTTCTAAAAAATGAGGAATCTGAAATAGATATCAAAATGATTCTTTTTTGTTTCTAAATTCTAGGCTTCCCATTTTTCTACTTTAACTCGGATTTTATGTTCAAGAGAAATTGCTAGCGAGATGAATTTTTCATCTTAGGGCTTTGATTTATTTAGCATGTCCATATGCTAAAGAGGAAAGTGTCTGTCCTCAAGGAGTTTACTTTCTAAAGGGGGAGGTGAAGCTTAAAGGGAAGAGTGGTTTGGAAAGGGAAGTCCAAAGGGAGTGAGGAAACACCAGGGTTAGTGTGGGAGACACTAGATCTGGTGATCTGATTCTGGGTCTCAGAGGAAGAGAGGGGAAGGGGATCGTGGAATGTACTCAGTGGTAGAGCCAAAAGCTATTCCAGGGCTTTCCGGGGATTGTAGAGCCATTTGATCAGGTTTGGGACATTGCTGATCTTCAGAGATTTACTGTATTTGAACCAGCACTGTTTTTGTTTGATTTCCTGCCAGTCTGACATGTGCATGGCCGCGGGTCCTGGGAAGGATATTTTTGAAAGCACTCGGATCATAGGAGGCACCATTTATCAAAAGGCCAAGGTAAGCTGGGATCAGACTTGGTCTCCCCTCCAGTTGTCTTCATCAGCTTAGCCATGACCCATGTCATTGTATGATATTACTACACATACCAAGGTAATTAAGATCTCAGTAATGTTAACTCGGTCTCCCCTCCAGTCCTCTACACCAGCTTAGCCATGACCTATGCCATTGTATGATGTCACTCCACACACCAAGGTAATTAAGAGCTCAGTGATGATAAGAAAGTCAACAAGTTTCAGATCTGCCACAGAAGCTATGGGAGAGGAGGGAATGTACCAGGTATGACAGTAACATTGGGACATCGTGGCTGGAGCAACCTTCCTTCCACCAGCCCCTCTCTTTGCTTTCTTTTCACCTTTTACTTCTTAATAATCACCTTGGGGCCAGAATCACAGGCATCACTGGGGCCAGGAAGGACTGCAGTCTCCATCCCTAGACTCCCCATCTCAGCTCTCTCATCCTGGGCCACCTCTCCCCTTTCTACATCTCTTCCCTCATTGGACCAGAAGGATCTCCATCCAGGACAGACACTGATGCCTTTGCCTCAGGATCATTTCTTGGAACATAGGAAGGCAGCATTTGGCAACTTTACTCATGAATTTACATAGGATTCAAAAATCCTTGGAACTGAGGAACAGGGCAAAGATATTACAGATTATTGCATAAAAATATGAGTACATTTGTTAGACTCAAGGAACATTAGCAAGAAGGGATGAGACTTTGGAGCAAGAATTCTTCACCAGGAGTCAGAAGACTTGGGTTCAAATTCAGCTTCTGTGACTATGTCAGCTTGGGAAGGTTGTGAATCCTCCTCGGACCTCAATGTCCTCTTTTGTAAAATGGGGATTTTAGAGGAATTGATTCTCAAGGTCTGTTCCATGGTGTCGTAGAAATAGAGCTGAATTGGGAGTCAGAGACTTGGCTCTGGTTTCTGGCTCCGCTGCTTCCTATCTGTGCGGGCTTGGGTAAGAGGTGGTCCACAAGGACCTTCCAGATCTGAATTTGTCACTCTAAGGTCCACATTAGGGCCGGACAATACCAGGAGAATTAGGAGTCTCTTAGTGATCTGAGAAGGAATTTTTTGTTTTTCTGCTTGTCTAAGATGGCAAAGTAGAAGGTCCTTTTGCTGTGAATCTATTTCAGCTTCATTTCTAATATTCTCCAACTTGGTAAAGATGTAAATTTTTTTAGGGAATTTTCACTCTTTACAGCTGATAATGGGGGGGGGGGAGGATAGATTTCTTCCATGAACAGGAATTTCTCTTTGATCCTCAGTCTCTCTGTCCCCATTCTTAAATCTTTTCCCAGTTTTGTTTTCTCACTTGCAAAATGGGAACTAATAATAATAATAATAATAATAATGATAATAATAATCCTGCTCTGTTCGATTTTGGGGGAGGGAGTTTCCAGGATCTTGGCAGATGCTTGTCATGTTGCCCCAGGGACCATTGAGGGACACAAGTATTGTCATCTGCCAATTATTATCTCTGAGGAGTAGGCAGAGTGTCTTGGCTTTGTACGGTCCTAGAACAGATAAATACGCCCCTTGCTTGCTTGGTCACAGCCACATCCTGGGTTTTAAGACATTTCCCAGACACACTGGATGGAAATCCGGGCTCAAGGTCAAGAAGACCTGGGCCTGTGTCCCGCCTCCAACCCTTCCCAGCTCTGGATCTTGGCCTTGTTATCTTTCAGAGCCTCAGTGGACAGTGGATGGAGTCCTGGCTCTTGAATTAGAGATACTAAGATCAGTTCCTCGCTCGGCCACTCTGTGTGAACTTGGGCGTGTCCCTTAATCTTGACAGACCTCAGTTTGTTTCTCTTTAAAATGGACTTGATGCACGTGTATAAGCTATATAAGATTGCTTGTCATCTTGGGAAGGGGGAGGGAATTGGAGAAAAAGTTGTAACTCAAAATCTTTCAAAAAATGAAAGGTAGCTAGTTGATATAGCAACCCTGGAGTCAGGAGGACCTGAGTTCAAATCCAGTCTCAGACACTTGAAATTTACTATGTGACCCTGGGCAAATCACTTAATCCCATTGCCTGGCCAAAAAAAAAAATCCAATAAAAATGAATGTTGAAAATTGTGCTTATATATAATTGGAAAAAATAAAATACTATTAAATTTTTAAAAAATGGACAAGATCCTAGCAAACAGATGATCATTTTCCCATCTGGAAAATGGGAACAGATTGCAGGCTGCAAGACTCTTGGGAGATCCAAATAAGTTCATGAACATAAAGATTTCAAAATGCTCTAGAAAGGTGAGGGATTACTATTAATGAGCCTGTGATCTAATTAGTGAGGATACCCCCTCCACAGCACAGATTGTAACCCTTTCCCATTTGATATTTTCAGTGATCCAGAATTAAAGTGAAACAGGTTTTATCATGCATCAGGACCGACCATTCAGGAGATAGACCAAGAGAAGGCCAGAGGGGACCCACTCCTCTCTCTGTCCAGATTGACTTAGAGTCATAATAGAATATTGGTGCTAGAGGTGGAGGTCCTGGATCTGAGTTTCAGCACTGTCCCTCATTATTTGTGTGATTTTGGTCGAATCACTGAGTCTCAGTTTCCTCAACTGAAAATAAGAGAATGGGGCAAGGTGACCTGATGAGCCAGACTAATTAGTTAAAATAGGAAAAAATCAGCTGCACTCCTCTGGAAGCCCTTAGAGTAATTAATTTCATTTCCCATTCAACTTAATGATTTAAATCTTGTACTGATTTCACACGATGAATCACAGAGTTGATCTAAGCTGATCGATTTTGTGCTACCTGCCTCCGGGACCAAAATTCTTGGTTATAGCTCTGCTGTTTTGTCATATAGGAAGATAAGTATTCTCTTTGTCTTTAACTGAACCCATGAGGGCTGAGCTCTCCCTCTCCCTCATCTAGATCATTCCTACTGTTAGTTCAAAGCCTATGGGGAAGCATATCTTTTTGGGGGTTCTGTTTTCCCCTCAGACTCCTGCTCCTCCTTCCTTGTGACTGTCCTCACAAGATTGAAGGAAAAAGGAATCATGAACTGGGAACTGAAAGAGATCTCAGAAGTCATCTAGACCAACCTCTTCCTTCTACACAGGAGATAATTGAGGCCGGGAGAGACTATGAGACTTGTTCAAGGTCACAGAGATAGATAGTTTTTCAACCCAAGTTTTCTGGTTCAGGAGTTAGTATTCTTTCCTTGTAACATGCAAACTAATGAGATAGAGAGTCAAAGTATTGGATTCACAGCATTTATTAGTTATTTAATTCGACTTTAGTATTTATTAGTCACTCATTAGCATTTCTATATATCATGTGATCTAATGAGATAGTTAAAACCTTTGTGACACTTTTTTAGATGATTATTTATTAGACACAGCATTTCTTAGATGCTGTGTATATATATCATGTGATCCAATGAGATAGATGGCTAGTTAAAGCATTTATTAGGCTCTTATTATATGCTATACAATGACCAAGCCTTGGAGATACAAGCACCAGCAAATAAGACAATCTTTGCCCTCAAGAAGCTTACTTTCTGAAGGGGTATCATATCAAGGAAATATGGAAAGGGGAGGGGGTAACTGTGGAGGGGCAGGAGGCCTTAGCAGCAATAGGCAGAGTTCACCTATCAGATTCAGGGGGACCAAGGGTGGAGTCTATAAAAATTATAACTTGGAGCTGTATTATACCATAAGGTTCTACAATCTCCGAGCAATTCTATGAAGTAGGCCATGCAACAGGCCTTATCATCATCAAACCTTTGGATAAGGAAACTGAGCCTTGCTCAGCAAGGCTAAATGACTTGTCTGAAGTCCACACACACACACACACACACACACACACACACACACACACACGTGTGTGCACAAACAGCTGCTAAGTATCAGAGCTAATGTTCAAACTTAGATCTCCCCCAAATTTGAACATGAATTTCCAACTTTGCCTCTTTTAAGGAATGACGCTGTAGTCTACAGCCCTAGGTTTCAGCTTTGGTCCTCCAAGATGTTAAGGGCTTCTGGACTTCCTCTGGTGTTCTTTCATCCACAGCCTGGGCTCAGTTTCCATGCCCTCTCCTTTCTGGCTGCCATCTCGTAAAGTTGGCTTTCTTCAAAGCTCAACTTGGTCACCGACTGCCCCCTAAGGAAGACCTTTCCTGATCCCATCATTTTAAATGCACTCTTCCCTTTGAAATGACTTCATGTTGCTTTGTATCTGCTTTGTATTTATTTATTCATCTGTGCCCAAGCCATAGCACCTGCCAACCCCTCCCTGGTAGAATGGAAGTTTCTTGAAAGGAGGGATTCTTTCCTTTTCTTTGTAACCCCAGGGTCAAGCACAGAGTCAGATAAACAGGTGATTAATGCAGGGTTGCTGAATGTCACTGAGCTGATCTGCTTCCCTTACACACTTGTGTGTTCCAGGAACTGTATGCCGCAGCCTCCCAGGAGATCCTTGGGCCTCTGTCTGCGGCTCACCAGTGGGTCAACATGACGGATGTCACTGTGGAGCTCAATTCCACCCACACGGTGAGTGCCCAGCAGTCAACCTGCTAAGTTCTTCAGTCTCCTCGGCAGACTGTCTTCTACCTGCCAACCCTGGAGACCCCATTCTGGGCCTTCTCCCCCATTGCCATGAGCTCAGTCATCATCCCTGTCCTGATGCCTCTGATATAGCCTGGTGTATGTATATATGTGTATGCATGTGTATATATACATATGTATGCATATGGATGTATATGGACCCACATACATCCATATGCATGCATCAGTATCCATATACACCCACATATCCTCATCCTTATGAGAGCTTTTGTATAGATGAATCTATGCAGGTATAGAGGATGCCTATATACAAAACATGAACATATGAGGCATAAATGTATACATGAGGTATGTACATAGACATAGGAAGATATTTCCATGTGACCTCTCATGTAGGGTGAGTGTATGTAGACATACTCAGCTTTATAGTCACACATATATTCACATATATGCATATTTATATAAGGTCCATATATAGATCCGTATTGATCTACCATCTACTCTCCAGTTATCCAAGTCTTTTCCCTCTTAATCTCTCTTCTGAGTTCTCATTTCTTAACCGGATGAATCATTGATGTCTCTAATATGACACATTTGAAAGAGTATTTATTATCTTCCCCTCCACCTTTTTTCTAAAATTCTCTATTTTCATTGGAGATGTGACCATCCTTCCAGTCCTTCAGCTTGTCAACTTCATAGATGTCCCCTGTAACCAGCCGGCTGCTGGGTCTTGTCTGTCTCTCCTCCAAGCCAAGAAATCCAATCCAACCAACATTTGTTAACTGTCTACTATGGGCTAGAAAGGAGGGATAAAAAGAACAAAAAAAAAATGCCAGTTCTCATCTTCTAGGAATTTACAGTCTAATTGAGGGAGATGATACACAAAATGAAAGTGAGGTGGAGGGAACCCTCGTGGAGATGAAACCGAGTAGAGCAGCAGATGAAAAGGGAGGTGAGCTCAGTCAGTCAGTCAGTCACAGTCAGTCTTTAAAGTCTCTAAAGTCTCTAAAGAAAGACTTTGGGAGGAGTTGGGCATGCCACCTTCCACCCTTCAAGTAGAGGGGAGAGGAGACCAAGGGAGGTGGTGATCAATCCCGGCTTGAGTTAATGGTGGGTTGGTGAGATTCCAGGTGATGGGCTTTTCCTGGGTAGGGGAGAAACCAGGCAGAGCAACAGATGCAGAACATCTCTTGTGTTCAGCATCACCATCTTGGTTCAGGCCCTGGAATAAGTAATGAAAATTCTTGGTTGATTTTCTTTCCTCTAGTTTTTCTCCTCTCCAATACATCTTCTATAAGAATTTTCCTAAGTCTGGGATCTAACCACATCACCTCCATGCTCCATGCTCATCCCTGGTTCCTTCTCACTTCTAGAATAAAACCCAGTACTGTCACTTTGATTTTTGAAGCCCTCCCCAGTGGGGATTCAGCCTACTGATATTTATGCATGTTATAGTATACATTGTCCTCTTCATGTACTGTTTGCTGAATAAACTGGTCAAATTTTTCTACCCCAATCTCCATCTTCTGTCCATAAACCTTTGCATAGGCTTTCTCCCATGTCCTTTATTTCACAGCTTCTATTAAGGGTCATTCCAGAAGCTACATCCCATGGTACCCTTCCCTGATTCCCCCAATTATTAGTTTTTCTTCTCCTTCTTCCCCACCCTTAAATTATCTATAGTAATTTATTTGTATAGTCATGAAGAATGTAAGCTCCCAGAGGGCAAGGACTGTCTCTTTTTTTTTTTTGATTCCTTATGCAGTATCTTGCACATAGTAAGCAGTTAACAAATGAGTGTTTTAATTGATTTGACCTTTTGGAAATGAATTATTTATGCAGCTAAACTTTTATTTCTTTTTGGTTGAAAACCATTCCTTTAGGCAAAAACCTGTAAACCTGCCCTGGGCTACAGCTTCGCAGCTGGTACCATTGACGGCGTTGGAGGCCTCAATTTTACACAAGGTAAGAATGACCAAATTGTCCCAATAGTGGAGCATCAAAGATCATGCCACAAAGGACAGACTGATTATGTGTTCAAAGATGTTTATTTGTTGTTATCAGTCATTTTAAACACCTTGGGTGCTTGATTGGTCCATAGGATTTCCAGATGAAAGGGACTTAAAGGATCCCCAGCCAATTCTCACCCCATTTTCACAAAGGAGGAAGTTGAGGTACAGAGACGGAGTGACCTACTTTGGTACCTACTGTTAGAAAGTGGAAGAACCAGTCAGAATCAAGTGCCATTAAAATTCCTGCATGAGGACTGTTAACGTTGGGGATATGCATAGAGCTTGGGGCATGTTGAATATCTTATGTCTAAGAGGCAGGCAGACATGTGGGTTTGGGGAAGGGTCAGGCAGGGGAGCCAGGATGGGAGTAGGGAGCACAAGTTATCCTGGCTTCACCACTTCCTAATTGTGTGACCTGGGAGGAGGAGGATGGACAATCTCCAAGTTTCTTTGGACCTCAACTTCCCCAATCATAAATCAAGAAGAATGGATTATATGGTCTCTAAGGTCCCTTTGGTTCTGAAATAATATTACTCAAAACTCTTTTATCTATGGTTTAGGGTCCATACCTAAACCATAGACTCCATACAGTATAACCTTAAGAACGACAAATATAAAACAACTATAAACTAACTCTTTAGCATAGGCATGTCCCAAACCTATTTCCTCAGCAGTCCTGGGACATGGTGGTTCTCCAGACAGTCCAGACTCCAGGAGGGGGGAAGTGCAATTCCCTTCCAATTCTCCTGATTTGGTAAGGGTGGGTGAGGACAGGTATCAAGCATGAGCACGTTTAGAGGAGAGAACTCACCCCTCTATTCTCATTGGTCAACACAGAGAGACTTCCTTTGAGTCGGGAGAAGAAAATGCTTCTAAAGGGTAGAAAGTAGGGAACTCATGAGCAGGAGCTGCTTTGTGTTGTGGCTTTGGATTCTCAGCAACCAGCACCATCCCTGATACATTGCACGTTCTTCATTGACTGACTGAATGAATGAATGTCAGAGTCAACTTAATAAATTGTTCATTAGACAAAGTGGACCCATCGAACCTTTCTCTCTTTGGTTTTTGTTTTTAAGCCAAGGAGCAGCAGGATCAGAGCACAGTCTCCCCAAAGGGATCAGACAATCGAAACATTAGAAAAGTTATGACTTCATCAAATGTGGGAGGGGAGGAGGAGGAGGAGGGAGATGAGATACTCAAAGCATCTTATTTATCATATGACTCTCACAGGGGCAACTGAAGGAAACCCCTTTTGGGACAGCATTCGTGACCAGCTACTGGGCGAGCCATCCAATGAGACCAAGGATTGTCATAAGCCAAAGCCCATCCTCCTCAGTACGGGCGAGGTACTGGGATCACACCTGACATTTGTAGATTTTAATGGAATCCACGCTAAGCACCGATTAAAATATATAATCTTGTTTTCAAGAAGTTTATGCTACTATCTCATCTCAGACACTTTCTAGCTGTGTGACCCTGGATAAGACTCGTAACCTCTGTATGACTCAGTTTCCTCTTCTGCAAAATAATACAGTTATCCCTTCCATAGTATGCCGTTCTCCATTGAGGTTTTGGTATATTGTGGGTTGGCATATGAAATTGAATGATACTTTTTGAGGAGTTTTGCAGAAGCTGTGGATGACACTCAAAGGGCAGCAAACAATACAGAAAAACTGCACAAAATATATGTCTAGATTTATATCACATTAATATGTTTTACCTTTTAACACCATAAAAATTCAGACTTCTCTGGCACAAAGAAAAAACTTTAATGTTGATTTTCTAGAACAAGGGGGCTCCTCATCCCTAAGTGTTGATATGAAATGGATAACTATAATAGCCCTTATCTCCAAGGGTTGTCATGAGGACCAGAAGAGATGTTCACATTTGACCAATGCAGTAGCATTGCAACCAGTCTCATCTATTCTGGAGACTTTGTTAGGATGCTGGTGAGATTCTCTGATTCTCTAAAGTTCACATTGCTCAAGTATGACATGAACAAGGGAGGAAACAATGACCCCCTCTACTCTTCTCCCATCTTCACATTCCCTCTCAGGGGCTTGGTTGGCATTGCTCTCTCCTCTATACTATCAAACTCTTTTTTTAAGGTTTTTTTGCAAGGTAAATGGGGTTAAGTGGCTTGCCCAAGGCCACACAGCTAGGTCATTATTAAATGTCTGAGACCGGATTTGAACCCAAGTACTGCTGACTTCAGGGCTGGTGCTTTATCCACTGCACCACCTAGCCACCCCTATACTATCAAACTCTTGATTAATGTTGGGTTTTGCCCTGACTTGATTTTTTATGGAAGACCCAAGGGGGGGGGATGACTTTAGTATATGTTAGCTTACTGCCTTTGAGTGATTGATTGAATAGATTTGCCCTCATTATAAAGGAATCAGAACTAGAGTATGCTATAGGGTTTTTAAAGTGTGTGTGGGGTTGATTCCCACCTTTACACTTGACTTACCTGAGGGTGTTGATGTTGTACAGAAGCAGGATTTGGATCTTGTCTTCAAAACAAGACCTACTATTCAGAAAATGACTAGAGGGAAATTATAACTGTTCATCAACAAGATCAAAATTAAAATCTTCTTTCTTTTTTTTTTAATCCTGAAGATGTCAAAACCTCACCCCTGGCACCCTGAGATTGTTGATGTCCAGATCATTACTCTTGGATCCTTGGCGATAGCTGCTATTCCTGGAGAGCTGACGTATGGTCTTCCTTCCCCCCCTCCCCACCACTCTTTTTGTTGGCAGTGATTTAAATATTAATTGGGAATATGTTATTCACTGTTGAAACTGCCCAGCATAAGTGACAAAGGATGATAAGGACACTTCCCTCAAGAATCTGACTCTATCAGAATTAGCATCAAGGAGCAAAAAGCTGATTAAATTCTCCCAAACCCCCAAGGCTCCTAGGATGCTCCTAGAGAATATACATCTGCCTTTTCTTATTTACCATCAATTGAAGATAATATCAGTGGAAATGCAGATCTCAGTCACAAATGGGATTTAGGGAAGAAGGATGGACAATCCTCAATCATAATAGCAATCCTAAGGGGGAAAAATCCCTAATTATCATCATGAATTGTATTGATACTTCAATGGAAATGCACAGTTTGTCCTTTAAGAAACCTAAAATAATGTTACACAGTGTGGAGGCAGCTTCACAGCGATACATTTAATTCTGTTTCATTTTTATTTGTTCACTCACTGTCTCTCCCATTAGAATGCTAGCTCCTTGTCAGTTAGGAATTGGTTCTTTCTTTGTCATTGTTTTCATTGTGCCTTGGACAGTCCCTGGCACATAGTAGGTGTGTAAAAATTCCTTATTGATTGATCAATTGAAGACACACTTTACCATTGCTCTATATAGAGAGTGAAGAATGAATTAGTCATTAAAAATGTTGAGAGTCTGTCAGAAACATTGGTGAGCTTTTCCTTTGGTACAGACCACACTATCTCCCCTTGTTGTAAGCTATTCTTAATCAATCATCAGGCAACAAACATTAAGCATTTATGTTCTAGTCACTGAGCTAGGTGCTTTCAAAAAGTGCCTAAATTATCTCAGCTCTTAAGGAGCTTACATTATTTTTTATTAACATGAATTTTATTTTATTTTCAATCTCAATTCTCTCCTCTCTTTCCTCCCCATTGAGAAGGCAAGAAAAGCAAAGTTCATTAATTTTTAAAGGTTTATTATTAATATTGTTGGTATTTCATAAAATGTCCTCTTAGTCCCATTCACTCCACTTTGGATCAGTTCAAACAATTCTTCCCATGTTTTTCTGAAACCACCCTACTTGTCATTTCTTACAGCACAATAGTATTTCTTTTTTTTAATTAATTTTTATTAAAGATATTATTTGAGTTTTACAATTTTCCCCCCAATCTTGCTTCCTTCCCCACCCCCACAGAAAGCAATCTGTCAGTCTTTACTTTGTTTCCATGTTGTACCTTGATCCACATTGGGTAGCACAATAGTATTTCATCAGATTCCTATGCTAGAATTTGTTTAGGACAACTAGATGATACAGTGGTTAGAGGGCCAGACCTGGAGTCAGGAAGACTCATTTTTCTGAATTCAGATTTAACTTCAGACACTTATCGACTGGGTGACACTGGATAAATCACATAACTTGTTTGCCTCATTTTCCTCCTCTGTAAAATGAGTCGAAGAAGGAAATGGCCAATCCCACTTTAGTATCCCAAGAAACCCCCAAATGGAGTCACAAAAAACTAAACATGACTGAAATGACTGAACAGCAAATGGCTTTTTCAACCATTCTTCAATTAATGGAAACCCCTTCAGTTTTCAAATCTTTGTCATCACAAAAAGAGCTGCTCTAAATCTTTTTGTACATATGGGTCATTTTCTTCAATTATTCTTCTTTAATGCCTTTAGTATATAGACATAGCATTGGTTCAGGGGACCTAGACAGATAAAAAAATAGAGAGGAGTTGAATAACTTTGGGCATAGTTCCAAATTGCTTTCCAGAAAGGGTGGACTGGTTCACAGCTTCAGCAAGAATGTATTTACCTATTTTTCCTTACTCCTTCCGGCATTTGTTATTTTTCTTTTGTGTCAATTTTGTGAATCTTATGGGCATAGGGTTGTAGCTCAGAGTTGCCTTTATTTGCATTTATCTAATTCTTAGTGATTTAGAGCATTTTTTTCACATGGCTAACAATGGCTTGGATTTCTTTCTTGAAAAATTTTCTATTCATATCCTTTGGGGGAATGGCTTTTATTTTTATGAATTTGATTCAGTTCTCTCTATATCTTGGAAATAAGATCTTTATCAGTGCTGCAAATCTCTCCCCTTTCACAAATTTCTTTCTTCTTTTCTAATTTTAGCTACATTGCTTTTGTTTGTGCAATTAGAAAAATTTATGGAGTCAAAATTTTCCATTTTACTACGAAGATTTTAATGGGGGAGACAGCATATTTTTATGTATACACATACATATATATATGCACATATATGTATGTGGGTATGGAAATATATATTCATTTGTATGTATATCATATATAAATGCAGAAGAGATTGAAGGAAGGTTTAGCAGGGAAGACATTAACAGTAGTAGAGAAAGCAGTTTAAATGTAAACATAAAAGGGGTGGGGGGAAAGGGTGGTTTTTGGATATTAAAACTTCTGAAAGAAGTCAATATTGAGGATTATTTTTATATTTTTTCAATTTTCAAAATGCCTTCCTTTGATTTTAAACATTCTTTTCCATGGCTTAGGACAATGTCTGGAAGGAGACTTCGGGAGGCTCTAGAAAAGGTGAGTGAAAAGCTAATTTCTTTGACATCTTAATCATTATATCCAGTGATAAAGGATTACAGATTTCTCATTTAATTTTGCTTAACATCAAGGGAGATCCTACCTATCTTAAGAATATTAGTTAGTAGTAAGTGTTAAGGAGAAATAAAAGCTTGGAAATTGAAGACATAATAAAGTGTTTAACTGAACTTTATCAACCTTGAATGTATTTTAATTCTTAAAATCCATATAAATAATTATGATTTGACACTCTCTTGACTAGGGAACAGAATTCAAGATGTTTGTGATTAGGGAGCAGTAACTGAGAGATTAAATGACATATTAGGATCTTCCAGTTAGTATGCATTGGAGGTAGGAAGTCCCATCTGAGATTATGAGACTGGCATTTTTTCCCTCTTAAATAAAACCTTAGACCTTATATATTCAAAAAGGAGGTATTGTAGTGTCACAGAAAGTTCTGTAATTTGGGATACTCATGTTGTCTAAATTTCTCTTCTATAATCTGATTGAAAATGGCTGAAAAATTGATTTCACCTTAATAGGGTTGTTTATGGAGAACCCTTACATTAGGCTGCGACCTCATCAAGAGCAGGGGATGACTTTAGATTTTCTTTGTTTCCCCAGAGTTTAGCATAGGTTCCAGCACATAGTAGGTGCTTGATAATAAATGCTTGCTGAATGAGTGCTCTGGAAATGTTCACTATGACTATGATTTCTTTTTTTAAGAGAAACTTTAAGAAAATCTTAAACCTAAAAAGTAAGTTTAAAAGAGATGTGCAAATTGAGAGACATCTGTGTTTCAAATTTTTATATGAACTATTTGTGCCAGATCTGTGGTAGAGCTTTTTGAGGTCATATTGATATGATCAATCATGTTGAACATGTTATATCTTGACTCCAACATAATGATGTCATTTTGATCCTCTTTGAGCATGAAGGACAATTATCGACCAACCAGATACAAGTGGTTTTTAAAAAATTAAATATTTATTTTTTTAAAAAATGGTGAATTGAAGCACTGAAATTAAGATTCTCATGGTTAACATGGAGATAACTAAGGACTAGCTGAGCCTCTTACTTAAGGAACTTATTTTGTCATTGAAAATCACTCTGTCAGGGTGGCTAGGTGGTATAGTGGATAAAGCACTGGCCCTGGTGTCAGGAGTACCTGGGTTCAAATCCGGTCTCAGACACTTAATAATTACCTAGCTGTGTGGCCTTGGGCAAGCCACTTAATCCCATTTGCCTTGCAAAAACCTAAAAAAAAATCACTCTGTCCTCTGTGTATTATAGGAGAGTTGGGGTCACTTCAAGAACTTTTAACATGGAATATTTGAGTTGATTAATGATGATGACAAGGGGCTAGGCAAGACTAGAATGATGAAGGCCCATCTTGTGACTAGGTTTTTCCCAGGAATGTGCTTTTATTATGTTCTTTTCTGTACTCCCTCTATTGATGCCCAGGAATTCGAGATTGGTGGGAAGCCAAACATGAGTGTGGTGATCTCAGGACTTTGCAATGTGTATACACATTACATTGCAACCTATGAAGAATACCAGGTGAGCCCCGAAGCACCAGCTGTTTGTAAACCAACTTCTCTGAGCTCATTCACACATCCATGGGACCATGCAAGTGAACACTGATGTTTAGAGTTCTGTCTTCTCCCCTCAGGTTCAGAGATATGAAGCAGCATCCACAATTTATGGTCCCCATACTCTCTCTGCTTATATTCAGCTATTCAGAGGTCTCGCCAGGGCCATTGCCACGGTAATGCCAGTGTTTGCATGTGTGGAGGGGAAGAGGGATGGTTTCATGGGTTTTTGTTTATATGTTCCAATTGTTTTCATTTCATTTTTTCCCTCTTAAAAGTCCTGCACCTTTGAGGTGGGGGGAGGACTCTGAAATAATGAGACTTATTTTTTTCTTAAACAAACACCTTACAACACATATTCAAAAGGATCTAATGTATGTGGTAGTTTAATGGAGGAACCAGTGAATTGGTTGTACTCATTTTCTGAAACTGGTTCAAGTATTGATTTCATTTTAATTGGGGGATCATCTCAAAAGAGATTCAGGATATCATGCTATGAGAAACATGGAAAAGAGCTTATTATAAGTGTTAGAATAGATTTCTTTTTTTTTTTTTAGGTTTTTTTTTGTAAGGCAAATGGGGTCAAGTGGCTTGCCCAAGGCCACACAGCTAGGTAATTATTACGTGTCTGAGACTGGATTTGAACCCAGGTACCTGACTCCAAGGCCGGTGCTTTATCCACTACGCCACCTAGCCGCCCCCCTAGAATAGATTTCACGAGAGTTTAACTGACACCTATCTATCTATCTCTCTATCTCTCTATCATCTATCTATCTATCTATCTATCTATCTATCTATCTATCTAGGGCATATATTTATACACATCTATGTAAATATTTATGGATATATATATATATATATATATTCATCCCTACAGTAAATAATTATCCATTTAGCTATCAAATACATACTCAAGGAGACCCAAATTGTGAAAAATCTTCCCTAGTAATGGTCCTGATAATAATAATAATGATAATATTAATAGTAACCAACATTGATTATAACACTGGTAATTTTGCAAAATGCTTAATGTCCATTATCTAATTTGAGCTTCAAGAAGCCTGTGAGCCAGGTAATATAGGTGTTATTATCTCCACTTTGTGTATGAAGAAACAGACTTCTCAAATCTATAGGATCAATATCTAATTTCAGATCTAATCTCTATTTTCTATCAAACTCCATACCCTAGTGAAACTAAAAGCATCTATCCTCCATTTCAAACCCACATCTAATATTATCCTTGTAAATGTTGGAGGTAGGATTTAAACATGGATCTCACCTCATTCTGTCTTGCATGCCCTTACTACCACAACATGGATCACTACTAATAATTGTGACTCTTTGAGGAAATAGTCTTGAACTTAGGAAACTAAAGCCACCAAATGGCACCTCTTGCCCCAGCAGAAGTTGGTGAAACAATGAGGAAATATCCCAATAGATAAATTCCTCAATCAACCAGTCCATCCATCCATCCATCCATCCATCCATCTGCTTCCTTTTATTAAACATGTCTAAATTCTGGGGATATGAAGACAAAATGAACCAATCCTTGCCCTTGGGAAGCTTACATTCTACATTGGGAAGCATGCACACATATAAATTTATACAAATATATTCAAAATTAGCTTAGGGTTTCAAAGAACATTTTAATCTTGGATTAGAGGGCTCCCAAGGACTGAATTTAAAGGTTCAGATAACACAGTGGGCATATTTCAATTAATTAGTCAATCAGTAGTTATTAAATACTCACCATATGTCAGCCACTGGCTTTGGGAATGCAAAAAGACACTCTCAAGATGCTCATAGTCTAGGGTAGTGGTTGTGATGGAACAACACCCATAGATTTGTCCAGAGAGAACAAAAATAGTTTCCAGTATGATCTTTTCATTTTTACTTCAAAACATAACCTGTAAAATTGGTTTTATGATTACTTTGTTTCATTTATATATATTAGATTAAATATATTCTTAAATATTATCTTTATTAAAATTTAAACTATACTACAATATTAAGAGTGAAAAAGAAAATATGATTTGATATGAGTAAATTTGTTTGGGAACTAACTTTATAGGAATTTAGGGATGTTTTGCAGAGTGAGACTCATCCTGATAATAAAATGTCTTGACTTTCCACAGTATTGTAGTTAAATATAAGATGAAGGAGAAGTAGTATGGTTGCTCAAGGTGACAGACAATACCTTGACAATATCATCTCTGGTCCTTGACTCTATAGTTTAAGGAATTAGATTTTTGACTAATGAACCCAGAATTGATTGGATCTTGGGAAACTGAGTCATGGTAATCAAAATCACAAGAGTTATTAACCATGACTACCAATGAATTCATTTATATTGAGAATTGTAACTGCTCAGGAGACCTGAATTAGCCAGTCTTCATGGAAATGCAGATTCAACATGGAAATCTGCGTGGTGAACACGGGGGTTAGATGGGATTTTAAGGAATCAGGAAACCCTAAATTATAAGAGCAGAATCATAGAAAGTTGAAGGAGAAAGGGGGGGGGTCTACAAGAGACAGGTACCCTTGAAGTCATACACTTAGAGCAGCAGCTGTCTCCAATAAGGAGCCGATCAAAGGCAGACAGACTTTATAAAACCCCCTAAAACAACAGATTCCTTAAAATACAGGGATAAATGGCCCTATCTCTAAACAATCTCAAGGGTGTTACTGAACCACAATTTCTTCTAATAAAGATAGTGGATGAACTTCAGCATACTCTTAGTCATTTGGGGTATCATGCTGGCCACCATCTTTGTGGTATTATGTATATCTGTGGTCATTTGGAGAAGACATACACCAAAAAGAACAGACCTTCAGCTCAAATTTTTGAAATCCTTTTAATTGCAAAATATACAAATGGGTGGGCTTCCTACAAATTGGGGGCCTCTCAGTGACTATTCATTGGATTTCCAAACTAAACAAATTCTTTCTGTTCTACTCTAGGACACGGTTGCAAATTTAAGTCGGGGACCAGAGCCACCCTTCTTCAGCTCTCTGATGCTGCCCTTAACACCCAACCAAGTTGATAAAACCCCAGGAAGCATGAAGTTTGGGGACGTGCTACAGCCAGCCAAGTCAGAGTACCAAGTGGTAAGAACCTTCCAGACACATTCGCCTCTTGACTCGTTTCTGAGCTCTTGTTCAAGTCTGGGGTTTCATTTTCCCTTTCTCCAATGGCAAAGCTCTTGGTACTGACCATTTGGCAGTCAAGTCTTCTCTCAAGAAGCAATCTGGAAAGATGGGAGACCATCTTTTTGAAATCTTCCAACTGTTTCTTTAAAATCTTCGGGTTTTGAAAGGCGCCGGTGGTGAGAAAGTTGCTCTTGGAATGAGAAGGGAATTAAATATGGCTTTCATCATTTATTAATTGTGAGACCAAGAGTAAGGTGCTTCAGATCTCTCCTACACTTCTCTACTACCTCCCCTCCTCTGCCTCATCTCTGCCCTGAAGCTTCCTTGTGTCTCAGCTCAAATCCCACTTTCTGTTGGTTGCCTTTCCTGATAGTGATTTCCCCTTAGAGATCCCTATCCTCAACTTTATATGTGTGCATGTTTTCTGTGTATGAATATTTATTTGTAAATATAAAACACATACCTTGTAAATAAGGGCTATTTATGTATCATATATAGGTCTATATCTAATCCATAGCAAGGTAAAGATAATCTCTACACACACACACACACATATATAAATAGACAAAGATCACCTGTACCTTATCATAGATACATAAATATAGATGTCTCTATAAAATGAAATATAGGCTACATAAAACAAGCTGCAGATACTCATACAGACATACATATCTAGATCTATTATTTATTTTTTATTTTCATATTGGCTTCCCTTTTAGACTGCCAGCTCTTTGAGGACAGGTGATATTTTTGCCTTTCTTTATAGCCCCATCAGTTAGCACAGGTGTTTAAGAAGGTCTTGCTGCCTAACTCAGTTTCCCCATGGGCAAAATGGAGGTCATAAGGTCTGCAGTAGCAACTTCACAAGGCTTCTGTGGGATCCTGGGTAAATCACATCATCTCTTTATAGTTGTTTCCTATCCATCGAATGGGGAGGGAGTAATTATGGTAAAATGGGGACAGGGTCATGATGACATAAGGCTATCATCAGCCTCAAGTAAAAGATATATGATAGTGACTTAAAAATACGTTGAGAATTGTAAGGAACAAGCTTAATAATAATAGCTCACCTATGGATGGCATTTAAAGCGGGGCAGAATATTTCCCAAATACCTCATTTGGTCGTCACAACAGCCCTGGTGGGGGCAAGGATTCCATTGTTATTGTCCTCATTTACAAAGGAGGAAACTGAGGCAGACAGCAGTTAAGTGACACTTATCACCACGTTGGCCACCACCAACATAGGTTTCATTTGGCAAGACTGGGTTTGTTTAGACTTGTGATTTTAATTGGCATGGGGAATTCTGATGAGGAAGCTCTCTCTATCAAGGCAGATTTTTAGGTTATCATGCAGGGGCATCAAGATAAGTGAAGTGATTTGCTCAGGTCACACAGCTGGGACGTTTCTGAGGTGGGACTTGAAACCAGGTCGTCCTGATTTTGGGGCCATTGCTCTAGCTTTTCCTCTAATTGCTTTTTCATAGGCACTCTTAAAGATAACCAAACCATAGAGGGGCTGCCACCTGCATTAGTAGAGGGACTATCTCTCTCTGATGAAATCCCACACTAATTAAGGAAGAATTGACAAGCATTCTTCTGCATATTGGCACTGTGCTACAGGGGCTGAAGACACACAAATAGATGCAATCTGTACCCTCAGTGGACCTACATTCTTATTGGGGAAATAGAGTGTTCTCATTCATTAGGCACCACCAGTACCTACAAATGAATCCAGAGTAGTTTTGGGACAGGCAGTTCAAGTAGCTGAAGGGAGGTGGGGCACCAAAAAAAGACATCTTCAAGAAGGTGGTGTTAGGGATGAATCTTGAAAAGGAAGGAAGTTTTCTAAGAGGTGGAGATGAGGAGGGAGGACATTCAGGCATGAAGAGCAAAGGTTTGGAGAGGGCAGATACAGCACATCTTGTGTGCAGTGCAATGAGGAGGATGGCTGGGAAGTAGAGTGTGAGCAGGAGGATGAGAATAAGAAGACTGCAGAGACTGGAAGGTCTTTCTGTACCAAACAGAGGGTTCATATTTGATCCTGGAGAAGGAGCCATGGGAAGGTATTGAGGAGAAGGGTGACATAACCCGTAGGAAAGGCACTTTGGCAGCAGCCATTGACTGCAGGATGGGTTGGAAGGGAGAGATGAGTCAAAGTGACACACCAGGAGGCTCCTGAATAGCCCAGGTGAGAGGAGATGGAGGCCTTAACTAACCTTGCCATCAAGTCAATGCAGATAGGGAACATTGATAGAAATGATGAGATTGAATAAAAAAAAGATGAGTGAGAGTAAGGAAATGAAGAAGGCTTCAGTTAATGAAATCTTGCTGCTTCTGCTCAGTCCCAGAACTGGTGGATTTTGCCAAGATTTAGATGGAGAGGCACTGTGAGGAAAAACCCAAGATGGAGATCTGCCAATGTAGAAGGAATGAGATGCTGTTGGACTGGGGTTGGGGATGGGTTCCCTCTTACCTGGAGTACAGGGGGGTTGACACATGACTCCAGATTCTGAAGGGGAGTTGCCTGTTGATCTCACTGGCCTCTCAAGAGAGCCTTCCAGCTTGGCCATTGTACATTATCTCATTTGAGTTTCAAAAAGTCTGTGAGCCAGGTAACCATCACACTCAGAGAACCTTTTTGCTAATTTAAAACCAAATACATTTTCTTCTTTTCAAAGGACTCTTCCAATGATGACTAATGAATCACTTTTGTGTGTCAAATATTTAGTAAGTGGACATTAGGGCAGTAATTTCATTCAGGAATGAAAAAAGGGAATCTTTGCTACAAAAGCACCTCCATCTGTCTCCACAGCCCTCCAGTTACAAGGGCTACAGCTGGCTTCTTGGCTTGGAACTGATGAATGGCTATATTCATAGGCTGATGACTCTGAGTTGGAAGGTATTTAGGGAGCACTTCGTCCAACCTTCTCATTTTACAGTCTGCTAGAGGGCCAGGGACCTGCCTTCAGGTCATATAGGAAGGAAACAGTTAATCAGCTTGCATGTGTTGGACATCTGCCTTTTTTCAGACCCTGTACTAGTGACTGACTGAATTGGAATTTCAAACCCAGGACTCTTGATTTCAGACCCAGTATTGTTTGCATTTGGAAAAGGCGAATAATTGGAAACGTCATGATGTTCCCTTTCCTATCTCCACTTTTGCATTGACTGTTGCCAGTGGCTGACTCTTGGAGTCATCTGGTTCTTCATCTCTGTGGATGTCTATTCCCTGAGTATTCCCTATTCTTGGCCTTGGATTTGGGGTTGAATTATACCTACCCACTTGGGAGTGTGGCCAATTAAAACACATCCATATTATCAGTAGCAAAGCAAATGATAACATGGATGGAGAAGGTTCTAATGGAACCAAAGGCCATGGCCAAGAAGTGCTAAGTGGATTCAGAACCAATGGAAACATTCCCTTCCAAGACACTGTAGCCTATCCTTGGCCTTGGATGCTCAGCACTCTGGTACTAATTTTAATGAGCATCCTCAGGCTGAGCATCCTCCTTATTTCTTTTTATCGGTGTTAGCTGCAATGTTGAAGGTGAACTCCTGTTTTTGGAGGAGATATGAGCTTGTGTATATCCTCCCTGGAGACCTGGCAATTTTTATAATAACTGCTATGAATGGAAAGGACCGACAGAGAGCATTCATTCTCCAAACTGTAGAATTTCAGAATTGGAAATGACCCCAATGGCCCACTAGTCCGCTCTATGATGAGCAAGGCCATCCTCTACAACACACCCAATGACCGTCCAGACTTCCCTGCCCCAGGTGGCCCCATTTACCTTTGGGTTAGGGCTAAAGGTGTTGATGTGGCAGAAACAGTTTACTGGACACATGACCAGAGTTGGTTCTTGGCATCTTTTGCTCATTATTTTTAGTTATCTATGACCCTCTTAAAGTCTGTTTAGCCAATGGGCACCTTGGAAAGTAAAATTAAATCAGCCCAGAACTAACTGGATGGGACCTGAACAGCTGTAGGGAGGTAGTTGACTTGTCCAAGGTCATGTAAGTAGGGAGGGTCATTGTTAGGATTTGATCGTGGGTTTGTTGACTCTGAGTCAATGCTCTTTCCATTTTTATACAAATCAATCAACAAGCTTGTATCCAATGTTTGTGGACTGCCAGCGCTGTGTGAAAAATGAAAATGAAAGAGTTCTGGTGTTTAAGGAACTTGTAGCATGTAAACGTGAGAACATCCATGGTGAAGGGACAGGGAATGGAACCAGGATTGCTGTGAAGTGAGGAAACCCCCCTTATTAATGCAGGTTATAGTTTCTCTGTGGTTAGGAGCCTTGGCCTAGTACTCAGGGCCCTGAGGGGTCAGACATATGGGCCAAAGGCAGGACTTTCTGGCTCTGAGGCTGACTTTCTATTCCTGTCATTGCTCTCTTCTAATACAAGCTAAATGACTCAATGAGGGGTGGGGGGCAGTAGCAGCTTCACAAACTATGGATGCAATATAGACTGTGCAGAGGATAGAATTAGGAAGGGAGGAGTTCAAATCCAGTTCCAGATGTTTACATCTGTGTGACCTTGGAGAAGTCACTTTACCTATGTCTGCCTCAATTTCCTCATCTGTAAGATGGGGATCATGATTGCTTCCATCTCCCAGAGTTGTTATATAAGGCTCAATGAGATATATGCATAGTCCTTTGAAAACCTTAATATGCTGTATAGAGGCTGTTTTTTTTTCATGTCTTCATCATATCTCACTAAAAAACTTCCATTTTCTTCAGGGTGAAGTTGCTGAGGTCATGTTTGTTGGTGCTAACCCAAAGAATTCAGCCGAAAACCTGGTGAGAATCATTGTAATTCTACATTGAGATGGTCTGAAGACAAACTGGCATTAGGACTCCTGCACTGTTTTTTGGGGGGCCTCACAGCTCCTTCCACACCCAGGGGCATCCGGTGCCCAGGCAAGGTCTCCTGGCAACTCACAGTCCCCTAGGTCGGTAGCCATCAGTCTGGGCTTCCAAGTCTGTTCCTCTTGGGACTGCCCTTCATCATGACAGTGGGAAGCTCAGGAGGGGAAAAAAACTCCTAAAAGTGAACACCATGGTGATCTCCTTCAAAAACTTGACTTAGTTTAGCTGCAGAAGCAGCCAAGGTCATGCTGGAAAGTTCAGTCAAAATGGCGGCCGGGAGGGGAAGCGTTTTTGGGTGAGGGAATATGCAGGTGAGGTTTCAGTACCTCTGAAATCCTAGCAGGTAGGCAACTGTCTACTTTGTCTACATGGACAAACTCTCCCTGGTAGTAAGATGTGCTCTGTCTGTCTCTCTGTCTGTCTGTCTCTGTCTCTCTGGCTCTCTTTCTCTCCCATCTCTCTCCTCCTTTCTTTTATCATCCTCTCTTTCTCTTCCTCTTTCTTTCTCTCCTCTCCCTTTCCCTCTTTCCTCTCCCTCTTTCTCTCTGTCTCTCTTTCTCTCCCATCTCTCTCCTCCTTTCTTTTATCATCTTCTCTTTTCTCTTCTTCTTTCTTTCTCTCCTTCTCTCCCTTTCCCTCTTTCCTCTCCCTCTTTCTCTCTGTCTCTCTTTTTTCTCTCTCCCTCCTTCCTTTCCTCCCTCTCTCCTTTCTCTCCTCTTCTCCTTTCTCCCTCTTCTCCCTTCTCTCTGCCTCCATCTCTGTCTCTTTCCTTTCTCTCCTCTTCACTCTTCCCTTACCCTCTCCCTCTCTCCTCTTCCTCTCTCTCCATCTCTCCTTCTCCCCTTTCCTTCTCTTCTCTCCCTCCCTCTCCCCTCCTGTCCACAGTCACATACAGAGCTCTGCAAATACACATGCTTCCACAGTTTCCCACCTCCATGAAACCACTGGTCTACCAAAGCCAATGTTTATGAAGGGCAGAGATATAAACATGTAGAGTGCACATGCACACATGGATACACAATCTCAATCAATAAGCACCGGTTATGGGCCTACTGTGTTCCAGTCTCTGTTCTAAGAGCTGTGGGGATATAAAAGACAGTCCCTGTCCACGAGGGGCTTCTACTCTCATGCATCCCCCACATGCCCCTGGGATTTCACTGGTCTAGAGAACTCCAGCGAAGCAGACTCCATGTCTCCATGGAGATTGGCACTTGCTCCACAACTGAGAATATGAGAGACCTCAACAGTTAATGGACTTGCCCAAGGTCACACAGTTAACATGTCAGAACCCAAATCTTGCTGACTCAAAGGTCTGCTCCCTATCTCCTAGGCCAAGCTGCCTTCCACATATGTGTATACACACACACACACACACACACACACACACACACACCTACATATATCTAGACCTTTATGGCATTAGGGAATTTCCATTGTGGAAACTCTCTTTATCATTCACTGGAAATTGGCAGCTCCCCAGTTACTCAGAGTCTCAGAGTTCTATTTGGGGCATGAGAATGTAGTGACTTGTCCAAGGTCACACGGTCAGGTTACACAGCTAGGTGAGGTCCAACTCACCCTTCCTTATTCCAAGGTCAGCCCTCACTCTACCGTGCTATCCTGCTGGCCCTTTAAATAAAGATCTATAATTGGTTTCTGTTTCTAAAAGTTATTCAGAGTGGCTTCTGGATAAAGAGCTGATCTTGGAGTCAGGAAGACCCGGATTTAGACCCTACCTCGGATAATTACAAGCTGTATGACTTTGGGCAAGCAGTCATCGGACCTCTCCAACCTTAGTCACTGGATGGGCATTGTCTCAGTCAAACTGTGACCTGGTGAAGACCTTTAAAAGGTCAAGGTCCCCACTGGGTCCAGGGTCATCTCCATTCATCCTGATCCATATCTGACCTCTCGACCCAGATGGCTCCAGAGGGGAAAGTGAGACTGGTGACTTAGCACAGCCCCCCATCACTCAAATCCAATTTACTTACATGTCATGGTATCACCTTCCTGATGGCAAGGTCTTCTTTAAGAAGGAAGGACAGCCATCCCACGCTCTCAGTAATTCTCTAAGACTCTAAGAGACCCATGACTTGTCAATAGTCATTAGTGTTGAGACTTTCCATACAGGAAGTTCCCTATGCCCATGACATCATCAGTCTAAATACCTCTACACTTTATTCAAAGGTGGTACTTTCTGTAGCCTCACTACTGTCCTGTAGTCTATGTCATCATGTTTGTCCTTCATTTCAAAGAAGACCACAACATCAGGGAAGTGATGCCATGATAAACATGTGAATTGGATGTGAGTGAGTGGGGGGCCTATGCTAAGTCCCCAGCCTCACTTTCTCCTCCGGAGCCTTCTGGGTCCAGTGGCCAGAGAGGAATCAGGACGACGGGAGATGACCCTGGATGTAAGGCAGTCAGGGTTAAGGGACTTGTCCAAAGTCACACAGCTAGTGAAAGTCAAGTGTCTGAGGCCAGATTCAAACTCCTGCCCTCCTGACTCCAAGACCAGTGCTCTATCCACTGCACCACCTAGCTGCCCATTCTACTCGATGTGACCTTGATTTAATCTGTGATCCCTAGATCTCACTGCTCTGAAAAGGTCATCTCTGCTAGACAACCAGTGTAGACAAGCTCCTTGGTCATCTGGCATTCTGTCTTTTTGCTGGTGGACATTCTTGCTCAACAACATTCCCCATAACCCCAAACTCCCATCTCTGACCAGTCACAAAATGCCATTCTTGTAGAGAAATGGTTGGTCTAAATCTGGCCCCCTGGATAATTTTGACCTTTTGGAAATTCATTTTTTGAAAAAGCAAACAAGGGCCATGCCTAACGATGCCTGATACAATTTGCATTTTTATATAAGAGGATATCAAAGGGCTCTTTGGAAAGGATATGATTAATCAGCCTATTTGATATCCATGGGAACCAGGCAACCAGAGAAAGATGTTCTCTGTCATGGCCTTGGGGAAACAGCAGCACCTGAAAGGCTAGCCAGGAAGCAGATTCTTGTCCTTCATGAATTCCTCCAGGTAAATGATTTGCATGGCCATTTGCATTTATGGAACTAATTATATCTTTGGAAAAGCAGGCAGGGATGAAAAGAGAGGCCTCTTGGGTTCCCGAACCTGATAGCCTAACAAGGCTCCTAGCTAGCTAAGCCTCTGCCTCACTAACAGGAATAATGATAATAATTATGATGATGATGGTAAATAATAATAACTGATATTTGTATGGAGCCGTAAGGTTTATAAAGCGCTTTTTATATGTTAAATCATTTGGTCCCCACCATCACCCTGGGAGCTCAGGTGCAATTAGGATCATCTCCCTTTTGCTTTGAACAAGAGAATTCCTTCCCAGGGTTGCCAACTAGGAAGTGTTTGCGGTAGAATTCAAACTCAGGTCTACTCAACTTTTAAGTCCAGTGATCTACCCCCTGAACCACCTCCTTGCCCCATGCCCTTGAACTCATCCAAGTTAGTAAAAAGCAAGGTTCCCCAGTTCCTCCTAAACCCATTCAAGTCCTGGGTACATTCAATTTAATTCAATTGCATAAGCATTTATTAACTCCTTACTGTATACTAAGCTTTGGATGAGGCCCTGGAGATATAAATGCTTAATTGATCTCTTTAAGGAACTAGCATTTTATTTGAAAAGGTCCAAAATATAGCAAATGTGAGCAGCAGATGGTGCTGGGGAGCCAGCAGGCTGAGCTGCTAATGATGGGCTGGGCTCCTGGATTTTCCTTCCCTTCTTTTCTGTTCTTCAGGCACTTTTCTTTCCAAGTAATTCATCCCCCTTCACTCCCAGGGGTCTGTGGGCTTTGAGAAACCTCTAAGGACAATAGGAATTCATTGTCTGATTTGGAATGGCTCAACATTAGTCTCCTACGTTGTCCAACAGTTTTAAATGAGCTGTCTGGCCCCCAGGTTCGGTCTGAGTCAACTATTTTATGTCTAGAAAAAAAGGAATCCTCTCACTTTCCCTCAATTTATATTCATTAAATGGCATTTAACATATAGTCTAAAGTTTCCGTTCATTCAAAGCTATCCCATTTGATGGCTAAACTTGAGACGAATGTGAATAAACCACCTAACAAAAGTTGGCCTTTCTTTGGAGAAAGGGGAAATGAGAAGGGGAAGGTCACTGCTTCCTCTCTTCTGCTGAATCTGGTTCCTCATTTGCCCCAAATATAGTTTGCTCTGGCCTCACCTTCACAATTGTGACTTGGTACATTTGGCATCCACCAAGGACGACGCTACCCTCCTTCTTGCCTGCTTCTATGGTCTCCTCTTATTGGCGTCTGTATTTCCTACCCATAACCCCCACGTCCCAAGTTGGTGGTTCTCTGGGTGTTTGCAGTGTCCAACTGATTAACTTATTTTTATTCTAGACAGTTCACACCTTCCTGACGGTTGAGAAATATGAGAACACTTCAGCAACGTGGCGGACAGTGCATAATGATGCCTCATGGGATACCAGGTGAGTCACTCCGTCCATCTCCTAAACCTGGAAGAGTTAGTTCCTGAAGCTTGGATAGGCAAGAGAAATGTGGGGGTGCTGGATAGATGGCATTAGATGGCGTTGGGTTTATCAACTATCTTATGAACTCATTGATTTTCTTTACTTTGTCTCATCTTTGTCCAAGAGTGACCCTATTTTTTTCTTTTTCTTTTCTTTTCTTTTCTTTTTTTGGCAAGGCAATAGGCTTAAGTGACTTGCCCAAGGTCATTTAGTTAGCTAATTATTAAATGTCTGAGGTCAGATTTGAACTCAGCTTTCACATTTGAACTCAGCCCTACCCACTGCACCACCTAGCCACTTCATGACCCTAGGTTTTTTTTTTTAGGTTTTTGCAAGGCAAATGGGGTTAAGTGGATTGCCCAAGGCCACACAGCCAGGTCATTATTAAGTATCTGAGGTCGGATTTGAACCCAGGTACTTCTGACTCCAGGGTCAGCGCTTTATCCACTACGCCACCTAGCTGCCCCTCAGTTTCTTTTTTTAAAAAAATTATTTATTTTGAATTTTACAATTTCCCCCTAATCTTGCTTCCCTCCCCCTAATCCCCCCAGAAGGCAGTCTGTTAGTCTTTATATTGATATACATTGATCTAAGTTGAATGTGATGAGAGAGAAATTAAATTCCTAAGGGGAAAAAAATAAAGCATAAGAGAGAGCAAAATTACATAATAAGATAACAGATTTTTTAAAATTAAAAGTAATAGTCTTTGATGACCCTAGTTTCTTGAAGGCTATTCCAGTAGAGAGCACAAGCTCTGACAGCTTTCACCTGGCAGGAAAGGCATTGAGTTTGACTCTGGTGATGGAGCCTGTGTCTGCCAGTCTAAAAATGCAGAGCCAAGATAGCTGCTAGGCATGGGGCCAGACGGTGGTAAATTGGGGGCCCAAAGCAAATTATCCACAGAATGCTCATAAACAAATTTAGTTATTACATCAATTTTGTTTTACATCTTTTCCCATGCCCCCAAACCTTTATAGCAAAGAATAAAATAAGAGAATAAAAGAGACACCTAACAATTCTGCAAAATGAAGCAACTTGTGAACTAAGTCCATTATTAGAATCCCTGTTCTATTTCCTTATTCTTCCACCTCTGCAAAAAAGGGAGGAGGGAGCAAATCCTCCTCTCTCTTCTTTGAGGTCAAGCTTGGTCATTATAATTTTACAGCATTCCAATTTTTTTGGTTCTTTTCATTTACATCATTTTACATAGCAACTATTTAAAAATAATTTTTGTTGACATCTCTTGTTGCCATATTTCCAATGGATCCCTCTCTCCTCCTCCCTCTTTCCCCTAGGAACAATTCCCTTTAATAAAGAATAAAAACCAAGGGCCCCCTCCCCCAGCAAAACATTGTCTGCCATCATAAGCCGTGTTCTACACCCACAGTCCCCTGATTCTACAAAGTAGGAAAGAAAGTTTAGTTTTATATCTCTTCTTTGGGATCAAACTTGGTGATACTGATATTCTTCCCATGGACATCATTGTACATAACTCCTAAAGACCAAGGGATTTAGATTCAAATCCTGGTTTTGCCACCCACTACTTGTGTGGCCTTGGATAAGTCATTTTATCTCCATGGGTCTCAGTTTCCTGTGAATGTAAAATGATGGAGTTCATAAAATCTGAAATTTAGAGCTATAAAAGAGCTTAGAGGTCACTGTGTAAACTCGCAACTCATTCCCCTTTTAACAGTTGAGGAAACTGAGGCTCAGAAGGGGTGAGTGATTTGCTCAGGGCTGGACTAGACTATCCCTTCTAATGCTAAGTCTATGATTTTACTAAGTCATGGCGGGTTAGGGTCTAGGTTGGTAGAAGGAATAATAATAATTATTATTATTACTTTTATTATTATCATTATAAGTGGCATTTCTGTAACAAAATACATTAACTTCATTTTATCCTCCCAATAACCCTGGGAGGAAATGCTACCATCATCTCCATTCTATGAGGAATCTAAGATGATGTGATTTACCCAGGACTCTAGGGGCAGCAAGTATCTGAGGCAGGATTTGAACTCAGGTCTTCCCATCATCTAGCCACCTTGAAGCTTTGGGATGTTTACGTTTGTTGCTTTCTACAAAACCCAGAACCCCTTTGAGGCTAGGGAGTTCACTTCTTTAAAGAGCGGTCTTTGTCTTCTGAGATCCAGCCTCCACGCAGCTGCCTAGTTCATCTTCCTAAGAGCCAGGGGTGACCCTGGAACTCCCTATTGCCCGGAGGACAGAGCTCTTGTGGATGGGAAATGGGAAAATGAGAATTACAAATGACAATGGAGATCATGGATTGTTCCTCTATTATCCACCAGATCTTGACTGCAGACCTACTATGCTCCCCGCGGGTCACCCCTGAAAGGACGAGGCATAGTCCTGTTCTCTGAAAGCTTCAGGTGAAACCTGAATATAGACAGATTAAGTATGGACGGGGCCAGGTTGTGTGAGACATAGCTCAACAGATTTACAGAGGGTGGGTCTTGGAGTTGGGAAACCTGGGGGTCGTTCCTACTGTGGCTGAGGCAGCTAAGTGGTGGAAGACCTGAGTTCAAATTCTGCCCAGGCATGCCCTAACTTCATGACCTCGGGCAAGTCATTTAACCTCCGCTTGCCTCAGTTTCCTCGGCAGTACAAACGAGGATAATCACAGCGCCTACCTCTTTAGGGCTATTATGAGGATCCTTTGAGATAATGTTTGTAAAACTCTCAGCGGAGTCTCTGATGCACAGTAGGCTCTGCTCTTCCCCCCCATCCTTCACCTTTTGTGACTGATTCTAAGCAAGTTATTTAAATTCTAGTTTTCTTGGTTAACTCACCAGGACTCTAAGGTCCTTTTTGGTCCCTCCAGGCGAGGAGGCGTTTCTCTTGGACATCATTCCTTCTTTTAGACTTGCTAAAAACGCCTCATTTCATTAAAATAAGATAAAATAAAATTGTTTGCTTTTCTTTTTCCCATCAGGTTTTACTGGCACAAAGGATCCCTTGGCCGGAGCAATGTGACGATCGAGTGGCACATTGATGGCACCACCCCACCTGGCCTCTACAGGATCCAGTACTTTGGGCACAACAGGAAGCAGAATTTCCTTCAGCCGGTTGAGTTTCTTGCCTTCCAAGGTGCCTCTGCCCCTTTCTGGGTAGTGGGTCCCTAGTGAGGAGTCAACAATTGGCAAAAACAACCATTTTTTTGCCCAATCCCTGGTAGAAGATGGGACGAGCCACCACATTGGCCCTTGCCAGCTGCCCCTTTCAACCAGACATTCATGCCAATAGAGCAAGGTTCTACTCACATGCCCATGGGGAGGTGTTTGGGCTAGGGTCCAGGAATCATGCAAAGCCATGGCTTTAGTGGCTGTGAGAAACACGGACTAAAAGCCACCATCATCCAATATCCTTTCTGACTTGCTACCAACGCCATCCAGAAGAGTTGGCCCCTTCAGGGCAGATCCTCTGGCACCTTGACGAGAGTGACTGAAGACTGTAAATAAGTGATTAAACAGCTTATTCATGAAGACTTTGGGGTTTTTGATTGTGTATGCATGCATGTATGTGTGTGTGTGTGTGAGCATGTCTGTGTGTGAGGGTATGTGTGAATGTGTGTGTGAGTATGTTTGTGTGAATGTGAATGTGTGTGTGAGTGTGGTGTATGAGTGTGCACGTATGTGAATGTGTGAGTGAGCCTGTGTGGGATATGTATGATCACGTGTGTGTATATGAGCATGTATGTAAGGGTATGACATGTGTGTGTTCATGTAAGTCTGAATGTGTGAGTGTGAATGTGTGTATGTGGGTGTGGGGTGAGTGTGCACATGTATGTGAATGTATGAGTCCATGTGTGAGTTTGTGAGTGGTGTGTGTGCACGCGTGTGTGATCTTGAGCATATGAGACCACTTTGGTGGAATCACAAATGAATTTCGCAAGACCGCCTAATTCTATCAGGACAGTATCGTCATTGGATGCTTATCTCCACCCCTGCTTTTCTGGGTCTAGAACTAAAAGGGACTTGGACTATCGAGTCACACTCAGACAGAAACAGGGAACCAGTAAGCACACTTAGCGCTCCCTCCCTGCGCATGGTGAATCAGAAAAGCAGCTACTCACATTCCCTATGTTCTACTGTAGTTTGATTTATGATATGAAACACTTCCCAATTACATTTTCATCTGGCTGGGCCCCACTCAAGAGTGGGCAATCTTTGGGCCATGTGTGTGATACTTCAGATGAGTCCAACTCTTTTCTTTTACAGAGGAGGAAACTGAGGCCAGAAAGGGTGAGTGATTTGCCTAATGGCACCCAGGGAGTAAGCCTCAAAGCTGGGTCTGAGCTCAGGGTCTTGGAGAACAGAGCCAGGGTCTTGGAACTGTGCCACATAAGCAGTATTGGCTTCAAAGGAAAGAGGATTAAATCTAGAGGGGAAGGGTAGGTGGTCCAGTCCCAAGCCCGGAGACGCTGGCCTGGTGAGCTTAGACACTTAAGGATGCTGTGGCTCAGTTTCTCCTTATCTGGAAGTGAGAGGGAATTCCCCTCCCCAGTTCAGGTGATTCCTTGTGGAGCACCTGGAGCAAAATCACAAAGTGTGAGCAGGTGGGAAGAAATTTCTTGCAATTCCATAACAAGTTGTGAATAAAAATCTGCTTTGCTTGTGAAGGCAACTGAGACCCCCTAGGAAATAGCTTGTGATTATCTGAGAAAATTACTGATGTTTCTTACGTCTATATTTAGGAACAGCCGTTTGTTCATCAGGCGAGGGGTCCAGGCTGGGGATCGCTTTGTGGAGGCAGAAGGGCAGCAGCTGGAGGAGGGGACTTTTGCCTTTCTTCTGCAATCCCAAATCATGAACAGAAGGGGACGATGAATCCAACTGGGAGTAGAGAATTAGGAGGAAGCAACAAAAAGCAGACATGAAAATCGAGTCACCTGTGGGAAAAGCTGGTGTAAAGGAGCAAGGCTCCTGTAGAAGAGAGTTGTGTGGGTCATGACCTCAAGGAAGGAGCCCAGTGAGTGGCTTGACCAGAAGAGATGATGCTAGATCTAAGGGGAGATTCATGAAGACTCGACAAAGACACTTTAATCAGGAATTGTGAGTTACTCCGCAAGTGTGCCTTAGGACCATTGCTTCTAACTTTGAGCTTATTCATCCCTTGTTAATTTGTAGGACACTGTCCTCAGGCTTGTGGAAAGAACGTTTTCTATTAACTTTTCTTAGTAACCATCCTAGTCAATGTCTTTTATTTCTTTAAAAATTTTTATTTATTTATTTAAGGCAATTGTGTTAAGAGTGACTTGTTCAAGGTCACACAGCTAGGCAATTATTAAATGTCTGAGGTCACATATTTGAACGCAGGTCCTCCTGACTCCAAGGCCTTTGCTCCATCCACTATGCCACTAGCTACCCTATAAATGTTTTTTTCTAAAAGCTAATTAATTATACTGGTGACATGTTGATAGAGAGAACACCTGTGGGGGCTTCTGAGCCACAGACATCGGAATAGCCACAATAGAACTCCTAGAACCCAAGAAGAGCCAGCACCCTCCGGAGCACCACCCTATGAATCCGCTCACAAGTTGAAGAAGTAGCTAAAGGAGGGGGTCAGATGAGAAGCCTCTAAGTTTCCATTCAGTTTGAGATTTATGATTTTGTGAACTTTAAAGTTCTTTTTCTTAATTTTAGAAAATCACTGGTTGAGAAATCTGGAAGTTCTGGGTTAAAGCCCTTTCCCGGCCGAAAAATGTCTGTGTCACAGCAATTGTTCTTTCTGCATCTTAGTCTCTAAGACTATAAGGTGAAAATAAAGTGCCAATTTTCATTGGTAGAAGGTTTTTTCCCCTCACCCAGATATTAGTGGAGTCACATATATATATATATATATATATATATATATATATATAGTTCCTATCCCTATTTCTTAGCTATATGGGGGATAAGAGAAGGCTAGGCTGCTCTTGGAGAGTGAATGGTAACTTGAATGAAGAAAAGGCAGAACTCTTTAATTCTAATGGTATTTTTCCTGCCAAGGAGAATGCCATCTGGCCTTGAAAAGAAAAAGCAAAACTGGCTAAAGGGGAATTGATATTCAAAAGATGTAAACAGATAGGTGGTAATAGAGCACCTGATTGTCCTTGAGGAATGCAAGTCATTAGTCACAGATGAACTACTTCCTGGGGAGGTGAGAGGCCTTGGAGGGTTTGATTACTGAGCCACTGCCAGTGATATTTGAAAGAAAAAGAAGGGTAGGAGTACCATTGAACTGGACAAGATTGAATACTCTGATTTCCAGAAAAGGAAAGTATATGGAGTCTGTAAAATATAGAACCATGAACTTGACTTTGATTCCTAGCTGAATTTTAAGACATTAGTAAAGAAATGGAGACAATATATGGAAAAGAAAGTAGAGAGCCCAAAGAGCCATTGTAGCTTCATGAAGAACAAGTCATGGGCAGCTATGTGGTGCAGTGGATAGAGCACTGGTCCTGGAGTCAGGAGGACCTGAGTTCAAATGTGACCTCAGACACTTAATAATTGCCTAGCTATGTGACCTTGGGAAAGTCACTTAAGCACATTGCCCCTTAAATAAAAAAAAAATTTAAAAAAAGAACAAGTCATTCCAAACTACTTAATTTCCTTTTTTGGACATGGTTCTTAAGTTGGTAGATCAAAGAAATGTTCTAGATTTTAGCAAAGCATTTGATAAAGTGAGAGGCAATGGAGTTACAGAGGATGGAGACCTAACCTGGCAACCAGTAAGAGCTGTGTTCTACCTATGGCATGTGCTTGTATGAGCCTGGATAAGTCTATGTGACGCTCAATGTTTTGAGGAGCTTCCTAAGACTCTAAGTCCTAGAGAAGGTGTCAATTTAATCTGTGGAGGTGGTTTCATCATCTGGCAGCCTCTTGTGGCAGTGAAATTAGTCACATGGCCAGTTCCTATTCTCAGCTCTGTTTGATTAAGGATTTCAAGTCGTCCTTGCGGAACAGAGGGAAAGAGATGGGAATGATGATGGAGCATTAATACGGATTCAAATTGTGCAGCTGGCTGAATTCAGAGAGTCCAACACTGGGCAAGTGATCAATGTCACCATGGCAGGAGGTCTTTATTTGGAGAGTTCCAGGGATCTGAGCTTTGGTCCTGGACTGTTTTATGCTTTTCTCCATGACCTGGAGAAAAACAGAGACAGTACAGTGTACTCATTATATTTTTAGGTGTCACAAAGTTCAGAGGTAGCCAACACATTACATGTTAGGGTCAGAATCCCCCCCCCCTAAATGTAGCTGACTATAAGAACAGGCTGAATTGAGTAAGATGAAATTTAATACAGATAAAAGCAGTTTTACATTGGAGTTCAGAAAACTTGGAGCCCTTCAACTTCCCAGGGAGCAATGTTTGTTATGGGAACTACTCTCATTTTGATGGATGATTGGTCAGCCCCTTTGATGTCAGTCATCGCCCCCCCCCAAGGAGAATAATTTTTGCACAGAAGAGGAAAGAACAAAGTGGCTAATGGGAATTGAACTCCCAAGACATGTTGGTAAATAGGAACCTGGTAGCTTGCTGTTCTTAATGGATTCAAACTGGATCCAGACTAATTACATCCCAAGGTCTCAAGAAAATAGGACACATGACTAGTGACTGTCATCAGTGTTCATGATGATCATGGAGTATAGGGAAACATACCTTAGGGCTGGGAAGGGCAAATGTCTGAATTTTCAGAACAGGGAAGAGAATTGATTTGGCAAGCTGTAGACTGGTGAACATGACTGTTATTCTGGACAAAATTCTGTATGTATTATTAAAGAGATGAAAATGAAAAGGATGATTATAAAAGCTGGAATGGTTTCATCAAGAATAGGAAATGTTGGATTTACCTCATAATTTTTTAAGGTAGGCAGTTCATCTGAATAAGATCTTGGGGCTTGGTCGATTGCAAACCAAATGGGAAGGAAATGAGAACCCATGGAATAAAATGGCAGCCAAGAAATGGAATGTGATCATAGAAATGGAAAGTGATTTAGGAGGTTGTAGCATCCAGGACTAGAGAGCTGAGGGACCAGCCTTGCTCTGCCCTGGTCAGGTCACCCAGGTGGTCTAGAGACTCTTGTCATTGCTTATTTTCCAATGGAATGCATGGGCCATCCCGTGACTCACCTGACTCCCTTTCTGTTTAATGATCACACATCTCTTCAAGATCAACTTTTTTCCTGGCTTCTCATGGCCACATTTCTGTCAGGATCAGCTGCAGCCTACCCACACCTGCTTCTCCATGGTCCCCAGCTTTTATGCCACACAGATGAGGACATACTGTGATCTGTAGCAATCCACCATAAGAATACTATTGTTAAAAGATAGACTTGTTTCAAATGTAATCCAACCTCCTGTCCCTTAGAGAGCCAGTCAAGCAACATTTTATTAAATGTTTATTCAAAGTACTGAGCAGAGGTGGCTAGGTGGTGCAGTGGATAGAGCACTGGCCCTGGAGTCAGGAGGACCTGAGTTCAAATGCAGCCTCAGACACTTAATAATGACCTAGCTGTGTGGCCTTGGGCAAGTCACTTAACCCTTTTGCCTTGCAAAAACCTAAAAAAAGTACTGAGCAAAGGTACTGGGGCAAAAAGTATTCCTGACTTCCAGGAATTCACATTCATGATTATTTCGCAATATGCAAACTACTGTTTCTGTGCAAGATTTATTTGGGATAAATGGGAGGTGCTCTCAGATGGAAGATATTAGCAGTGGAAGTGGCAGAGGAAAGGGAAGCTGGGAAAGATCTTTTATAGACTGTGACCTTAGTTTTTTTTTTTTTCATGGCTGAAGGAAGCCATGAGCTGGTGGTGAGGAAAGAGGCAACCTGGCTTAATCGATAGGGCACCTGACTTCAAGTCAGGAAGAAGTGGATTCAAATCCCACCTGAGACACTTAATGGCTATAGCACCCTGGTCAAATCATTTAATCTTTTCATGCCTCAGTTTCCTTATTTGTAAACAGAGAGTTGGATTTGATGATCTCTAAGGTCTAAGAATAAGTCTATGATCTTGTGATCTCTGTGCATAAGGAAATATGGTAAGAATCTAGAAGACTAGGGAAAATGTGTTCTTTCCATCTGGATTGGAATTAATTATCCTTCTTTTAATGAAGATGTAAGAGCAGGTGGGTCTTTTTCAGGGCCTCTGTATAACTGTGTGACCTTGGTCAAATTGCTTCCCCTCTCTGGTCTTCACCTTTCTTAGCCATGTCATGAAATGATTGGGCTGGCAGGCTGCTAAGATTCCCTTCTGGTTGGAAAACTCTATGGTTTATATATCACAAGGGCAGAGGACAACGTTTCCCAGGCTTTTGGAACATCAGTGTCATTAACCAAACAGGCCACTGGATGTCAGACTTGATCTAACCTAGCTCCCTCTCTCTAGGAAAGCCACGGCTCCCCCATAGGGACTTCGGCTGGAAAAAGATAGAACCCCCTGGTTTCATGCTATGGTTATGTTTGTGAGAAGTCCTAGCAGCAGGGATTCAGAGATGGTGGGACACATAAGTGGCCTTCGAAGGAAAGGGGGTATTGAGTAGAAGGTGGGGTTGGTGGAAGCTGTTGAGAAGGGGAAGCTGCAAGGGGAGGAGAGGAAGGATATAGTGGTGCTTGCCTAAAAGTCTGTACCTGAGCTGAGTGAAAGTCTGAGAATTGTTGGAAAAGTTCCCATTACGAGACCCAATCATAACTGAGGTGAGGTGACTAGAACTTATAGTACCCAGAATCTTCCAGATGCAAAGCAAGATCTGAACTTGGCACCTGGTTAGCAAAGATTATGAGTGGGCTTCCTGGCCCTCAGAGGGGACACCCCAAGCATACATCTCCTAGCCTTGAAAGGAGCAGCTCTCTGAAGCTCCTCCCATCATTCTGCCCTCAACCCAGGTCATGATTTCCCAACATCAACCTTACAGTGCTTTGCATTCCCTGCCCAATGTAGATCATGTTTAGCAATTTCTATCTCCCTGCCATAGGGAAGTAGGGATCTCCGGATCTCCCTACTAACTGAACTTATCCATAAAAAGCTGATTTTAGAGGATGTTTTATGAAGCTTGGCCCAGGTGCTCAAGTAACTGACTATGGTTCTGGATGCTGGGAATTTAGGGGTGATCAAGGAACCAAAGCCTGGAAGGGAAGGGTTCCACATTTGTTCTGATTCTAGGGTGACTGCCAGACAAGGAGCAGGTATGGCTCAGGACCTGGTGAAATCCAAATCCATTTTGTTAAACAACAGCCACAACATTAGCGAGCCTTTATGTAACTCTTAAGGTTTACAAAGCTTTTTCTGATGCTACCTCATGCAAGTTTTTATTAAGCACCTACTATGTCAGACACCATACTAATTATAGACATCCAAAGAGAAAAGGGAACTCCCTGCTCTTGTAAAATATCTACATCGGTAAATAAATTCTACGTAATCTGGTGGGTATTTTGATCTGGGGGAATCAGGAAGTCCCTTTGTTGGATGTGGTATTCAAGTTGAGATTTGAGGTTCCAAGAGTGAGGAGGTGATGGGAAGGGGTGCAGAGTCAAGAGGAGCCATGTCATACTTGGGGAATACTCAATAGGCCACTTGATCTGGAACAGATAATTCATAATAGTTTAGAGGGAATTCTTGTTTGAGTGTGGGCCAGTCTAATTGGCTTCTAAAAATGATTTGTCATGTTGTAAGTGTGGATACCTCCTCTAGGGGTGCAGCTAGAAACCAAAGCAAGCCTTCATGTTTTGCCATTTTTGTTCGTATCTTTCTTAAAATGTTCCATGGAAGTTGGTCCAAGTTCTTTGGGGTCTTCTTCTAAATCTCTCGATAAGGGTTTGATTACCAGTGTCACCAGTGGTCCATCCATTGGGAGTCTTTCTTACTATGTGACTGACTCACTTTCACTTTTGATCATACATCTCTTTAATATCAACTTTTCTGCCTCTCTTTCTGGAGAGGTCTTTGGTGGTAATAGTTGTGGTTTACTCACATTTACCATGAGCTTCTCTGTGACATTGTGAGTGACACAAAGTTTGGTTCTGTGGAAATTATGATGCCCCATCCTTCAGTTACACGGATATTGTTAAATATTAATAATGAGAGTGAAAGTTGAGGTCACTAAATGTGGTATTGTACGTACTTTGTTTAATGTAATCTAACTACCTCGCCCTCAATGACAGCGCATGGCAGAGTAGATAGGACACTGGGCATGAAGTTGGGAAGTCCTGCATTGAAATGACACCTCATCCTTGCTTACACCTTCAGATTGGCTTGTATAACAGAAAAGGAAAATGATCAATGTTGGAGGGGATATGAGAACACTGGGAGATGAATGCATTGCTGATGGAGTTGTGAACTGAATCAACCATTCTGGAATGCAATTTGGAACTATGCCCAAAGGTCAATCAAACTGTGCTTGCCCTTTGAGTCAGCAATACGATAATTAGGTCTATATCCCAAAGAGATGACAAAAAAGGGACAAAGACCCACATGTACAAGAATATTTATAGCAGTTCTTTTTGAGATGGCAAAGAATTGGAAATTGAGGAGATGTCCATCAGTTGGAGAATGACTGAAAAAGTTGTGGTATATGAATAAAATGACATATTATTTCTCCCTAAGAAACAATGAGGGGGAAGATTTCAGAAAAACTTAGAAAAACTTAACATGAACTATTGCTGAGTTGAAGTGAGCAGAATCAAGAGAACCTTGTATGTCTGGCTTTATGAAGATGACTTCCATCTTCATGTAACTCCCATGGAAAGTACCCTGGCTCTAGAATCAGAGGAAGTGGATTCAACTCCTCCCTTGTGAGACTGGGTGACCTTGGGCAAGTCAATGAATGTCCCTGGAGCTCAGTGTTTTCATTTAATGTTGGCTTTGGAGAAATCCTTTCACTTTAGATCCATGAGTGTATGGTCTTTTCAACATTTGCTTTTAACTTTTCAACCTCAAAAACTTCAACTTCATCCTCCTTTCAAGCCCACTCCTCCATCTAACTTTCCCTATTTCTGTTGCTCCCTTTCCCACTTCCCAAGATATCTGAATCTGAATTCCTGAAAGCAACCTTGGTTAGGCTTCATCAATTCCCATCAGTTATCAAAATATATGGGCTCTACTTCCAAACTATCTCTTGCATTTGTAATGGGGAATGAACAGGGGCCACATATGGGCAAAATTGGCCTTCTTGCTTCTGGCTAATCATGTATGTGACTTCAGCCCTAAATACGTTTCAGTATTTTGATATGACTCGGCAAACCCTGGGGTCCTTTGATTCTCCCCAGGTCTTTGATGGTGGCCGAGAAGTGGGGTTAAAAAGATGAGATGACTTCTAGCTTGCTCTCTTCCTTCAATTAACCCATGTGGCTAGTTGATTTCTTTTTATATTTTTATTTATTTAAGGCAACGGGGTTGTGACTTGCCCAGCTAGGCAATTATTAAGTGTCTAAAGCAGGATTTGAACTCAGGTCCTCCTGACTCTATCTGGGGCCAGTGCTCTATCCACTGTGCCACCTAGCTGCCCCCTCAGTTGATTTCTGCATCTGGAGCCACTCCTGTATGGATTATGGATTTGTCTGGGCAAGCTTACTCCTTGGTTCTCAGGTGCCTCTTCTGTTTAATGTTTCCTTTCTTGAATAAGTAACCCAACATTCTCGAGATAGTTATGGCCAGGCTTGGAGGCAATCTCATGGGCTTGAGTGACCTTGATTCATCAAGTGGTGCAGATTGGTGGAAAGGACCATCTGACCATCAGCAGAGTTTGCCCCAGAGTTGTTTGTATAGCACCATGGTGAGGTGAAATGTAGCTGACACAACACTTCCTCAAACAGACTCCTTTTCTAATGTTTGAGACATAACATCCAAGGAGAGCAGAGCAATAACTCTAAGTGACAGATTGCTTAATTACTATCAATGTATGTTTGTAAATTCTTATCAATAAGTGTTTATGAATCATTTATGATTCTTTTATGTGTAGGAAATACTTTTCCAATAGCTAATTAATTGTGCATGGCATCTACTTTCCTATTCTCTTTTTTTTGAGATGCCTTTGGTATAATGAATTAAAATCAAAGGTTTAAATTACTTTGGGGGAGAAAGGGTGGGGGACTTAATGCGTCAGAGTGGTAGAATATTGAACCCAAGCCCCTTGAGAGGACAAGCTCCCGTAGGAATAAATCCAGACTGAATTGTATGTTGGTTGTTGTCCTTCGGGTTTGAGAAGGACCAAAATGACATTGCTATGTTGGGGCGAAAGGACAGTGTGTCTGAGTTGTGCTGATCTGATCCACATGAGCTCAGAGGGCTCTATCACAAAGAGTTTGGATGAACATTTGGAGGGGTGATAACTCTAAATTTGTCTTCTGCTTTGATTATTAGACCGTTGCACCTTCTTTAGTATGTGAGTGCCTTGCTGTGCTGGTCCCATGAATGGGTAGCCCAAAGAAGAAATGGTAGTTGGTACATCTTTTCCCCCTTTTACGTATGAAGGGGTCCAGAGTGGAAGACCCCTTTAGTGGAAAGAAATGGGTACAGTGACTCCACTTCCTTGGACACAGCAGCAGATCCTTCATGTTAAACATCAAAATCATTTCTCTAATCACATGTACTACTATAGCTTGGGATCTCCTCTTTTCTCACCTAGATTATTATAACCTTTCATTTAATTTTCTCACCAATCTTCTTAGTTCTTCCAAAATAATTTTCCTAATAGCGAAAGTAGTAACTGTTCCCCCTTCCCCACCTTCTCTGTATCCCCTCTACTTAGCAAATGTCTGGTACACAGTAGGGACATAATAAATGCTTGAATGTTTATTGACCACATCTCATGAAGGGAAGACAGGATTTTTTTGGTTGTTGTTAGGAAGCAGGACAGAAGTCATCCATTCTGTCTAGCCCCTTTGGGCCTTGCTAGGGAGGCTTTCAGAGTGATTTGAATGGACCAGGATATGTTTGGAGTTGAAAGTCATTTTCTTACTCCGTCAAAGGAATTGAACTGTGAGAGAAGCAGCAGTTGAGGAAGAAGAAAAGGAGTTAAATAATGGAAATGTTGAAGACTTTTTTTCTGCTTGACATGGGTCTGAATCTCAAAAGATCAGAGAGAGCCTCTGAAGCAATGAATTGAAAGAGATAATACTCCTCTCACTTGGGAAATAGGGCTCAAAGCTATAGATTCAGTAAGGAAAAAAAAGACCTCACAAGGGGCAGCATTGGAGACCCTCTTTAGGTAGCTTTGAAGAGATATTAAAGATGACCATACAGCAGAAAGAAAGACCAACGAAGGCTCCCCCACCTAGTGTTTATCAGTGGAAAAGACAATCCTTAGACTGAGGACATCATCTGATCAGCAACTTTATGAGAAGCTAGGAGTAGCATCACAGATCCAAACTGAGGCTTATCTCCTAGAGTCAGAGTAGTCCGGCATGGGACGCTTCTCTGCGGATTGGCTCTCCTTTTGATGGTTTTGGATTATTGGTTTTAAATACATTTTGATTTTTTTTATTGCTCTATACCTGAGAAATATCATCACTCACAAATATTTCTAGCTATATGGAGGAAAGGGAAAAGAGGATTATATTTGAAACCCTGACTCTATTATGTACAGCTTACATTAAAAAAGGAACATGCTAATTGCAAAGCTGTCCTGTCTGGATTGCCTTCCGTTCTCTTCTGCATTCTTAAAAATGCTACAATGACCACTTTATATTTTTGGCATCCTTATCCATAGTTCTGCTCTCAAATTCTTTACCCTCTTCCCCATTAACAAGGAAGCAAAGTCAAGTTAAACAAACCAATGAATTGGTCATGTCTGAAATGTGCATCCCATACTGGCCATCCTACCTCTCTGTCAAAGGGTTGGCATCATGTTTGGTCAGTGACTCTCTGGGGTAGTGGTCTTTGCTTTGATCAGAGATCTTAAGTCTTTTTTCTTTACAATATTCTGATTATTATATAATTTATTCTATTGGTTCTGATCACTTGGTATTAGTTAATGTTTTTTTTTTCTCTGAATCCATTCTTTTCTTCATTTCTTCCTGCACAATAATATTATTTTCACATGGCACAATTCGTTTAACCAGTTTCTTATTAGACACCCCCCTTCTCCCCCAGTTCTTTAATCTAGCATAATGTGCTGCTATAAACATTTTTAAATATATTTTTTTCCTCTTTTAAGAATAATCTTTTTGATATAGGGTCAACGGCAGTAACTTTGGATCAAAGGGCAAATAGTTTAGTGACTTTCTGAGAGTTTGCAATTTGTTGTACAGTAGTGTGAGAGTCTAAGGGAGTGCTTCTATGGAGATTATCACTGCTTTTGTTGGGAGATTTAATTAAATGTTTTTGCTTTGAACTAAAAAGCATTTCTAAATGGACTCAGACAGAAACATCAGTGAGGATTTGTGAGCTGTGGTTTGGAGTGAATACTGATGCAACCTGCAGTTGGAGTGATTTTCAGGGAGATCATGACTGTAAAGTCTGCAGGTTTTACCTGTCTTACTAATGTATTCTGATACTTTAATAGTTCAAAGGACTCATGATCTCATCCATTTGAGTATGCCCTCCCCCTGGAATATATCACTACTTATCCCCTCCTTCTCGTTCTCATCCATATTTCCCCTAGTCACCTAACAAGGATCTCTCTGGTTCACTGAAGGCCTTCTTCCATGTCTCATAGATTTTTGTGGGTCCCAGTGCATCATCATTAAGGCTACCCATCTGTTACCTTTCAATCTCCCAGGATGCTCGTGTCCTTTTCTGATGGAACATATCACCTCCAAATGTCATCATTCCATAGTATTATGAGTCATAATGACAGTCATTCTCATAGCCCTTTGTCAGGAAGCTAGGGGTTCATATTGACCATAACAGATTCACGGCTTTTCACTGGGGAAAAAAAAGAACACCTCAAGAAGCAATACTTGATGGTTGCTAATCTCTGCAGGAGGACACACACACACACACACACACACACACACACACACACACACACACACACACACACACACACACTCACTCCCATGCCCACCAGTGTTAGGTATCTAAGCAGCCTTAAATACTGGGTGGAGAATTCAGGTTAATACTGCTTAATAACATTCCTCTGGCTAAGTGCACTCTTACTGCCTAACCACCTTGGGGCAGGATAGATCTGAATTTCTAATTATCTCCTCCTTTCCAGTTGCCTTGGTTGTAAGCCTCATGATGATGGCTGGAAAGGATTTCTCCAATTTTGTCTGTAAAGATGGAGGACTTGGAAAGACCTGCAAAGTTAAGGGGGAAACTCAGTTTTGGGACACTGAGTATTGCCTGGATTCTGGCCTCATACACATGGTGTGAAAGAGTGTGTGTGGGGTGTGTGTGTGTGTGTGTGTGTGTGTGTGTGTGTGTGTGTATGTGTGTGTTTGTGTGATTTCCAGTAGCATCCATCTAGGTGCTTGGCTCTGCCTCCCGAACCATGGCCTTCAGTGACCACCAGGAGCCCTGGCCGGGTCTCTGGGACCAGGCTCCAATGCCTCTTCCACGTGGTCTTCCACCACACTCCCAGGGGTTGCTGCCATTTCTGGCTTCAAGACCCTCTGCATTTGCTTTCCCACAGAGTGCTCCAATGGACCCATATTGGCCTTTGAGGTCAAAGACCCTGCTGTTGAGCCCAGGCTCTGAAACCTGCTGCCTGAAGAATCTTGGTCAATTCACTTTCCGAACCTGGCTCTCAGTTCTATTATCTACCAATGAGGGTGTTTTCCTTGATGGCCTCCAAGGTTATTTCTGACGCTGATTACATGTTCTCATGGATACACTTCTTTACTAGAAAAATGTCATCTCTCTGAAGGCAAGAAGTAGTTCCTGTTGGTCTCTTTATTTCTAGAAGGGCTTAGTAGACAGAGGGCCAGCCTTGGCGACAAGGAGATCTTGGGCACCTTCTTTTTTTCTTTTCTTTTTTTAAAAATTTATTTATTTATTTTGAATTTTACAATCCCCCCCCAATTGTGCTATCCTTCCTCCACCCCCCTCCCACAGAAGGCAGTCTGTTAGTCTTTAGTTAGTCTTTACATTGTTTCCATGGTATGCATTGATCTCAATTGAATGTGATGAGAGAGAAATCATATCCTTAAGGAAGAAAAATAAAGTATAAGAGAGCAAAATTACATAATAAGAATTATTTTTTTTTTAAAGTTAAAGGTCTTTGTTCAGACTCCACAATTCTTTCTCTGGATACAGATGGTATTCTCCATTGTAGATACCCCTAAATTGTGCCTGGTTGTTGCACTGATGGAATGAGCAAGTCCATCAAGGTGGATCATCACCCCCATGTTGCTGTTAGGGTGTAGAACATTCTTCTGGTTCTGCTCATCTCACTCAGCATCAGTTCATGCAAATCCTTCCAGGCTTCCCTGAATTCCCCTCCCTCCTGGTTTCTAATAGAACAATAGTGTTCCATGACATACATATACCACAGTTTGCTAAGCCATTCCCCAACTGAAAGTCATTCACTTAATTTCTAGTTCTTTGCCACCACAAACAGGGCTGCTATGAATATTTTTGTACAAGTCATGCTTTTACCTTTTTTCATGATCTTTTCAGGGTATAGACCCAGTAGTGGTATTGCTGGATCAAAGGGGATACACATTTTTGTTGTCCTTTGGGCATAATTCCAAATTTTGGGTACCTTCTAATTGTGGGACCATGGGCCCTTTGCTAACTTGTGCTGTGACCAATCTTTTTATTCTCTATTGTACAGAACCTGATGACCTATTTCAGTTGAGGGAACTTCTACACTGGAACTTCCTTACCTTAAAGAGGTCAGGACTAAAAAAATGCTTGAGGGCCTAGCCTCGTGCCCCATTCACAAAAGATCTTCAACAGAATTTCTTGCATTGAATTGTTGAATGGGAGAGTCCCTGTCCCTGAACCAGCCAAGAGAGTTCAGAAGGGCTGATGGTTAGAAGCTGGAGGATCAGGTGATGACTACCATTGGTCACAGTAAGTCATGAAGACTGTTCACCACACTGTGGAAAGGTGACAATGCATGCCAGTGAATGGATCACCCTCGTAGAAGAGGGAGTCCAGGTGATGATGCGGAAAGAATGTGACTTTTAGAGTCAGAGCACCCTTCTTTAAAGCCTGCCTTCCCTTCCTATATTATCTGTGACAAGGTGCCTCTGCCTCTGCTTCCTTAGCTGTAAAATGAAGAGGCTGGACTAGGAGCCCTAAAACCCCTTGCAGATTAGATCTTAGATCTTTGATCTGCCCAGGGTTAACCATGAGGATGAAATCCTAGGTCTTTTGATGTGTGAAAGGCAGTTTACCAATAGAATAGCTTAGTTAGGGCAGATAGATGGTGCAGTGGATAGAGCACAACCTTGGATTCTGGAACACCCTGATCTCAGACACTTGACTTTTACTATCTGTATGACCTTGGGAAAGTCACTTCACCCTGACTGCCTCACATCCAGGGCCATGTCCAGTTGTCCTGATTCCTATCTGGCCACTGGACCCAGGTAGTTCTGGTGGAGAAAGTGAAGCTGATGACTTAGCACAGCCTCCCCTCACCCAAATCCAATTCATGTGTTTGTTGTGGCATCACCTCCCTGATGTCATGGTCTTCTTCAAGAATGAAGGATAAACATTCCCCAAAGGATCCACTTTGAGCCTGATTCAAGCTCCTCCTGGCCAATAGGAATTACTGAAAATTCTTGTGATCAGAGATAAGACTGGGTAAAATTCCAGGTCTAATTTCCTGTGTTTCTTTTCCAAATAAAGCCATTTAGCCATTGGTAAGTCACCCACAAGTTTGTTTTGTGACAAAGTCTTTTACAGAACGGTTAATCTTATTAAAATCTAGAGTTACCAAGGCAACTGTCCTTATAAGAGACATTCAAATATTTTATATCTGGGAGCTGAGAATTCATCAAGAAAAGACAGCGCTAGGGGTGATTCTGGAACGGCCCCCAGGGTTTCATTAATGAGGGCCCTCAGAAAACTCCTCAAGTGTTGTCATGCTCACATAGTCCTTCTTTCCTATTTGAATCCTCCCCACCTCCCAACCTATCCTACATCCTTTTCTCTCATCTAATTGAACAACTCATTCCGATTCAATAAACATTGTCCAGTTTCCTACTGTCTTGTCAATTATTGATCAAGGTTCTGGGAATGCAAAGTCCTTGCTCTCAAGGTTCTTATATTCTACTTGGAGGACCCAACAGGTCCACAGAGAAGGACATACAAACCTGGTTGATATCAATGAGCCCTAGACTTGGGGTTCTTCTTCTCATAATCTGGAGAACTTGGCTGATGACCTCATTTCCCTGGGACTCTGATTCCTCATATTTCAAATGAGGTGATTGAACGACTTGAGTTCTACATCCCTTCTGACTCTAACTCCATAATCCTATGAAAATAATTTGAGGACAGAGAGAACATTAAGAGCTAGAGGGATCCAATCCATCAACAAATATTTTTTGAAAACCTACTCTATGTTAGACCTGGTCCTGTGTATATGCAGACATGTGGGCAAGCACACATATGTGACAATAATAATCTCTCATCATCTAGGAATTTATATTCTAATGGGATGAAGAAAAGGGTTCTGTTAAAAGTGGGAACTGAATGAAGCCTAGGAAGAAATATGAGTTCTCAGAAAATGAGGGAGTGAGTGTATTTCAGATGAGCAGGAGGGCTCATGCATATCAGGTTTGCAGGACAACAGGCAAACCTATTCAGATAGAATCACCACTTCTTGGACTAGGAGTCTCAGCCTGGAGCTTTGGGATAGGATAGTCAAAGGAAAAGACTTAAATAATATGTATTTGGAATCTTTGACATCTTCTGCAGAAGCCACACCATGGATTGCCCTCATAGAGTTATATACCATGAATAGTTTTTCCAAGTCATCATTCTTGAAATGGCTTCAGGCTTGGACTCCTCTCCAACTATTAGGGATAGGTTGACAACTGATGGTAGAGATGGCTAAAGGACTTCCTTCTCCTTCCTTTGTTAAGAGTTGCTTAGAGCTGATAATTTTCTTTCTTTTTTTTAAGGTTTTTGCAAGGCAAATGGGGTTAAGTGGCTTGCCCAAGGCCACACAGCTAGGTAATTATCAAGTGTCTGAGGTTGGATTTGAACTCAGGTTCTCCTGACTCCAAGGCCAGTGATTTATCCACTGTATCACCTAGCTGCCCCCGTGGCTGATAATTTTCAACAGAATTCAGGTCTACTGCCTATGCCTCATTGCTCCTTATGTGTACCCCTTAATAGTGAATCAACTTCTTTAGCTGTGTCATTGGGTCTAATAATAGCCAAACCAAGGGCACATTCACTTTTGTAAATATGTAAGAGCAGAGAGATATTGATTCAGTGGATCAATGACACCTCCCCCTCCTTAAAAGTGAAAAGATGCCACTCTGATCTCGTAACCAGGCAGGAATACAAGGCAAAGACTTTACATTAAATTAGAGTTAACCCTTATATGTCACTGGAAGAACTAAAGTGACATTACCCAAGAGGCATATTTGGATCGATTGGTCAAGACTTGGGTTATCTATAAAATAGTGAGAACATTTGGGGTTCAAAAATTCAAGTATCTAGAGACACTGTGGTGGTCATCACCAGCCAAGTCCTTGAAATGAGTAAGGGGAGTAGGGGGAAAGACTACATCTGTCTCTTTCTTAATGGATTCCATTCTTGTCTGGAGAAGACTCTTGGAAGTTCTGAAGCATTTGGGGGTTCCACTCTTCTCATCAGCATTCTAGCATCATCCCTGGAACAACTGTGACTGACAGTATATGCATTGGGAGCTTAGAATCATCTAGATGTGATAATGAATGGGAGATTGCACACTCTATTAGAAACACCACAGAATAAGTCGTAGCATGCCCAAGTGGAGTAAGTATCCCTCCAAAGGGGAGAAAGGACTTCCAGTGACTAGGTATGTCATCTACACTAGATCTGTCTGCTTTGCCTTTTCTCTAGTCCAGACTGCATGTACTTCTGGGAGAATATTATGCTATTAAATTTTTTTTGGGGGGGGGGAGGAGGGATGTTTTGTATGAACAATATGACCATAGTAAACGCATGTTCCTAAAGTCTAATTATGTTTAACCATCATCACTGATAATTCGAAGTGTGGAGGAGAGCACATTAGTGGGAGCTCATGACCTCTAGTACAAGAAAAGGTATCCCCCCCTTATGTACTACCTCTGGATTCTACAGGAAGACTTAGTAGCTGTTCTCTAGGCATTCTACCTATAAATACAAATGGCACTTGGGAAAATAAGTCTGAAGCTTAAGTATGTTATTGCTTTGGAGTTTCACAACAGCAATGGGAGGTAGATTCCTCAGGTCTTTCTAGTTTTTCCCAGAGCTCTCTCTTTTGTTCTTGTTATTCCCCACCTTGGATTTTGCTTCTTTGTATTTCTATAGAATCTTTTATCTCAAGTAAGCTGCAAGCTACTGGAAAGCAAGAACTAGGATTTTTGGATCTCTAACTTTATTATATTTCCGTCCCCTTGCAAACTTTAGTAGTGGTCGAGCCAAACTGGTTTCCTTGTGGCTCCTCAAACGGTGTTCCATCTTCTCACCTTTGCCCTGGCTGGGTCTCCTACCTAAAGTGCACTCCTCAAAACAGCTCTTACTTCCTTCAAGATTCAGCTCAAGGGTTACCTTCTAGAAGGAAGCTAGTGCTCTTTCCCCCAAGTCCCTTTGTATTTATTCTCTATTTATTTCATATATCCTTGGGTCTCCTCTAATAGAATTTTTTTTATTTAGACCTTAAGCACCAAATAGAATGTAAACTCCTTGAAGGCATAGACTGTATCTTTTTTGTATTTTATAGTTCCATCTCCAGTATTTAGAGCTTAATAAATGGGTATAGATTGAGTCTATATCTATATCTATCTCACTAGCACCTACCACAAAGCCTCAACTATAGCTGATGCTTAATAACGGTTTATTGGGTTGAGATGAACTGAAGGTTAAGATTGGGGGATAGAGAAGTAACGGAATGCTAAGCATTCTAGTCCTGACAAAGGATTCTTAACTTCTGGCAGAGTTTATAGGCTTCAGGACTCCAGGATACAGGGAGAGATCCAAGATCATTCTCTTCCAAGTCCTGCTTCAGCACCTCTTTGCTAGAGCTAAGTGACGATACTGAAGCTTTTGTCTCGGCTTTTGCACCTTTAGGAGATCATGGGTTTCCTCTTCATTTTTCAAAATTCTTAAATATCCAGAAGGGAGTTTGGTTTAGTGAAACAAGCCAGGAATAATTAGAGCCACCTGAAGATGAGGAGCAGGGAGCTGAGCTTGCTAGCCAAGCTAGAAGAATGAATTTAAATAGATGACTGGTTGACCTTCCTCTTTGTGTTGTAGGGACTCCTGCCCCCTCCCATGATAAAGTGTGAGAGTGCAGTGGAGTGGAAAGAGTGCTGAATTAGAAGTCCTGGGTTTGAGTCCTGACTTGGTCACTTAAATAGCTGTTTTATCATACAGCATAACACTTCAGAGATTTGGAATCCATTGGTACTTATAGCATTTCTGTCTGACTTTTATTACCTTCATGGGCTTGGACCAGTTATATTCTCTGTCTGGATTTCAGTTTCCTAACCTATAAAAACAATGTGTAAGAGAAAGGAAGCCCAGGTATTCCTCAGTGAATCCTGCCATCCTGTCCATCACTAAACCATCGCCTCCCCCCAATAACTTGATAGCTAGAGTATGAGAAAGCTTGTGGCTTCAAAATCATCATTCAATGGCCAGACCCAAGAGTATTCACTGCACTGAGCTAATCTGGTCCTGTGATGAGAAATGCACACTAGGTTGCCAAGATATCTTTGGAATTCTTGCAATAGAGTTATCCTTTCTGGAATCTTATCCTTTCTGGTATGATAGCTTATTAGGAGTTCATAATATAACAGCAATAATAATAGTAATGATGATGGTGGTGGCAACTTACATTTTTAGAGATTTTTTAATTAAAATTTTATGGCAATAAAATCAAATGTTTGGATCAGTAGAAACTTAGTCACCAAGAGACCATCTTCTAGCACCCTCTAGTGTCAGGAAGGACTCTTGAACATGAGAGAGCCCCACTGTCCATGAGCCACAAACATTGATCAGAAAAAAATGAGTCAAAACCCTGGAGAAGACCCATGGATGTCCATGATGGGTTTCTTCTTGGCTCAGAGGGCAAGGACACTGTGATTGCTAAGGATGATGATGCCAGAAGGGCAGCCTTCACCCATGGAGGCTAGATAGCACAGGAAGAATCTACAAAAATAGACAAGACAAAGAAAGGACGGGGAAGATGAAGAGAGGAAGGAAGAGACAACTCCAAGTTTTAGAAACTGGTGAGTGGCAAGTCAACAACCACCTTTTATAAAGTGCCTACTAAGTGCAAACCATTGCAGATACAAAGAAAGGCAAAACAGTGACGAAGAATGCCAATGACAGAGATAGAGCTGTAACTAGTGATTTGTACTTATGATGATAATAATAAATACTAAGAAAAGCAACCTTCTTATAACACTAAGGTTTTGCAAGGACAGGGCTAGAGCCCCGAGTTTGGGGTCAGGAAGATCTGAATTTAGATTCAATCTTGGACACTTCCTAGCTGTGATACCCTGGGAAAATCACTTAACTCTGTTTGCCTTAGTTTCCTTAGTCATACAATGATCTGGAGAAAGAAATGACACATTGATGTAGTATCTTTTTCAAGAAAATCCCATACTGGGAAGAGTTGGACTCAACTCAAAAACTACTGAACAACTACAGAAAGATTTGCAAAGTACTTCATTTTTTTTAAACTTCCTTTGAGCCTCATGAAGTAGTCTTGTGGAGTAGAAGCGATTATTATGTCTATTTTATAGCCCAGGAAACTGAGAATGAGAGCTATTGGGTGATCTGCCCCGAAGGAAGAGACTGAAGACAGCCTCCATGACTAAGGCCGACTCTCTGTTGGCCTACTTGCACTTGGGACAAGGGACAGAGATTTCAAGACAATTCCATGCTACTGCTGGGGAGATGCCCCCAGGGGTAAGGGTGCAATTGTGGGGGGGGGCTGAGTAGGAGAGAAAACTACCATCTAATAGATTTTGATTTTAGTGAGTCATTCCTGTTAAAGAAGTGCTAAGCTCAGTGTCCCTCTAAACTTCAGTACCATGGTGCAAAACCCCAGCTATAGGACCCTGGGAGTATCTTCAAACAGCCTTTTAGGATTGGAAAAGAGGAAGAGTGGATCATGGAGAAGTATATGTGGGAGAAGGAAGGAATCACACAGAAAAGTAGTTTCAATGGTATAGTGTAGTTAACAAAATCTTGCCTCGGAGTCAGAGTGAATAACGAGTCTGGAGAACCTATGGATATCAAGGAAGACACAGCCTCCAGAGATCTAGGAATATGAACCTGGGGTTCAGGCAAGAAATTAGGGTTGGATTTGTGCAGAAATCAAAATTTCACCCATGGTAGCTATTAGAGAGAAAAGGACTTTGCATGGAGGGTGGAAAGTTGTCAGAGCTTCATGGGAAAGAGATGGAGGATGTTGATGATGCAGCAAAGTAGACCGAGAAGGGTCGGTCAGGCAGGTGGACCTCCAAGTCCTTTAAGGTTTGAATTCTGCCTCTTAGTATTTGTAAGATCCTCATTGATTCAATGAGCCTCATTTACCTTCACTGGAAAATGAAGGAGGTAGACTAGATGATGTCTCTGATCATGCAGTACAGGTGCTGTTATCAGCCCCATTTTGCAGTTAAGAAACCAGTTTAAGGGACTTGCCCAAGACAAAACAATTTATAGAGTATATGAAGCAGGATTAGAACTCTTGTCTCAATGACTCCAAGTCAAGTGCTCTAACTACTTTAGGACCCAGGTAGCCAGAATTAAATATTATTGGATCTAGACTTTATCTAGAACACTGAGTAAGGTACATGATGCTAGTTTGTTGTTTGTCCTTTGTTTTCAAAGAGGACCAGCAGCATCATGGGTGATGTCTTGACTCATGGGGGTGAATTGGATTTAAATGAGGTAGAGTTGCCCAAAGATGTTCAATCTCATTCTCTTTTCAAGTCATAGAAATATAGTGGCAGGATCAAAGACAAGATGGCTGGTGATGGCCCAGATTAGAGAGGGAGAGAGGAATGTGTGTGTTAGGATGTGAATGGGAAACTATCAAAGATTTAACAATTCAATTTACAAACATTAATTAAGCCTCTCCTAGTTCTATGGTAAGGAGAGGGACAGATTTATGTAAGGATGGGTTAATAAAGTCAAAATTCCATTATTTTGGTATAAAGGAAAGAATACCGGCTATGAAATCAGGAGACCAGTGTTCAAATCTTGTCTCAGTCTTACTAGCTGTCTAAATTTAGGCTGGACCATTCAAAGCCCCAGGCCCATGTCTTATCTTTCTGCATGGTGCTTGGCATGGTGATTGACACATAATAAATATGTCACAAATGTTTGTTGACTTGACTTGATAGGAAACTTCCTTGATTCAGCCCCATGGGCTAGATAAGTCTAAGAAGTCTTTTTTTTTTTTTTTTTTTTTTTTTTGCTTTGGGACACATTTCTGAAGTAAAACACTCAACATTTCTGATGTTACCCAGACCTGATACTTGGCAGAATGTCTAGTAAACTTCCCAACATTTTGTACTCATGTTTATGGCTTGAAAGACATCTTGTAGAGATATCATTTAGGCTTCCTGTGGCCTTGAGTAGTTGGGGTCAGGAAATGATTACACTTTCTGTTTTGAATTATTGGTCTAGTCTAGCTTTTCTGTAAATACAGTAAAATCATCCACAGGGATATAGAAACTCTGAGGCAAAGTCATCGTAGCTTTAAGCATAACTATTGGAGACAGCTTCACTTTGTATTGTAGACATATTGCAGCTTTCTCCATTGAAGAATGGAATGGCAAACTATTCTGGTATCTTTGCCAAGAAAAATCCCATGGACAGTATTGATGATATGCTCCACGAGATCCCAAAGAATGGGAATCAACTGAGTGGCTGAACAATAGGGACCACTGTAGACAGTCATGTAGACTTAGTTCACATTATAACTATGGGTTGTGTTTTTTGGATATCAGCATGAAGATGGGAAGAAATTCTCAAGTTTACAAAATGTTAAGTTTTTCAAGGATTTCTAGTTGGTGTCATCCAACACAGAGCACATTCCCTCCCCTTCCACCACCTTCTTCCTTTTCTCCCTCTTTCCACATCCTTGTATTGGCATGCAATACTAAAAAATGGTTGCCTTTAAAAAAATTTCTAGTTACCCTTATACATAGATGCTATAGTCAGCCCAAGGTACTTGGGTAAATAATAATGTTGGCAGTCTCCTTGTGAATTGTAGGTGTCTGACATTCAATTCCAGAAATATACATTTCTACATACATTTTTATGTATATGTCTTTATATATGCATATATCTCTATCTCTGTCAATAAATGAGCATTTCATTGGTTATGACTTTTGGTGAAAGTACAATTCAATCTCCATGAATATGGAAAGATTTTCACACAATTTGGAGTTCATACAAGGGAAATAGTTTAGCAACTATTTTCATATTTATATCTCTAATTACCATGTAAACAAATTATTTGCCTTCAAAAATACAAATTTAAACAGAAGCACATTTATGTAATTGCTAAACATTCTTCTCTGTGGTGTATGTTAGTTGTCTTTATGATCAGAGCTTATATATACAATACTGACTTTCAAAACTACATTTTGAAAAACTCAAACAAAGTTTTGGATCTCAATAATTTGTTTCCATGTAGGATTTCTTTTTTTATCCTTTTAAAATTCTTTTTTACATTCTTTTTAAAAATCATTTTTCCCCCATAGGAGCCTAGATCTAGACTTGAAAGAGATGTAATAAGCCATTTGATCCAACTTGTTCATTTTAGAGATAAAGAAACTGAAGACCAGGGGAGTTATGGATTATCGGGGAGTTATGGATTATCGGAATCGGTACATACATTTACAAGATCCTTTGAGGGAGAAGACTCCTTTCTTCTCCCTCTTAGGACTTAGTATCATATTAATAATCACTTTTTAGTCAACCAGTTAATATTTGGATGAATAAAAACAATAAACTGAACTGGTTGGGGAAATTTATGTCCTCAACAAAGACCCTTGTTTCCTCACCTACAATGAAGGGAATGTGCTATTTTTTTTAGGTTTTTGCAAGGCAAATGGAGTTAAGTGGCTTGCCCAAGGCTACACACCTAGGTAATTATTTAGTGTCTGAGACTGGATTTGAACCCAGGTCCTCCTGACTCCAGGGCCGGTGCTTTATCCACTGCACCACCTAGTTGCCCCTGGAATGTGCTATTTTATGCTTTGTCTTTGTCTTAAAGAGAGTTCATACTAAAGTTGATAAAATGGGGAGTATCCAATAGAGGGTCACCAGGAGGGTCCAGCACCTTAAAATCATGCTATGTGAAGAGAGAATGAAATTGGGGGGAATTGTCAGTATGGGGAACCTTGGCTTAAATGGAGGGAGTTCCAAGATATCAAGAATCACAGAATGATAACAAAAAGATCTTTAATGAATAGAGGTAAGCTCCCATCTTCAGCCTCGAAGAAAACTCCATAGAGACCCTGTGAAACAACAATCAGGGAGTCTTCTCCAACACTGGCCCAGTTTGGAGACAGTGGAATTAGAGCAGCCCCTTCTACGGAGTGTGCTACTGGGTAAGCAGACTATATAGTCCTGGAGAGATTCCGGCAGTTAGGGATGAAGGAGTTCACCTGTCCAGGGGTTCCATAGCCTGGCTGAGCAGACCTAGCACATGTCTCTGTTGCCAGGGCTCACACTGCCATCATCTTGCTGCTCTTCTTGTTTGTTTGTTTGTTTGGAGGGGGAGGAGTGGAGCAAGATCAATCCTTTTGTTACCATTGTCTTCTATATAAAAACTGCAAATTCCCTATCTCCCCCAAGTGTCCATCCTGGAAAAGAGAGAATTGGGGTGGAACTGTTTATTGATCTAGAATTGGACTGTCTATCAGAGCTCATCTAGTTTGAGCCCCATCCATTGTTCAGTTGAGGAAAATGACCAGGTCTGGGGCAATCTCCAGATATCCAAAAGGTTGTTAACCCAAGAGGACAGAATTGCAAGGGATGGTGATGCAAAAGCATCCATTTAGGTTGGACGTGAGGGAGAACTTTTTTTTTAATTTTTTTATCATTTTTTTTAGGTTTTTGCAAGGCAAATGGGGTTAAGTGGCTTGCCCAAGGCCACACAGCTAGGTCATTATTAAGTGTCTGAGACCGGATTTGAACCCAGGTACTCCTGACTCCAAGGCCGGTGCTTTATCCATTACACCACCTATCCGCCCCAAGGGGGAACTTTCAAATGATTTAATATATCCTCAAGCTCAGTGAGATGCTCTGGGACCTTGTAGATTCCTCCTCCTGGGAAGTCTCTAAGCAAAGACTTTCTCTTGAGGGTTTTGTTGAAGTATTTCCTCTTCAGATCTTAGCTGGGCTAGTCAGACTTGAGAGTTCTCTAAACCATGAGATTCTGTGAAGTTTTCTCTACAACATGATTGTCATTAGAAAAAGCACAATAAACTATAGAGATCCATCTCTAGTGAAGAAAATGTTCTTTTCTTTTTTTTTTAAAGTATTTTTAAAATTCTAAATAATCAGGTGGAGGACTTCTGGACAGAGAATTGTAAAATCTGCAAAAAAAAATAATTAGAAATATTTTCCTCCACTAGATGGCAGATTTAAAATTTCATGAATAAACATCCTAAATGGGAACCCAAAGGTCTCACTACTGTGAGCCTCTGCAGTTAACCCTGCCATATTGTGACTTTCCCCATTGTGGTTTCTATATATTAAGAAATTAAATGGGAATTTTTGTGGAGATTTGCAGAAGCTGCAGGTGATTTATGAAGATCATAAAATAGCATGTAAGAAATTGAGAAACTCAGAAATGAGTAAAAATATATGGATAGTATTGCATAAACTCCACTTAATCTTACAAAAAGATATTGTAAATTCCATAAAAGAAAAAAAGGAAACCCCTCAGACTTCTCTAGACAGAGGAAGGGTCAATATTTTTTACATGGATTTTCTAGATTGGGAGGCCACTACACCCCCAGCCCCCAGTGATATGGAAGGGGATAATTATACTACTTGAAAAAGCCCAATTCTGAGAAACTGTTCATGTTGGGTTTGTCTCATTACAAGTTGCCTTATGTGAGAATGTCACCTTTTTGAGGGCTGGGATTATCTGGCTTTTGTTAGGCAGCATAAGAGCTGACTAAATGCTTTTATTCATTAAATCATATGCATTGCATATGTCTGACTATCTAATTCCTCTTTCTCTAATTGTCATCTCTCTCTATTTCTATTTATTATCTATTCCTTTCTATTTCCATCTATCTATATCCTCTGTCTGTCTAACTCTTATGTGTCTCTCTTGTCTCTCTGCCTCTGTGACTGTGTCTGTCTCTCTTTGTCTCTGTCTTTTGGTCTATCTCTGTGTGACTGTCTCTGTGTCTGTCTTTCTGTTTCTGTCTGTCTCTGTGTTGTATCTGTCTCTCTGTCTCTCTTTGTGTCTGTATCTCTCTCTGTGTCTGTGTCTCTATCTGTCTCTGTCTGTCTGTCTCTCTCTCTGTGCCTATCTGTCTTTCTGTCTCTTTTTGTGTCTATCTGTCTCTCTCTGTCTCTCTCTGTCTGTCTCTCTGTCTCTCTGTCTCTCTCTGTCTCTCTCTGTCTCTCTCTGTCTCTCTCTGTCTCTCTCTCTCTGTCTCTCTGTCTCTCTCTCTCTCTCTGTGTCTGTCTATCTGTCTGTCTCTCCAGGTTAATTCTCTGTGACAATCTAAGTTCCTTGAGGGTAGGGTCTATTTCATTTTTGAATCCATAAAGCCCTCGTTGGACCCAGTACAATGCTTGACACCTGGCAGGGATTTAATTAATGCTAGTTGAATGATCCATCAGCTTTTCCACTGAAAAGAACATTAACTCCTGTCCTGTTTGAAATGGCAAACTTAATAAGGAAAGAAGGAGACTAGAGCTCACAGGTCAATTTAGATATTTAATAATACCACACAAGTCAATTAAGAGCATCTGATCAGCCTCCAATTATACATCTTACCATGCTTGGTAGTTTATGGTTCCATTTGATTGATCGTTCCCAGGTGCCCATTATGTTTATCTCTTCCAAACCAAAGATCGCTTCCCCGAATATATAGATGACATAATTTTGACTCACTCTATTCTGGGAGTTTACAGTGAGGATTCTATACAAATAGTGTATTAAAAGGACAAAATAAGTATTTCTCACACACTCTTAATACTGTTTATGCCCATTTGGTTTGGTTGCCCCAGTGAAAGAACCTCCCCCTATAACTAATAGAACAACAGTGCCAACATGGAACAATGACATGGGACTCAACAAAAAAAAAGTGTTTGTCCGACTGCACTTTTTTAAGGTAGAGGGTGATATGATTCTTTTAGGCAATATTGCCACTGGTAATAACAGCCTTCCCTCAAAAAGAAGAGTTTGACAGAAAGATATAACCAGAACCAAATCGTACACCAACCCTTAGATGAAATATTCCAGCTTCTGATTCTGATGATTAGGTTCAAATAGCTTCTCTACAGTCTGCAAAAACAAAAGTCCTCCAGGAATTGGAGCAGTGAATGCCAAGTTTCTGAATAAAATCACATTTGTGAAGAAATTCAGAAATAGAAAGGAGCATTTTCATTCATTTCCTTGCCCCTCCCAAGTCTGTCTCTTCTTTGTGAACTCCATTCTGGGTTTTTCTGCCCAAGAATGCACTTGTGAAATCCAAAGAATAATGAACGTAATAAATTCAGACTAATAGCAAGTTTGATTCTCCATTAATGAATAGATTTTGCAAATCTGAAATCTCTATTTGACCTAAAATTACTTTTTAAAGCATTTCCCTATTTTGTAATGACTTCTTATGCTTAGTCACTTATATGGCATCTTTCCTCCTTCTATCCCCTCACCCCACCAAAGTATTTGGAAGATTGCTTTCACTTAAATGAGAAAAAGGAAGAGCTATCATTGACTTAATCTAAATGAGCTCCCCCAAATGAGCTGGGGGTTAGAAAAGAAAAATTATGCTTGGAAAAGAGCAAATTTCTCATATGAGACAAAGCATAATTGCTGAAAACACACTTCCCCAAAGTTTAAAAACTCGTGGCTATTGATGAATTGAAATGTAGTGGATTGTTTTAATGGTCAAAGATAGAGAAAGGCATCCTCTTTTTATTTTAAAATATTATGCAAATATCTAGAGTGGAAATATCCAAGCTGAAAAAATGAAGTCGTCTTAAGTATTTGCCAGCCGGTGTTTTGAGAAAGAAAGGCAGAGGGGAAGGAAGAGTTGGGGAGAGAGGGACTAGGCAGGAGAAGGGAAGGGAGGAGGGAAGGAAAAAAGCGAGATGGGAGGAGAGGTTATTTGTAAAGTGATTTAAAGTGTGCTTGGCCTCAGTTTCCTCATCTGTAAGATGAAGGAGGTATACTGGTTGAGGTCCCATACAACATGAGATCTATGATATTGCTGGGCATTGGAGCTGTAACGAGGGCTAGAAAAGGTCTTGTTTTAGGTTCACTAAGCTGAGGGGCATAGATAGCCCTATCTGTTCTATTCCCTTGATCACTTAAATAAAAAGCAATAATGAAGACTGAAGTGGAGAATTTAATAATCATACTGTTGCTGTTTCATATCTTCCTATATAACCGCAGGGAATCATGGAGATGCTCATGTATAGACTGAAATGTCCTGGAGTTTGTTTTGTCTAATAATATACTCTAGTATATTATACAAAGAGGGCTACCAGCTGTACATTAATCATAAACATTCTATTTTCTTTCTAATTGCTACTAGGAAAAAGTTGGATATTTTAATCACATTTCTGAGCAAAATGATATTATTCTGCATTCATGTGGCTTCTCCCCCCCACCCTTCATATTTGTTTCTTATTTTATCTGCAACCAGATAAGAGTAGGGTTTGGGATCAGAAAATCCTATTTCCACAATGATTTTATATTTATGATCTATTTTTCATCTAAGGAGGACGAAACACAGACAGCATTTGATTTCCTATAATTATGTGCTGGGATATTCAGAGCATCATCTTCTTACTTTTAGAGTAAAGCTAAATCTCAGGTCCAGTCTTCAAAAATCGTTTCCGCCACAGCCCAAGATAGATACCATTGTTTACACTGGTCATTGGTGTTATGTATGAGTATCAGTTGTTCACATCCCACAAAATACTGAGCACGTTGTGAGGGAATTTCTCTCCTTTGTAAAATATCTCAAGGTCTCCAGGTTATGATTTTTTCAAAAGTATGATCACAGAATTCATTACTAGTACCAAGTGATGAAATGGAAGACCTGTTAGTTTTTCCAATGTGTATTCACAATATACCAAAAGTGTATTTACAAAAATCTAATAGAAATGCCAAATCTCTTTATGGATTTGTTTTTATTATTCCCCTCATCCATTAATGACCATATATGCATTGGTAGTTCAGGTCATAGCATTAGAAAAGGTTTGTAAAGACAGCTTTCTAACCAGGCACACTGGAATATAAATTACAGAAAATAAAAATCTCACTTCATTTAAACAACTATGTGACCTTCCTTTGAGAATCTGCAATACTCTTAAATTCTCTTTGGTTTCTAAGCAAAGTCTAATCCTAAGACTAGAATATCCTAGAGTGAGGTGGGTGGGTGTGTAGGTGGGAAATGAGCTGGATGACTCTGCAAGGAAGCCATTGATAGGAACTGGCATTCAACAGGCTCTAACACTATGGACATGATACCCAAATGCTCAAAAAGGAAATTTCAACTTTTAAAATAAATTTCCAACCCCACAAATGCTTGAGTGTAAATGACTTCTGTCCTCAACAGAATAATGTCTCAATAGCTCCAAATAGAATTATAAAATAGAATTAGTTAAAAGCCTATTGCCACTCAACATAAACTGAAATTTAGATGGATATTGTTCTGGTGAAAAGTTGTACTCTAGACTGGGAAGCCCATGGGGGCTAGTGCATCCATATTTGTGTGTGCGTTTATATTTATACTATATTAATATCAAAGGAAATATGTTTTAACATGGTCAGTGCTGAAAAATAACTTGTAATCTCATCCCAATCTCAGTGCAAAGGAATGTTTGAAAAGTAGCTGAAAAAAAGATTTGCTTTCTATTACGAGGAATACTCTGAAACCAATTCTCCTGGCCTTAGATTGCTTCCTAGTACCTTTCTTGGTGTTTTGTGAACAAATTCATTAGCTAAATATCTAGTCATTTGGAATCATGCTGAACAAGGACCAGGATGATCATTGAATAAAGTGATTTAATCTTTGAAGTCAATGACTTCCTTCCACTGGCAACTAGGGACTTTGCATCTTGGACCAATGATAAATTTTCTCACCCTAAGAAATATTTTGCAATTCCAATCTCTTGTCAGAACTGATAGAAAGATGGGTTTTCTAGTAAGAGGTGAATTATTTTTGTCCCTTGACTTGAGTTTGTTTGTTTTTTTCAATGTTTTTATATTTCATAGTTTGGACATGTGATTTCATTGGTAAAGAGAATCCCTGGGTGAGGAGATGCCTTCTTCCAATGCAATTGGAAGTCCATCCTTTTCAACTTAAAGTCTTATTGCATTGCCCTAAGCCCTGGGAGGTCATGACTTGCTCAGGGATCCCAGACCCTTGACACATAGAGGTCCTTAGCAAATGTTTCCAATTGGATTTTGATTAGATCTGATGAAAAGAGAGGGAATGATCAGATCAAGAAAGCAAAGTTTGCAGTGAAAGGAAAATAGATCCAAATTGGAGTCCCATTTCTCAAAGGATTTTGGAAAGCCAAATGTGCTTAGTGAGACAGGGCCAACAAGAGAGACAGAGAGGCGGAACACTTAGTAGGTTCTAACAGTGTTTTTACTGCTGGGCTAGGCAGAGCCTGGGGGCTCATGGGGACAAGGTCAGGCCTGGTCTGCTTTGGGATCCCATTATCCCTTTCGAGATATGACATCATTTTCAGCCAGTCTTTTGATTTGAGTCTTATAAATGTTTATGCGGGCCCAGGGATTTCTGAATGGGAATTTGAGTATGTTTTATTGATTTTCCATTAATGAAACTAGAAAGGGGGGGCCTCATCCAGGAAATAGGTGCTTGAGTGGGCCCAAAGCACACAGGCTGCTTGGTCTGTCTCACAAAACATCATTCTGGCAAGTGTGAGGGATTGGGTCTCTTTTTCTTCATCTCCCAGCTCCTCTGTCCCCTTCGGTGTCTCAGGGGAAGGGGGATGCACTCTACTTTTTGGAATGGTGGTAGGGAACCTGGTATTTGGAGAAAAAGCTTGTGATTGTTGGGAGGGTGGGGAGAAGACTTTCCTAGGGAGGCAACAAAACAAATAACTCCAATTTAGCAAAGTTGTTTGATGTTTATGGGAAGAGGAAGAAAGTTAGGGCAATGAACTTTCATGTTGGTTGTTATTTGGTTAGAGTTGAAAGAAAGGTCAGGAACAAAGCCAAGAGAACTTGGTGGTCCATAAGAGCCAGAAGATGATCCATAAGAGCTCCTTCCTCTCTCTTCCTGCTATAAAGGCACATTTTCACCCACTTCTCTGTAGCTGGTAATTCAATTCAGGAGATAAGAAGTAACCTCTTAATTAATTCTACTATGAACAGAGCACTGGCCTTGAAATTGGGAATATCTGGGTTCAAAGTCCACCTCTGACTCTAGAAGTGGACTGCTACTTACCTTAGTGGAGGATTTATCATGCCAGGATTTCCCACACCAATTAAACAGTAAATCTAATATACTGGCATCTGGACATGTGGTAGGGACAAGGAGATACAGAGATGAAAAATGGACAAATTCTCTTGAGGGGTTTACAATCTTCCAAGAAAGACTAGGTCAGAGACTTTGGGGGCTCTTTGGGCTCTCATCCCAATTCCTGATGTAGAGGGCCTAAATAGAATGAATTCAAAAGACATCTACCTGGTTGTCTGTCGGAACTGTGTTGAAAATGGAGGCAACAGCCCGGAGGTAGAAGCATTCTGTGTCTGCACACTGTATTGAAGTCCACTGTACATTATTCCACATTATGAAAGTTCTGGAGAGGTCCTGAATTTACTTGAAAAGTCTTTGTCTTATATAAAATAGAGAGATCCAGCAGTGATTACTAGGGAAATCTCTTGGCCTTTAACTAGGCCAGACTTGTAAACAGAGTCCAGGGTAGAGATGGGCTCTACTGGAGAACTAGGGAATGTTTACTCTCTGAGACTTGGTACCCCATGGTAACCCCATAGGTTAGGGTGGAATTGAATCTGAATTACTGGTCACCCTTTCTGGTCCCTCATCTCTAGAAATGGCTCAGCCTACGCTTCCTGTTGGCTGAATTATCTGACTCCAGAATACACTTTTCTTTGTAAACATACCAAGGGGACTCTTACGGTCTCCAATAATATAGGATATCTCTGGGGGTGGGTGGGTGGAGTTGCCTCCCTTTCTACATTAGAAAACAGATTCATGACCATTTGATTTAATTTTGGAAGCACACTAAAAACCCCATTGTCTAATAAGAACATTTAGGAAATGGATTACTTTAACAATTATGGAGAAAAATTAGGAGAGTTAAGGGAGGCTTTGTCCACATTGAGCTTCAGGTTTCTTGTTTTTAAATAAAAAACAAACATATAAAAACCAGTCCTTAGAAGGTCCCATAGCCATCCCCACGAGCAGCCACGGCAAAGGCAGGGTAGGCTTCGTAAGTAGCATAGGTGGCCAAGTCTTGACCCAGGGCCACAGCTTGTTTCAACTGGGCTGCAGTCACGGTGGCCGCTGCATTGGCGATGGCGTAGCCTGCAGAGGAATGCAAAGGAAACCAGTTAGTAAGCCTGTCTTAGCACTTTCTGACTCACCTAATTGTTAGACCTGAGCTCCAGGGTTGCTCCAGATATCTCCTGGCTGGGTGACCCCAGACAAGATGCTGAACCTCAGAGTGCCCTGATCTATAATAGCTTTTTTGTTCCTTGGGACTTCCTGAACTCATTGCAACAGATCAATGATAATCGGCACTGAGGTTCAAATTTCACTCTACCTTAACTTCAACTTTGTTCAGAAAACCTGTGTGCTCATTTTTAGAGCTACCACTTAAATGTCATATGGATTCTGTATGTGTGTGTGTATGTGTGCTTATAATCAATGACCTCTAAAATTCATACCAGCTCTAAGTTTGGATTGGGCCTGAGGACCTTTATCTCATTTTATAGATGAGTAAAGTGAGACCAAGAGAAATGAAGTGATGTCTTTTCCTACTCTAGCTCATTCTTCATTGGACATCAGCATTGATCTTCCCAAAGCACAGTTCTGTCATGTCACCTCCCTACTCAACAGTCTCCAGTAGCTCCCTATCACCTCCAGGATAAAATCCTTTGTTGGTTAGAGACAGACTTTGTAGCCTGGTTCTTCTTCCACCCCTCCCTTCAAAAGCTTTCCAAGCTTCTCATACCTTAGTCCCACCTAGCCTCCACTCTATGATCCAGGGACACCCCATCTCCAGACTTCAGATGTTCTCATTGATTGTTCTCCATTCCTGGAATGTTTTTAATTCTTCTTGTCCTCTTTCTAGTCCCTTTAAATCCCATCTCGATCTAATATTCTACAATAAGCTTCTCACTATCTCTCTTATTGTAAATGCCTTCCCTTTGGGATTATCTCCAATCTATCTTCTATGGAGAAATTTTACCCACAATTGTTTGCATGCTATTTCCTCCATTAGAGGAAACTCCTTGAGAGGGGAGCTGACTTGTTTTTCTTTCTTTTTTTTGCCTTTCTTTGTATACTCTGTAAATGGCACAATGCCGAAACATAAGTGGGTTTAATACATGCTTGTCGACTCTCTTGGTGTCCTCCTTTCCAGAGAATCCTCCCTTGCATCAAAGTTTTTTTTAAAGTTGAAGGGAAAAGCTCAGAAAAATTAGGCAACACATTTAGAAAGACAAATAGGATTTGATAGGCATTTTTCCAATGAACCCCAGCCTTGGAAAGAAGTAGAGGAAGGAATGGTCTCATGTGTCTTATTTAGAATCAAGCCTGGTCTTCGTTGTTTGGAAAAGTTCACTTTTAATTCTTTTGTGGTTGCCCTTCCCTTTTACATCATTGTATTCGTTGTGTATATTGTTTTCTTGACTCTACAATCAGTTCATATAAGTCTTTTAGTGCTTCTCTCTATTTCTAATGTTTGTCAATCTCATAGCACATAGGCCATTACATTCACGTATCTGTTTGTTTTGCCATTTTTCCAATAGGCATCTAATTTGCTACCAGAAAAATGGTTGCTATATTTTTGTGTATATGAAATCTCTGTTTTTGTCAAAAGACTTATTTGGTGTGTGGGTAGCTAGGTGGCTCAGTGGATAGAGTGCTGACCTTGGAGTCAGGAGGATGGGAGTTTGAATCCAGCCACTTGACTCTTAGAGCTGTGTGACCTTGGGCAAGTCACTTCACCCTGATTCCTATCTGACCACTGGACCCAGATGGCTCTGGAGGAGAAAGTAAGCCTGGTGACTTAGCATAACCCTCCTCACCCAAATCCAACTCGTGTGCTTGTCATAGCATCACCTCCCTAGTGCCATGGTCTTCTTTGAGAACAAAAGACAATGTCTTTAGTATATACACCCAACAGTTGTTGCTGCTTACTCTCCATTTGCAAAGAGGACCAATGACAACATGGTGTAATGTCTTGAATTGTTCATGAATTGGATTAAAGTTACAAAAAATTGCCAGTCTTTCTCTCCCTTTCAGTCATAACAATGGAATCTGTGGGTCAAAGACCATGAGCATTTGTATTTCTCCAAATTGCTTTCCAGAAGGGTTGGATCAATTCATGGTCTCACAAATTTGGGTCATTCTTTCAAATGGCTCTTATTCATTATGATTTTTCTTTTGTGAATTATTTGTTCTTATGATTTGACCACTTTTGACAAATATTTCTATCAATTATCTATATATCTTAGATTATCAAATTCTTTGACACCAAGTTGTGTTTTGCAATTGATATGGTAGGGTGGCTCTAGATGTTTTTTCTCCTACTATCTGAGATGGAGAGAGAGAGAGAGAGAGAGAGAGAGAGAGATTTAAAACTGAGGAAAAAACAAGGACCAGTTTCAAACAATGAGTCCAATTTGACTGATGTGCTGTGTAAGCCTACCCAGCCCCAGACAAATTGATTTTATGCAGCTCTGTGTGTGGCTTTTGCAAATCTCTGTGGCAGGAAACTGGCTGGACCCATCATTGTCATTTTTTTTTCTAAAATTGAAACCACTTCTTAGCTATTCTTCACTGTATTTTAATGCTCACTAATCCACATTCCTTAAGCAGCTGAATCTGTTTTTCATGCCTCTGAGAAGTTCACTGAGAGCAACTTTTATACCTCGGAATTCTTCTGAGAGAAATAATATAAATATACAGTCTAGGGAAGTTTACATCTTAGGGCCTTCTGAATTTTCTTGTTCACATTGGGGTGAGGACTCAAGTCTTTGTAGGCTTTCTTTGGGTTCATGTCCTGGTCTTTGCTTGATTCCATAGGGAGTATGACATATGACTGTATTCCTGTCATTCCCATGGTGATGGGGGCTCTCATGCCCTAAATACTTCTGTCTTTAACTTCAGGAAATAGAATCAGGGACATGATAATGAAAACAAAACATTTGATGAAAAAGAAGTTCCGTTATACATGGAAAAGAGTAAATTTTTCAGGCTGCTGATTAAATAAAATTCTCTCTCTCGCTCGCTGTCTCGCTCTCACTCTCTCTCTCTCTGTTTCTGTGTGTGTCTCTCTTTCTCTCTGTCTTTTTCTACCTCTCTCTCTTTCTCTCTGTCTCTCTCTACCTCTCTCTCTTTCTTCAAGAGCATTTATGTTTGGAAATGTGTGAACATATATATGCCTATACACACACACTTGTCTTTGCAGGCATTAAAGCATTCTGTAAATACTAGCCATCATCATCATCACCACTGTCTGCTGTTATTATCATCATCATCCAAATGGGTAATCATTAGTGTGGAGAACTCCTGATGAGGAAAGTCTCTCCATGAATGCAGATTTCATGCAAGTTATAACCATAGAGAGTTGCCTGGGATTCTCGGAAATAAAGTGACTTGCTCTGGGTCTCACAGTCAGTGAATTAGGAGGAGGTCTTATTCACAGTTCTTCCCATCCTTGAGGACAGTTTTGGGGTTTGACTTCCTACAACATGATAGACGGATCATTGTGGTTCATAGGCTGATAGATTCAGAGCTAATGAGGACCTTGGAGGGCATGGATTCCAACCATCTCATCTTATCAATAGTGGAAGAGACTGAGATCAAAGGAAGTGACTTACTCAAGGTCATAGGTAATAAATAGCAGAAGTAGGCCTTATGACTTTCATTCTAATGCTCTTCCCATGAGACCACCAGATGTCACCTTTCCTCAGGTTTTCAGGATTTTTGCTGGAAAGTCTTAGTAGGTGTTTCCCTTCCTAAATTTCCTTTATTGTCTCTCAGGTTGCCTGATGCTAGATGGGCAGAACCTTGGAGCAGAAGGCCAGTAGATACCTAGCTAAAGGTCTCACACTCTGCTTCTTCCTGGGATCTCTAACTCAGCTAAATAAAGCTATAGGGGATAAAAATAGTTATAAATGAAAATGTATGATCATAAATCATGTAATATTTAAAAATTATAAATATAATGATAAATAATTATGAAAACTCATCAATTTAACCACCAGCCACTGGGTAACGATTAAGACCCAGGCTCTGGAGTTGATGATCTGGGAGGCATGTGGCAGGCCTGGGCTTTCCTCTCTCCATTCCATCCTTCCCAAGTGTGACATGAAGATTCCAAGAGCAAAATTCTGACCTTGTCATTCCTTCGCTTACTAAGGGTCAGTGGCTCTTTGTTGCTTCTTCCTCTTGGCCTTTTAAGATTTTCATGATTTGGTTTCAACGTATCCTTCCAGCCTGATTCTCCATTGCTTCCTTGAATGTCTCCTATGTTTCCGACAATCTGTCATGCTTGGGGTCTCATTACTGTGATGTTTCCTGCCTGCTGTCTCTGAGATGAACTTCTAAGAAAGTCTCAAGTTTGAGACCGAGAAAACCTGACTAGATTTTACAGTGAATTCATTCAAAATGGGCATCATCCACTGTGAGCAAGTAATGAGTGTCAAAAAGTCCTTGGGAATATTCCAGATGGTTCTTACTCTCATCCTGGTCAATTAAGAAGCTCAATATACTGAAATTCAAATTGAAGAAATATCCTAATGATAATCAAGGGGGAACTGGTTCTTGTATAATAATGATAATAATAATAACAACTAATATTTATCTCTACTGCTTCAAGTTTTCCAAAATACATTACATATTAGCTCATTAAATCTTCACAGCGTTATGAAGTAAGTACCATTATTATTATTACCATCTTCCTTTTATGGAAGAGAAAATCAAGGCAGACAGGTTAAGTAACTTGCCCAAGGTCATATGGTTAGTCAATGTATGAAGTCGGAGCTGAACTTGCCAGGTGGGTGACATTGAGTTTCTCTGGGTCTCAGTTTCCATATCTATAAAATGGAGCTAGTAAGAGCATCTACCTCCTATGTTTATTGTGAAGCTAAAATGAGAATGAATGTTCGGTGCTTTGCAACTTAAATGCATTATAGAAATGAGAACAGCAAGGGACCTCAGAGGTTCTGGAAGCAAAAACAACCTCTTTGTTTTGAAGAAGAAATCCATCCTTCCCAAGGTCACATAGGCAGTCACAACAGAAGTGAACATGCACCAGTGCTCCTGACTCCAAATTCAATACTCTTTGCCTTCTTGAAAATAAATGGTCAAAAAATTCCATCTTTTATACAACTTTCAGAAATTCATCCAGAGTGTCCAATGAAATGGAATCAGACTTTTTTTTTTAATAGAGGGGGCATTTGGAATCATTGTTTTAATATTCCTATACATGTATATATTGTAATCTTGGACTACAGGGTGCTATGGTGGATATGACCAGTTCTGAAACAAATCCTGTCTAAAACACTTATTGACTGTATGACCCTGGCCAAGTCACTCTCTCGTCTCAGTTTCCTTGTCTGTTTGGAAGGAGATAATAATACCTGTAGCATTTATTTGCAGGTATTCTGGGGGGATAAAATGAGAGAATATATAAGAAAAACATTTACAAACTTGGATTTGAATTCCACCAAAGACATTTACCAGCTTCTCTTCTCCCAGTCACAGTTTCATCTTTTGTAAAATGAAAGGGTTGGGTTCAATGGCCTTTGAGGTTGCTTCCACCATTGGATCTTGGATGCTATGATTTCCCCTATAAATGCAGACTCCTTGAGAATGAGGGGCTCTTTCATTTAATTTTGAATTTCCAGCATACCATAATTTGCCTGTTACATATTGAGTTCTGAATTGTGATTGATCAATGCAGCTCAGTTTTTCTCCTTCCACTGAACAGATGAGTAAACTGAGATCTAGAGGTGAAGTGATAAATCCAAAGTAACCAAAGTAACGCAAATCAGAGCAAAACCCAAAAGTCTTGGTTCAGCCCTTTGCCATGAAATTATTAATTTTCTTGGCAAACCCTTTTGGTCGTGTGTTTTGCAAAAACAAACAGCATGAACGTGATCCAAATAAATTTTCATGATTCTAAGAAGAATGGAATTACAACTCAAAGATATTTTAGTCCAAACCTTTCATTTTATAGATGAGGCAGCTGGGGATCCAAGAGGGCGAGTCACTTGCCCATGACCACACAGCTAATAAGTTTCAGAGGTTGACTTGAAACCAGAACATTCCAGACCTCTGCTCACACTACTGGAAATGGGATTTCTTTGTGGAACACACATTAGTGCCAGCTTTTACCTACCTGGAAAAGCAGCAGCAGCAGCTGGCAGAGCTTCGCTTCCCTCCATGGGGATGCCCAGGGTTTGAAGGGTGTATTCAGCTGCATATGTCTTGGCTTCATCAACAAAGGCACTGAGTTTTGGAGGAGTGAAGGGGTGACTGTAAGGCAAAAGTCAAATTCGTTTTGGGATCATTTTCCAAGTTTCTCAGCCAAACAGGTACTATTGTTATTCATAGAGGACGCTCTAATAAAGTAGCAAAGATTTGCGGAATCACGGGATTTCGGAGCTGGAAGAACAAGAGACTTGTGGCCTCGTGCTGTCTGATGAAGATGATGGTAACGGTGAAGATACTTTCCTGTTACTACTAGATCAGCTCCTGTCTTTGCACATGAATCATCTTTTTAATTTTTTTAATTTTTAGGTTTTTTGCAAGGCAGTGGGGTTAAGTGACTTGCCCAAGGCCACACAGCTTGCTCATGATTAAGTGTCTGAGGCTGGATTTGAACTCAGGTTCTCCTGACTTCAGGGCCGGTGCTCTATCCACACATAAATCATCTTCATTTTCTATCTATTTTTTTACTACCAATGAAAAGAGAAGGCAAATGTTTTTAGAAGCTATCCAAAGATCACAAGTACATGCATTCAACCCAAGATGTCCCCAATCTGCCCGCTGTTCCTTCGCACTCAAAAATGTCTTTATAATCACTTTGTAAGTAGTCTATATTCATTTCTCTGCACACACACACACACACACACACTGCTCCCTCCAGCATCCCAGTGGAATGTAAGCCTCTGAGGGGAAAGGACTGTCTTGACTTTATTTTCCTAGCTCTAACAGCCAGCAGAGCATCTGACATATTAAAAAGACAAACTTCTAAGTGGCTGTAGATCACCCCATCCTCAAAAACCTTGTATTCTTTTGGGGGCTTTAAAGCTGCTCGTTGAATTGAATTGAACAGAGAGAAACCACCCCCACCAGGCAAAAACAAAGCAAGCTGCCTACATTGCCGGGTTCTGGTTGGCAAGAGCCGGGATGGAGACTTTGTAAAGGAAAAGCTGTCTCTGGTCTTGCCCAATGGCTGAGTGGAGCTGGTACACGGGCTGCCCCCAGTTGTTTTTCTGGCAGATTTCTTCCAAGACCTAGAAGAATAAAAAAAAATAAGTAACTTTTTTCTATTTTTTATTTATTAAAACAAATGTCACACTTGGATTACTTCTCTGACTTTGAGTTCTAACGTACCATCTTCTACATTCACGCTAACGTAAGAAAGCCCCCAAATGCCCCATGGTTTAATGACTCATAGACCTTGACTTGAACCCAGTTTGAACTCAATTGAAAACGGAACAGCCATGAATTCATAAAGACAATTTTCCTACCGTTTGCTCTGTTATGCTTTCTGCATAGCTATTAGCTGTTTAACTTTGTCCACATATCGCAAATTGCAATTTTTAGCTTTAACCTCAATTTTGCTTGCATTTTGACTGCTATTGGGTTGACTTTTCTCCGCTATCATCACATTTAATTTATGTATAGGGCACAGAATGCATTTATAACCCTCCTTTCTTTTTCCCCAATTTTTTTCCAAGTTTACATAAAGATAATTTTCAAAAGTCATTTTTGTAAAGTTTTTTGCCTCCCACTCTTCCCTCTCCTCACTCTAGGATAGCAAATAATCCATTATAAGTTAAACATATGCAATTATGTTACATGTATTTCCCTATTAGTCATGCTAGGACAGAAGAATTAGAGCAAGAAGGGAAAAACCATGAGAAGGAAAAAGTAAAAAAAAAGTATTAAAAAGGTGACAATAGTATGTTTTGACCTCCATTCAGATTCCATAGTTCTTTCTCTGGATGTAGATGGCATTTTCCAATGCAGGTTATACCCTCCTTTCAATTCACAGGGCTACATCCATCAAATGTTACTATTGTGTAGAAAATCTAGGAATGTCCTAAGGTTTGTTCAGGGAAAAAATTCCAAATGGTCAGTCCTATATTGCTTTGTCTGGTTCCTTTCAATTCTCTGATGTATCAAATTGACCATCTGGAATCCTCTGTTTATTAATCATTTTTGTACCTTCTTTCTTTCTAAGGATTTTACCCCCAATCTTACTGATTTAATGATAATAATTGTCTCAGTTTTTTCTCCAGACTAGTGTCAGTTTGGGTGATGACCATTATCTAGGCCAAATGACAGTAGACCTTTGCCATTCAGTAACATGTTTCCAGAAGAGTTCTCAAGGTACAAGACAGAGGAAAGAACCAAGAGCACAGGTGCATGGGAATAATCTTCCAAAGCACCAAGTCTATAGCAAGATCTTATTTCAATAATCCTTCTGTAATCATATCCAGAATCAGCCTGGTCATCTGGTCCAGTACAGATTTGATCAGGAATTACCTCTCTAACATATCTCATGTTATAGCTAATGTCTGTTTTTTTTTTAGGAATTTTTCAAGGCAAATGGGGTTAAGTGACTTGCCCAAGGCCACACGGCTAGGTAATTATTAAGTGTATGAGGCCGGATTTGAACTCAGGTCCTCCTGACTCCAGGGCTGGTGCTCTATCCACTGCGCCACCTAGCCACCCCTATAGATAATGTTTTTAATATATATATATATATATATATAATATTACATAGTATTATATATTATTACATAACATATCTAATGGTCATCCAATCTTTGCTCAATCACCTCCAGTGAGAAAACTTATTCATTTGAGTGGCTCTAATTGTAGCATGGTTTAACCCTTGATATCAGTTAAATTTCTTTCTCCTTATCTTCCATCCATTCTCCCTTGTTCTGCCTCATAGGGACAAGCACAACAAGACTAACTCTTTTATGGAGAATCATAGATCTTGAGTTGGAAGAGCCTTCAGTAGCCACCCAGTCCAACCTCACAATGAAAGAGCCTCCACCATAACGTAGCCAGAGAGCGGTCATCCAGCCTATTCTTTCAAACTTTCTGGGAAAGGGAACCCTCTCCACTTCAACCCAATCCTTTTTAATGTGGACAGTGTTTCATCTACTTGAAGAAACTGATCACATCCCCACCTCAGTCTTCTTTTTTCCAGACTAAGCGTCCTCAGTTTATTCAACAGATTCTCATGTGCAATTTTGGCATTTTCCCCTATCTTGGTGGCCCCACCCCTAGATTCTCTCAAGCTTTTCAAGGTCCTTTTGTAATGTGGTCCAAAAGAGAACAGACCACTCCAGAGACCTACCCAGACACTACTCTGGATGTGGCCCTAAACTGCTTTAGATGTGATCTGGTCGCGATGGCTAGGCGGCACACTGGATAGAGCACTGTCCCTGGAGTCAGGAGGACCTGAGTTCAAATCTGACCTCAGACACTTAATAATTACCTGGCTGTGTGGCCTTGGGCAAGCCACCTAACCCCATTGGCTTTCAAAAAAACCTTAAAAAATGTGATCTGGTATTCCAGATGAAATAGCTTCCCTAGCCTTTAAACACCAGATATGGTCTCACTGTAATCCTACAATGCTCCAAGTATGATCCATTCTAAAGGCCATTTGGATTCACATTTGGCTTTTCAGTTCCCTCCTTTGCTATATTTAGTTTACAGGCTCCATATTCAGCTACCATCATGAAAACACATCATATTTGGGATAGAGATTTCAATTGGAGACAAGCCATCCTCTCTGAACTTGGGAACATTGCTGATCAGAGACCCCTGATTGAGTTAATGTTCTTTTCAGAGCACAATTCTGAGGTCAGTGAAGTTTCCTCTTGGCACTCTCACCTCCACCACCAGCAAGTTGCTTATCAGGACATGCCCACCTCAGCCTCCGAGAACTGTTTGGCTGGCCCTGAGATTTTCCTCAACCCACTAACTGTTAAGGTGTTAGTGATAAGACAATACTCCCAGGTTACTAGTCTCTTAACAAGAAACTCGTGAAAACTCAAGGGAATGAAATGGTTGTGTTGACAGAGAGTGACTCAGGCCTGTGAAGGGTTGATAGTTGGTAGCAGAACTGAAGAACCCTCAAATGACCAACAGTAACTTCTTATCTATTAGGGGAGATAAGCAAGTCTTTACTTGTTCTTAATGAACTTTTTTCAGTGTAAAAAAATCAATTTTTATTCCTATCATTCACCATTGAAAAGAAGAGAAAGAAAAACCTAATCCTTATCTTAATATTGGGCAATTCTTTTTTTTAAATCTTTTTTTAGGTTTTTTTTTTAGTTTTTTTTGCAAGGCAATGGGGCTAAGTGGCTTGCCCAAGGCCACACGGCTAGGTAATTACTAAGTGTCTGAGGCCACATTTGAACTCAGGTCCTCCTGACTCCAGGGCTGGTGCTCTATCCACTATGCCACCTAGCTGCCCCCAAATTAAATTTTTATTAGTATCTTTTTTTGTCATTTTTAGGTTTTGCAAGGCAAATGGGGTTAAGTGGCTTGCCCAAGGCCACATGGCTAGGTCATTATTAAGTGTCTGAGACTGGATTTGATTTGAACCCAGGTCCTCCTGACTCCAGGGCCGGTGCTTTATCCACTGTACCACCTAGCTTCCCCATGATGCTATACTTTTTAAACATTTTTATCAGACTAGAATAAAGACATAGATGGTATGCTCAAAAATTTTGCCAATAGCACAAAGCTAAAAGAAATAATCAACATGTTGAATACAGGATCCAGATACATCTTGTCAGGTTAGGGACAGAATTAAGCAAGGATAAAGTCTTACTCTTGGGTTAAAGAAATAAACATCAGAAGTCCAAAATGGGGGAAGCCTAGGTAGATAGCAGTGTCGAGAGGATCTTGGAGTTTTAAGAGGCTTCAGACTCACTATGGGTCAGACTAATGCCACCTTGGATTGTCTCAAGAGAGGAAAAGCTTTGAGAAATAGGAAAATGATCATTCCATTGTAACCTACTTCCATAAAATGAGCAGCTAGGTACAGTGGGTAGAGCACCGGCTCTGGAGTCAGAAGGACCTGAGTTCAAATGTGACCCAAGACACTCAACATGTACTAGCTGTATGACCTTGGACCAGTCACTTAACCTGATTGCTTCACATCCAGGGCCACCTCCAGCTATTCTAACTCATATCTGGTCACTGGACCCAAGTGGCTCTGGAGGAAAAAGTGAGGCAGGTGACTTAGCACAGACCCCCCTTACTCATATCCAATACATTTGCATGACATGACATCACCTCCTTGATGTCATGGTTTTGAAATTAAAGGACAAACATCACCATCATCTTCATAAGAATTCATTTGAGGGGCAGCTGGGTGGCACAGTAGATAGAGCACCAGCCCTGGAGTCAGGAGTACCTGGGTTCAAACCAGGCCTCAGACACTTAATAATTACCTAGCTGTGTGGCCTTGGGCAAGCCACTTAAACCCATTCGCCTTGCAAAAAACAACCCCTAAAAAAAAAAGAATTCATTTGAAGGATTCACTATCATAGTTTAAGGAGCAGATTAGCTAATGATCCTGCATAGTGAAGGATGACATGACACATGAGGAATCAATTAAGGAACTGCACAGGTTTAGATTGGCAAAAAGGATGATGGTTTTCTTCAAGTATATGAAAGGTTTCCAGGAGGAGGGAAGATTGATTTTATTCTATTTAGAAGGTAAAACTAGGAGCAACAGGTAGCAGTAGTGAAGAAGTCAATTCAGATCCGATCTTAGGAAAAATATATATATTTTTTAATGATTATAGCCATCCAAAAATGATTTGGGCTGCTTCACTAGGTCTTGGCTTTCTCTGCCTGGAAGGTCTCCAGTTAGAGGCCAGAGAGTTACTTTCCCATGTTACTCAAGGAGTTTTCCTTTCATTTATTTTTGGACTAGGGAGCTGCTAGCACCCTTTCCAATTCCCCAGTCCATAACTCTATCCAAATTTATATCTATTTGATGTTGTTTGAACAAACTAAGATAGTTTAGAAGTTAGAGTTTCCATTTGCCTTTAATCCTTATTTTGTTTGGTTGTCTATGAATTTACTTTTTAACTTTATCATTTAGGAAAATCTGACTTGGTGCTTCTTCCAGTTCCTAATACTTACCTGTGGAGCGAGTTTAATCCCTTGAGGCTTTAAGGTAACTGGATTCATGGGAGTGAGCTCCATCCCAGGTAAAATGTCGTAGAGTTTGTCTTCTCCCCTCTTGTCTCCTTTGACCTGATAGCCACGCCCCCGGCCCGGGTAGGCCAAATATCCACGACCGCCCAGTCCTCTAACTCCCGCAGCCCCTACAGGGACATTCATGTAAATTTCTAGGAATGTAAGAAGGTATTAAACTGAATCAAACCACCAGAAAATCACCCTGATTCTTACTGTAATGGAAAAGTTAGTTCCCATCACATTGATTATGCCCCTGAAGTAGGTCATTTCATTCTAATGGAATGAAACTCAATGCAAAGTAGAGTTCACAAAAGAAAACAGAATGACCTTGAAAGGTCACCTTGGAGAGTTCCCTTTGGTACCCATGGCCGGCTGGATCTCTAAGCTAGACAAGGTAACACTTTCAGGTTTGCTCTCAGAGAGATTTAGCCACAGCGTAAGATGGAGGAATGGATGGTGGAATGGATGATTAAGGCATCCCAATGCAATATCACCACCTGTTTATAATACTCCATCTTGCTTTTGGACTTTCCTTCAGCAAAATCAAAGTCACTGTCGGCACATTAGGATATCGGACTAGAAAGCAAACTGCCATTTCGGTGAAGTTCCCCATGTTTGCTTCTTTGTGCTGCCAATGTGAGGTTCAACTTTTCATTGAGTTCATGTGCAGATTACTTTGATTTTAACTTTACTGTTTTTTGGTGTGCACCACATTGCTGATTTTTATCAGAGGCATAAAGGGATAGGAAAATAATTAGGTCAATTACTCTTTCTTCAATCAGCATCATTAGTTCCTAAGTCGTCTTAAGATACAGATTTTTCCCCCATCGCTTAAAGCCCAGAATGACCCCACCTCCTTCTCTTCCCCCATGCATCTATTACAACTGGTTCATTTTAAAGGTTTGGAATTTTGATTCTTCATTGACATGATTTCCCCCAGAATAGTGTAGAGGGCTGCTTCTGGAGACAGAGGAGATCTTTAAGTAAAGGCTGGCTGACCACATGTAGCATGTTATAAAGGAGACTGGGGGAAGGGGAAGGGTTGGATGGCATTCAGCTCTGGGGTCTCTCTGACATTATGGCTCTTTGCACTGTTTGATCGAAGTACAATTAAATGTTCCTAAGTGGCCTTCCTTTCTGCTCAAATGATCCAGGTCCTGGAAGGTTACATATGTGTGGTTCTCCCCCCTCCCCCAAAACCCTCTGTCTTCATTAGATGTTTTATAACAGGAAATAGAAATTATCTGGCAGCCAGACTGATTGTTTCCTTTTCTGATTGGAATTTAATTCCTCATTCTCTAATATCACTCAAGTTAATTTCCTTATTCACATCCCCTTGAGAAGATACAATCCATATTTCTAAATGGAGGTAAGATGAGAATATGCTGCTATATTAGGTGTTATCAGATTAATAATAATGTGCTTTTCATAGACAACGATGGCCCTCCCAAGCCACTATCCGTAGAATGTGCCTTCTGAATTGTTCCTCCATTAGTGGGGAGTGGATGATGCAGAGCTGTTCAGGTTCACACTCAGTCTTTTTGGGTCATAGAATGTAGAGTGGGACAGGATCTTCTTATTTACATCCCTAGCAAACTGCACACTGCCTGGCTCTTGGTAGGCACTTAATAAATGTTTTTTGAGTTGAAATGAATTGAGTCTGGTCCTATCTCCTCATTGGCACAGAGGAGAAAACAGTGACTAAGAGATAGGATGTGACATCTCCAGTGTCTCATGGGTAAATAGTTGTGGGGCTTTCTTAGGCTTCATGGCACACATTTATTCCCGCATTTCTCCCCCCCACCCCAAACAGAGAACATCTTGACTATCCCCTTGATCTTTCCATCATTCTTAAGCGAATTACTGATAATATTCCACTTACATGGTCACAGACTGAAATTCCTTTACTGATCATAATCTTTTGTCATTCCACCTCTCCCTACTACCCCAAGCATCATTCTTGGTCCTCAGGTGAACTCCAGTTCTTTCACCTCTATCCTTTCCCAGGTCTTTACTCCTACACTCTTTCTCCTCTTCCCTTTCCTATCTTGACACATTAATGAACCAATTCAATGCTATGTTGTCCTTTTCTTATTAGTATCTTGCTCCAATTCTCTTTCATTTACCTTGCATGCCAAGGCTCAACTTTAGAAGATTCCTATCTGCATTGGCAGGGACACTGCACTGCCCCATACCAGGGAGAGCTGGTCTCTCTAGAAGCTCATTAAAATGACTTGTTGGTGGTAGGAGTAGAGGGGGGAAAGGAATGAGCTGTGGTTTACATCTCTGGTTGATGTATCTACACTGATGAAATCACAGATGCTTGATGCTTTGAATAATAATAGCAGTCATTACTACTACTCTTAGGATAAGGTTCCAAATTGGGATTTAGATTTATACTGTGCTGTAACCAAATGACCCAGGTCAGAACAAATCATTTATCCATATTTAATTGACTCTGCACTTTTTCTTTCTCTAAATCTCTAGTGAAAATGTGAAAATGTTTACCAGTTGTAATGTGATTGGAAAAAAATTCTTTGCTTAATACAGTGGGTACAATGTGATTTTCAGTGAACAATTTCCATTCTCTAGAACTATATCCCCCCACGTAATTCAGATAATGCTTTTGTAAAACAAATCATTTGAAATCTTTCAATGAATCTTGGAAATTTCTAAGTGACAGATGTTACCTCTAACAGAAGGGGGCCGGATAATGGCTCTGTTGCTGAGGTGTCCCTTGGCCACTGGAAAGTGGAGGTTGGGAATAGCTGCATAGGCCTGTGGGGCATAGAAGACAGGTGCTCCCAGATAGGTTGTGGCTGGGTCATAAACATGTCCCAGTGAATAAGAGTATTCTCCTTGTAGCACAGGACCCCGGCCACCTGTGCCTCGAGTGTATCTCACGTAACTCTCTTTATCCACTGGCTTGGCTAATGTCACTTCAATAGGAGAACCATCCAATATCTTTAAAATAAGAAAAGTAAAGGTAAAGTGAGGAACAGGGAAGACAATCGAGTTCAGGGAATGGCTGTCCCACAGGTTGTCTGCTTTCATTTTCTAGGTTTAATTGGGTAGATATACTCCATGTCTCATAGTTTTATATAATAACTAAGTCATGAGGAGGTGGAAGGTGGTGGGATCGACAATATGGCACCATGAGGGGCATGGCGAAGAATTTGGGTAATTTCTATAAAAGGCCCAATCTTTGGGGAGATGGGTTAAGTAAGGGGAAAAAAGCCCTTTCTGATACTCCTTTATCTTGCCTCCTCATCTGGATTGGTTTGTAACAGATTCTATATGTCTAATATCAATTTGTTGAATCCAATTCTGAGTCTGATACTATCTTCTCAACCTTTTAAATACAAGATTGAATACAAGAAATCCTGTTCCAAACCAGCCTATGGATTTCTATATGCTCTCATCCTGATTTGGATCCTATGTCTCCCCTCAAGGATCCCCCACTTCTCCCACTCTGATGTTTGCCAGAATGATAGGCAAGACAGGTGTTCATCTGGGTGGGATATAGCCCCTGATTCCAATGAAGCCTTTCTCCTTTGTCCCCCTCCTTAGTACATCCCTTCTTTTCATGCACATTACAGGTGACTCTTACAAGTCATGGACCAGTCTGATGGTGGTATGTACATCAAACCCTGAAGGCAACACAGAATTAGATTAAACTTTCATTCTTTCCCTAACCTAGGTTCGGTCCTAAGTATGGAAGAAGCTGGGATTCTCTACCCCAGGCCCACTGCCAGTGCAAGGTAGGTATAACTCCATGATCAAATAGTTGTTGACACGTAACTAAAATATAATGACTGGAATGAGGTTCTGGGTTAAAATCCTGACTCTGTTGGTTACCATAAGGATGATGTTGGGTAAGGAATTTAACCCCTGAGATCCTCAGCATCCTCATTCTTCAAAAAAGATACTTGAGCTACCACTAACTTTGAAGACCTCTCCCCAAACTTAATTCTGTCCATTAAACTGTCATGATAGGCTAACTGAGCATCCACATCAAACTCCTACATTGGACTTTGGTCATTCCATAGGGCAGGTGTCTCTTTTCTCCCTCATTGGTTCACATCTCTGTGTTACCTTTCCATTTAAAGCTTTCATGGCGTTGACTGCATCTTCACGGTTATTGAAGTGTACAAAAGCGTAGTCTCGGATTTTCTTCACTCTCTCCACAGAACCTACAAGGAATGAGAGAGAATGAGAGAAAGAGATTATTACCAGAGGCCGTGTCAAGATGATTTCACATGGTAGCTTCTCAGGCTACTTGAACAACAGAAGAATAGTAAATTATTTAATCCGTGTCATTTAAAATACGTTCTTTTAGAAAGCCTTCTGTTAACAAACACCAAATCAAGTGGCATTTTCATTTGTAGTTTAGTCCAGTAGGAGAGGATAGTATGTGAACTGCACATCTCTGTTATAATGCCCTGCATTTCTTTATGTGTACAAGAAATGCCACAAGTCGCTTTCAAAGCTGTCTTGTCTAAGATTTCTTCTGGCTTTCTTTCTGTTTCTCTTCCTTTTGGGGAAGGAGCTAGGGGGGCATATCCCCACCTACCCTCTAGCTTTCCTCCTTCCCAAATGGGAAAAAAGCCTTCTAAAATATTGATGGCATAAATATCGTTTAAACATATGATATGAATTTAGACTATATATACTATTAATAGTCTATGTGGTATTGATATGTATTCTAAATATCTACTATTAATATTTTTATATATATATATAGTATATATATATAGTGTATGTGTATGTATGTGTGTATATTTATCTAACTACTATTTTTAGGTTTTTTTTTTCAAGGCAATGGGATTAAGTGACTTACCCAAGGTCAAACAGCTAGGTCATTATTAAGTGTCTGAGGCTGGATTTGAACTCAGTTCCTCCTGACTCCAGGGCTGGTGCTCTATTCACTGCACCACCTACCTGCCCCTGATCATTATTATTATTATTATTATTATTATTATTATTATTATTACTATTACTATTGTTATTATTTAGGTTTTTGCAAGGGAACGGGGTTAAGTGGCTTGCCCAAGGCCACAGCTAGGTAATTATTATGTGTCTGAGGCCTAATTTGAACACAGGTCCTCCTGACTCCAGGGCTGGTGCTCTATGTACTGCACCACCTAGCTGCCCTCTAATTACTTTTGATACTGAATATTGAAGGGTTCTTCAGATGTGTGTTAGTGATGATTGGTATAAAAAATAGATGGACCTCAATTTCATTCTACAAAGAAATAGTTGTGTTTGTATGTGTGTGTGTGTGTTTGTGTGTCCATCTCCATCTCCACTCATATGTCCCTGTGTGTGTATAAATGATGCAGCCATTGTGGAAATTTGCTTTAACTATCAATATTTTTAGAAGTTTTTAACATAAAATTTATAGACAAAAATACATGTGTCTATATAAATGCATATGTATTTACATATAAGAATTGTATACACACAAATATTTCTTGGGCTGTGACTTGAGTCCTTCATGTTTTTGCAGGAAACTGAGGAGTATCCATGCTCCGGATTATTGATAATTACTCTTTAGTCTTTCAAAGGTTTTTTACATATTATTTACATATTATCACCGTAGAGCTGTTCTCATGGTTCTGCTCCTCACTTTACTATAGTTCAATTTATTCAAGTTTTCCTAGAGTCCCGTCTCTTTAATAATTTCTGTTGAGATATTAATATTCCATGATTTCTATATATCGTATACTACAATTATTTTCCTATACATTTTCCCTCTTTCTTTGATCTCTTTGGGGCATATAAACATAGCTGTCTGACTTTGTAGGCAGAGTTCCAGATTGCTCTGCAGAATTGCTGAGCCAACTCTGCCAACTACAGGTTAATGTGTTTCCCCTTACCGCCAACCATTTGTCATTGTCTCTTTTTGTCATCTTTGACAATCTGATGCATATGAGGTTGAAACATGGAGCACTTTTTCATATTTATGACATTTTGCTTCCTTCCTCTGAAGAAATTTTGTATTTTTTGTATTCTTTTCCCATTTAACTGTTTGTAATCTTTGTCCATTTATCTTTGGGAGAATGACTCTTATTCTTAAAAGTTTGAGTCAATTCCCTATAAATTTTATATTTTATATATTTGATCTTATTCAGGAATTTATTGCAAAGGCTTTTTTTCTCAGTTAACAATTCCTCTTTTAATTTTAACACATTGATTTTGTTTGTGCACAACCTTTATAATCAAGTCTATTCTATCTGTTATAATCTTCTGAACTCTTTCCCCTTCTTCTGTTCAGAAGGGCATTTTTTCTCCTTGTTGCTCTAATTTGTTTATAATGTAATCTTTTATATCCAAGTCATATATCTCTTTGAATCTTACCTTGATTTATACTGACATATTTGATATATTTAATTTCTACCAGAATTCTTTCCATTTTTTCCCCCAGCAGTTTTTGTCTTATCCCAATTGCTGAGGTCTTTGGCCAAATCTTTCATTTTATAGAAAAGGATTTGTGACCTAGAAAGGGTGTCCAATTTGTCACCAATTTTACAGGTAAAGTAGCAGTGGGCCTTCTCCCTCCAAGCACACCTCTCTCATTCACTGGCCCCGTGCTGCCTCATGGTTTGGCTACCAACGGCCTTTTCAAGAACATTTTGTTGAAAAAACAATATCTATGTTCTGGTGAGAATTAGGCAAGTAAAGGTCATATCTGGAAAACCAGCAAGAAAACGATTTAAAAAAGCAATCTTATGAGGCTTTGCTGGGGTCAGGGTTCTATCTCTAATTAGTCCCTATAATGATGATAATTTGTTTCTTGAGGAGACCTTGGCAATATTTTCAGAGGGCAATGAGATTCTTAGATGTCTTTCAGGCAATGACAACTGAAAATTAAGTTGGAAGTTTCCCTAATCTGGCCCTGCTGCTCATTTTCTTCTAAGACTTTAAGAGAAGTAAGGTCCCAGGGGAGTAAAACTTGGCTCCTTGATAGAACCTCCTGATGCTTTGGGATCTTCCCTCTGGAGGCCATACTTCCCCTTTCATACAGACTTTCACCTCCCTTCACCATCTCTTTGCTATTTATTCTCTTCCAGAGCATGAAAAAGAATAAGCATAATGGGCATCATTAGGGAGCCTGGGCGTCTAGGCAGCAAATTAGGGGACATTCGAATAGCATCAGCTCAAAGGAAAATTACCTTGGGAGAGAAGGTGAATTACTTTTCATCATTCTTGTTCCAACTAATGGGGCTTAGACACAGCACTGACTTACTAGGCTGGGCTGGGTGGAAATGCTGACAAGTGATGAGCCATTCAGCATTTTCTTTGAAATATCTTCCTTTCAAAAAAAAAAGTTCAACTGTAACTGTTAAACATTATGAACATCACTCATTCCTGGTGGGCGGTATGACAGCCAAGAAGGGAGAAGGAAAATGGTTCAAACCATGAAAGACAAGCCAAATTCCAAGTCAATAGGAAAACCCCAGAAAAGGTAACATTTCTCCCTCCTTTTAGTAGAATGATTTTACACTATGGGGACATCAGGCTGCAAAAAATGCAGATGCAATTGCAATAATAGTTGTTTTTTTCTTGGGTTTTTGTTGTTATTTCATGGAAAAATTTCAATTCTGAATGAATGAATGATAGCATCACAGAATTAGAACAGGAAAGGACGAGTCTGATGTCCTTATTTTACAGATGAGAAAACTGAGGCACAGAGAGGTTAAGTGACTTGCTCAGGGTAGTAGAGAGTAGGGAGGAGAAGCAATATCTAGGAATAGCTGTGTTATAAACACAAGAGGTTCAGTTTTAAATGCACTGAGTATTATTAACTCCCTAGCCACAATATGAACCAGGACTGGATGAAACTATCAACTGTTGTTATAGAACGACTTGTCGGCATTTTGGAGGCTCCTAACAACTCAGAAAGTAAGGAATAGCAAACCAACTGCCATGTTTATATTACATCATGGTTGGCAAACTGCTTTCCTCTGTCACAGTGGGTAGAACATTGGGTCTGGAGTCAGGAGGATCTGAGTATAAATTTGGCTTCAGATATCTACTTCAGATTCCCAAGTGTGACCCCGGGAAAGTCATTTATGCTGTTTGTCCCAGGTTCCTCATCTGTAAAATGAGTTGGAGAAGGAAATGGCCAACCACTCTAGTGTCAAGAAAAATCTTTCCCCAAAGGGGTCATGAAGAGTCACATATGACTGAAAATTACTAAACACCACCGCCACCAAAATGTGTTCTAAAGGCACTGTCTCATTTGGCCCTCAAGGTGTTCATTTTCCAGGCAGGGAAACTGAGACCCAGAAAAGATATTTGACTTGATCAACAAGTAAAATTTGAGGCAGGATTTAAACCCAGGTCTTTCCTGGCTCTGAGTTCAGTGGTCTATCCTTTATGGTGGATCCTGGGGATGTTAGCAGCCCTTTAACTTGCAATGGAAGGCAGCAATTCCTAGTTGATGAATGAAAGGAATTGACCAGGTGCACATGGAATTTTCAGATGGGAGGTGTTATGATTTAGAAGGGGACAAAACAATTCAAGGTGATATTGAAAAGTTAGAGAAATGATTCATCCAGATCGTAATAAGTCCTGGAGATGGATTTATACCAAATAGCAAGCTATGGGGCACAAAGCCAAGAGCCCACATACTGATTAAGGAAAGATCCATCTGGGGTTTCTAGCGGAAACACATTAAATGTGATTAGCACAAGAGTAGTCTTGTAACCTAAGACATAGATAAAAGGATATTACATCAAACTAGTCTTTTTATGAGTCTTAATGTTTCTTCTACTTAACACACTGATTCATAGGATCATAGACCTAGAGGTGGCCTGTTAAAAAGAGGTGCCTCTGTGGTTGAAACAAAAATATTATGAAAACAAAAGAGGACAATATATGATAGCTAGGTGGCACAGTGGATAGAGCAACGGTCTTGAAATCAGGAAGACTCATGTGCATGAGTTCAAATCTTACCCATGACAATTACTAACTGTGTGACCCCAGCTAGACGTGTCACCCTGCTTGCCTCAGTTTCCTCATCTGTAAAAAGAAATGGAGAAGAAAATGGCAAACCACTCTAGACTCTTTGCCAAGAAAATTCCAAATGGGGTTCTGAAGTGTTGGACATAGCTGAAAGGATCAGAGAAGAAGATGTGAGAATAATATTAATGGGATATCAAAAGGAAAAAATTAATTACTTCTTAAAATTCAAGTTATTAAGATGTAGTTCATTGTTTCTCAAGTGTCTCAGGCAATAGTTGGCAATATATAGCACATAGGATTAGAAAATTATAGTCTTGGGGTGGCTAGGTGGTGCATTGGAAAGAGCACTGGCCCTGGAGTCAGGAATACCTGAGTTCAAATCCGGCCTCAGACACTTAATAATCACCTAGCTGTGTGGCCTTGGGCAAGCCACTTAACCCCATTGCCTTGCAAAAAAAACCCCAAACCAAAACAAACTAACAAAAAACTATAGTCTGGGGCAGCTAGGTGGCATGGTGGATAGAACACCAACCCTGGATGCAGGAGGACCTGAGTTCAAATCCATCCTCAGATACTTAATAATTGCCTAGCTGTGTGGTCTTGGGTAAGTCACTCTTAACCCCATTGCCTTAAATAAGTAAAAAAAAGTTAAAAGTCTTATGTACTCTACTCTGGGAAAACACATCAGGAGTAGTGTATTGAGAACTGGGCACCACAGTTTAAGAAATGGCACTAATAAACTGCAGAGCCTGAAGAGTAGTTAAGAGTTTGGGCTCTGTAAAGAGCACTTGAATGAGCTGGTGATAGTTATTATGGGGAAGAAAGGTCCCAAAGACAGGAGGACAAGATTGTGCCCTTTAAACATCTTAAGGGTACAGAAGAGGGGTTAGTCTTGTTCCTCTTGCTTTAGGAGAAATGGGAGGAAGTTGGAAAGATGTGAATTTGGGTCTCATATACAACGGATGAGTTTTATCCTTCATTCTTGAGGAAGACCCCAAGAAGATCAAGGGAGGTGATGCATGACATGCATGTGAATTAGATCTGAATGGGGGCGTGTGTGCAAAGTCACTGGCCCTCTTTCTTCTCTGGAGCCATTTGGACTCAGTAATCAGATATGGATCAAGATGACTGGACATGACTCTGAATGTGAAGCAATCAGAGTTAAGTGACTGACCCAAAGTCACACAGCTAATAAGTGTCAAGTGTCTGAGGCCAAATTTGAACTTGGGTCCTCCTGACTCCAGGGTTAGTGCTCCATTCACTATACCATTCCACTGATGGCTAAATTGCCCAAGAATAAAAGCAATCTAACGGTGGAATGGGTTGTCTTGGAAGGTGGCGGGCTTCTTTTTGCTAGAGCTCATTAAGCAGTGGCTGGATAAATACTAGCTGGGGCTTTTGCACTAATTGATGTTCTTCAAGCATGCATCTAAAGTATTTCTGATGGAAATTCTGCAATTCTGTGACCTTTCTAGACATCCGTCAGATAGGTGGCTACCGACACAGTGTCCACTCGTCCTTCATCTGCACAAAGATAGCAATTATTCTTCAATGTTAGAGAGAGGGATTTTAATGATGTTTTCATACAAATGGCATGATCTCCTCATCTCTATGTACATGATAACCCCGCATAAGGAATTTATTTTTTATGAAAAGCAGAAGATAATATTTCCATGGGGTCTTTGGGGAGGCAATAGACTTTACAGGTTATCTTAGCAAATATGAAGAGAAGTCCCATTTCACAGTGTTTCTGATTCAGTCTTAACCCATATTACTTTCAATACTTTAAGAATTTTTCAGAGAAAATCACATTTGAATTAACTCAGAATATCAACAAAGAAGCTCAACATGACCTGGGATTCTCTCAGGGTTCTTTCTAGCATTCAAAATAAATCCTTTTTAAGATCCCTGAAACAGGGTTTCCAATCGTTGCTTAAAAGCCACCAGCCATGGGGACCCCCACTTTTTGAGATATCCCATTCCACATGGGATCAGTTTAATTGTTAGGAAGTTTTTCCTGAAAGCAGTCCCAAGTTTGCATCTTTGTAACTACTACCCGTGGCTCCTCTTCACTGAAGACCACCCAGAACAACACCAGTATAGAAGGTAGTATAGACCTTCAAATGCCCATAGTTCCCCAGATCTTTATGTGTCTGTGCTGTGTCCTCAGTTCCTTCACCCAGTCCTCACACGGCATGCTTGCAGTCAGTTCCACCATCCTTTTGGCCAATGCTCTTCTGTGCTGGCTTTACCTGAGCATAATCCCAGACTGGTCCACCCAGGAGGAAGTACAAGGGGATCACGGCCTTGCAAATCTTGCACACTAGGGCTTCTTGCTGCAGCCGATAACTAGATATAAGATCTGGTCACCGCTTCTCACTATTGACTCATTGAGACTAGAGGCCACTAGCCCCTCCAGCTTCCTCTGAAGAATTAGCTTCTTAGATTAATTCCAAGGCTGAGTTTCAACATGTAATTTACTCTATAAATATTCAGCTATAGAACTCTGAATGAAGGCAATCCCGACCAAAGTGTAAAGACTTGTATCAAGACCAAATGCACGAGCCCTCCCTCCTTCCCCAAATGAAGGAATCGCCCCCTATGGAAGTCCCTACCCGGTCTGATATTGTTGAATTCCTTTTCAATGGTCTCTTCAGAGGTAGACAGCATGAGGTTTCGCACATAAAGGATTTTCACAGAAGACATTGTGTCTTCATCAACTTCCACTTCCGGTTCTGCCCAGTCTACGGCGATGGGATGTCCCCACAGCTGAATTCTCCCTGTTGAGAAGGACCAGAAACATGATTGATAACAGTAGTAATGGAGGTGCCAGGCTTTCTCGTCCTTTGTTACACACCATTAATTATGTGCTCAGAGATTTAGCTCTCAAGGGCAACTTCGTAATCATCCAGTCCAACTCCCTCATCTAGCGTATGTGGAAACCAATGCCCCCAAAGGTAAACTGTTTAAGGTCATCGACAGTCAATGGCAGGCCCCAGCTCCTCTGACTTCCAGTTTCTACAGTACCAATCTGTCAGCTACAGAAATGTTACCCACACTCTGATCCTTTGGTAATTATTGACCTTATGAGAGTCTCTTTGTTTCAGATTCACCCTTTATAAAATGAAGAAGTTGGAGTAGGTAGCCTCTAAGGTTTTCAGTATTAAATCTAGGAATCTGGAGATTAGGAGGCAACATTTAGAGTAGAAAGTGGACCTTGGAATATGTTCTATTCCAGAATCAAAAGTTGTCTGGTGGGGAAATCAGGGTGATAGATTTTTTTTCTCTGCGACTAAAGTGGGAACAGAATTTGAAAATATGTATGAAGAGACCACCATGATGTTTTTAGTTCCTAAACTTATTTACTGGGTTAAATATAGTCAATTAACATTTTATTATGTATTTATTATGTGGCAGATACTGTGATAAATGCATGAGAATCAAAGAAAGTCAAAAGACATTCTCTTTTCTCTCAAGGTGCTTACAGTCTAATGGAGGAGACAACATTAAAAAGAATGATGTACAATAAGGTAGAGGGATAAATTGAAGATGATCATCATAGGGAAAGCACTAGAATTAAGAACATTCAGGGGCATTTAGGTGGTGCAGTGGATAGAGCACTGGCCCTGGAGTCAGGAGGGCCTGAGTTCAAATTCAGCCTCAGAACCTAATAATTACCTAGCTGTGTGGTCTTGGGCAAGTCACTTAAACCCCACTGCCTTGCAAAAAACTAAAAACAAAAAACATTCAGAGAAATCTTTCTATAGACTGAGGCATTTTTGAATGGGACTTGAAAAAAAGCTAGGGAAACTAGGGGTGGTGATGGGGGCAGTGTAAACGATCAGGGAACAAATTCCAAGCATAAAGAACAGTAAGTGAAAATGCCCAGGGTCTGGAGATGCAGTGTTTTATTTGTGGAAGAACAAGGAGGCTGGTGTCATTAGATCACAGAATATATCAATGTGTGGGTGGGATATAAGGTAAAGTAGATTGAAAAGGGGCAGCTAGGTGGCACAGTGGATAGAGCACCAGCCCTGGAGTCAGGAGGACCTGGGTGCAAATCCGGTCTCAGACACTTAATAATGACCTAGCTGTGTGGTCTTGGGTGAGTCACTTAACCCCATTGCTTTGCAACCCCCCCCCCAAAAAAAAAGATTGAAAAAGTGGAGAGGTGAATTTTGAATGACTATTAAAAGAGTTTTTTTGTTCCTCAAGATAATATGCAGCCCTTGATGTTTACTGAGTAATTTGGCGTCATATGGTAGGGTGTGTGTGTTTGTGTGTGTGTGTGTGTGTGAGTGTGTGAAGGTAAAACCTACCCCTTAGGAAAATCACTTTGACAACTGAATTGAGCATGAACTGAAGTGAGATGGATGTCTGTCAGGGAGACCAAGGAAGCGTCTATTGCAATAGTCAAGGTGTGTGGTGATGAGAATCTGCACTAGAGGTGACAAATTCAAATAAGGCATGTATGTAAAAGTTGTTATAAAGACAAAATGGAAATGGATCTTGGGTGTAGGAGTGAAATGTTGACATCTAGGTTGTGAGCATAGATGATGAGGAGAATGATGGCACATTTAACAATACTGAGGAATTTTGTAAGGGGAAGGGCTTTGGGGGTCAGGGAAAGATGAGTTTAGATTTGTGCCTATTGGATTTACTATATCTAGTTTGAGATATCCAAGAGGCCATTGAAGACTAGAATAAATGGAGAAGGTTGTCTAGCAAGTACTAGTTCAGGGTCTGTATCCACGGCAGAATGACCTTCACTGAAAGGAAGGATCCTTGGAGTGTTAGAGTAGGTGCCACAAGGGAGATAAACGTGAGGGAGAATTGCCAAATTGCTGAGTGTTCATCATTTGACATGATCTCGCATTTCCATTCTGGATTTAGGGCACACTTCTATGGAAGGGAAGGGAGGCAGATCACTTAAAAGTTAAAAAAAAAGATTAAGGAAGTAGTAGTGTCTTCTTCCCAGGCAGTGTGAAGGTAATGGACAGGGGGCTGGAATGAAGATGACCTGGGTTTAATCTTGATTGCTGGGCAGGACTTTTAACCTCTCTCTCTCTCCAGCTCTGGCTTCCTCACCTATGAAATGGAGGAGATCATGGCAGTGTAGCACAATATGGTATAGGCCAGGACAATGCGGTGCTGGGTGCTGACGCTGTGAAGACGAGCTAGGCATATGCTAGCTATGAAAACCTGGATATTAGCTCAGCGCTCCCTGTGCCCCAGTCATCTTCTCGCCAGCTCCTGCCTAGCTGTTCTTATAACCTTACATCCGCCACGATCTTTCTAACTCTGGACCATAATCAAACCCACCTTGTCATTGCTCTACAAGAGGGTGTATCAGTGTGTATCTCAGGGGCTCCTCTCCTGATCCCTATAATTCTTTAAACCAAGGTACCCTTCCCCGTTCACTATCCCCTTGTGTGGGTTGTTCCTCTCTTCAAAATGTAAGCCTTTCAAAAGCAATAATTATCTATGCTTTGGCACTTGCACTCCCCTCGCCCAGTGCTTAGTGCAGCATTTGGAACCTAAGCTGAGTTTGTTCATTTATTTCATTCATTTACTCACCTATCCATCCATGCTTCCATTTATTCAAAGTTCTAGAAAGCTTTCTTAGACAATATGTTGCAGCACTAGCACTGATCTGATTTGGTAGAGGGATTTCCTCACTTATAAGGTGCTCATACTAGTGAAACAACAAATCTTTTTTTTAAGAAAAGTGCCCCTTACCACAGTGTTCTGAGGGTAAATTAGGCAAACTACATGGACCATTTTGCCAGTTAAGAAGGCTGTTGTTCTGTGGTTATAATCATGAAACAGGATATATTTCACAAGTAACAAATAATGTTAAATACAACAAATCAAGATGTTGTAAGTTTTGGGGTTGCTCAATTAAAATATGTAGGAAACTAAAATCTCCATTCAAAAACTATTTTTGTTTATTTTGGAAAATGGCAAAAGTTTCCAGGACATGAAAGGAAAGAAGAATAGATAGATTCTGCCTACAAAGAACCCTCTGTTTTCCATGTGTAGTTTATCTAACACAACTAGAGGCTGGTTACTTTTCACTGCCTAGCTAGGCGATGCAGTAAATAGAGCACCAGCCCCAGAGTCAAGAGGACCTGAGTTCAAATCTTCCTCACTTAATACTAACTGTGTGATCTTGGGCAAGTCACTTAACCCTGAATGTCTTGAGTCCAGGGCCATCATCATCATCATCATCATCATCACTTCCTAAACTTATGATGAGCACTTTAGTTGGAATTCTGTCTTCATACACACTAAAGCATATTGAAGACTGGATCGTTATAATTAAATATTGGAGTTTCACCGTCACTGAATGAGAAATAGAACCACATCTTTACCATTTTTTATCTGTTTATTGTCTTTCTTCCAATATGGACTTTAAACATTCTTGTATAATTTATCTTCATTGAGCCACTTTTAAAAATACAATCTGACCATACACTTGTTATTTCCTCTATGATTTCTTTCTGTTTTCAGTTTTACTCTTTTTTTTTCCTTCTCCTGCATTGATTTTCATCTTTTCTCTGACCAGTCATCTATCTGACTGTACAATGGTATATTTTGAAAATGGCTGTTGCATCAGTTAGCAGTCATTTCCTATCTGTTACATTATAATAATTTATTTGATGCTTTCACATCCTGTGTTGACATTTTTCCATTAAGAATTTCATAATCCATAAGTATGATTTATTCACATAATCCACAACCCTTAGGGTCTCTTTAATTTCTTAATATTGAACCATATTTTCCACCATAATTTCTTTTGTGTTATCTTCTTTGTCCAGATCGCCTTGAAGTGCCAGAATATTAAAAATATTAATCTGATTTGCAGGGAATGTTTGAGTTCTTAATACATCTCCACATTTTCATTTTTGACATAGCTACTACTACTATCTTTATGGTTATCTTTTTTGTAAAAGTACTATATTAAGATATGTCCAAGTAGACTACTAAAAGATATTTATCATTTTCTTTGTTATTGCTATACAGTTGTGTCCAATTCTTCATGACCTCTTCTGGGGTTTTCTTGATAAAAATACAGGAGTGGTTTGACATCTTCTTCATCAGCTTATTTTGCTGGTGAAGAAACTGAAGCAAACTGAATTGAGTGACTTGTCCAGGTTAACGTAGCTAGTGAGAGTCTGAGATTGGATTTGAACTCAGATCTTTCTTACTACTCCAGATCCAGTGTTCTAGCCACTGTGTCACCTAGTCACCCCTGCTATTTTCCTTAGATAAAGAATACAAATAAACCCTGCCATATTGCTTCTCTAAGGAAAACCTTTGAATAATCTTTCCATTTGACTGAAAATTCATTTTCCCTTCTGTTTCATTTACAACAGGTAGGTCAATACAGATATGATCTTGTTTCTCCTTTTATTATGCCAATACCCATGTCAGACGTATTGGTGTGGTTTTACTTCGGTCAAGTAAACCCTTCTAATAAACTGCCTTTTCCTGAACACTCCTGCTTGGGGATCACATTTATGCTCATTTGTTTGGGATCAGAATCATTGCAAGGATGAACATATGTTAGCTTCAAGGCACCCAATGACTTGTCGAGATGAAAGAGTGTAACAAAAGGAAGAGAGGGAAAGTCAGCTATATCCCCAGTCATCCAAAAGGGAACTGGAGTTTTTTTCTACCAATCCTAGTGAAAAAAAAAAAAACAAGCTGGACCTAAGGAAAAAAAACATTCAAGGTCAAATTTGTAGCCATGGCGTTCCATTTCTAGCTGTATCAGCACCTTGGCCAGGGCCAGGGCCAAACCTGAACAATGTGGTGAGCTGAGTCAGCATCCTGGCAAAGCTCATTTCTAAACTGCTATCAGTTTTGCCACAGGAACATTATGGAAAAGGGAGGAGGGTGAAGTGTAGTGGAAGATTTAAAGAAGTTTTACAGGGTGTTTGTCTTCAGGTATCAGGAAGGGGAAAAGAGACTTGGCAGGCTGTGTTTAGTTTCAGAAGTGATGGGTAGAAGTCAGAAAAAGCTTAGATGAGGTCAGAGGAAGAAAAAGAGGTGCCATCGAGAGTTGTCCAAATGTGGAATGAGACACCTCAGGAAGTAGCTGAGGATCTTCAGGCAAAGCTTAATGGATGTATTCTAGAGAAAATTCCTTTTCAGGCGTAAGTTGGACTAGGTGGACCCTATGGTGCCATCTCATGTTTTGATTTTATAATTGTATTTAAAAAAAGATGTCAGGCAATAGCCACCATTATTGAACTATTGAGGAAAATGTTCTTGAAATTGTATGCAGAGTGTTTCATTCCCAGGCCAGCCGCCATGAACCTGAAAGGCTGTGGTTGCTCTCTGCAGATTCCCAAGAGATTTCCCTGATATGGGCATGTTTCTCTAGGTCTGAATGGGATGCTCATTCATACCTACGAGTCTTGTGCTAATTCACATCCATCTTGGGCGGCATATGGAAGGTGGCCAGGGCAGCAGGGCTCCTGTCTGCCTTGCCTTTCCTGGATTGCTATGTTGTTCTGTGGCTTCCTTGGTCTCCTGTCAAGCTTCTTTTATCATGTGTTTGTGATTCCAAAGATTTTCTGAGGCAGCCTTATTCACATCTGTCTGAGACTGCCTGGTCATTCCAAGGGTGCTGTGGGAACTCACATGTTTCCTATGCTAGGGTGAGGATCACATAAACTTGTTCTTTCTTCTTTTTGCTGTTTCTCAACCAGTCATAGAACAGAATTTCAAATATTCTGGTCATCCCCTAGTTCAGCAATCATTGGAAATGAAACCTTGATAGCATACTAATGATTGGCTTTATATAGGAGTTAAAGGGTCTATAAAGTGTTAGAATTCCATCATTTCCTACAACAATGTTGTAACATAAAGGCTTCCTCCCTTTTATAGATAATGAACCCAAGGCTCAGCATAGCTGTGACTTGCCCAGGGTCACCCAGGTATCTGTGGCAGAATTCAAATTCAGGTCCTCCTGATTCAAGTCCAGTACTCTGTCCACTATATTATACTAGAAGCACCAGTTGTGGTTAGTTGCTTCTGATCAGTCTAGTCCTTTCTGAAGTCTGGCAGGGAGATTCATGTTGTCATTTCCTGGAGTGATTTAAATAGCCGGTGACTGAGTGAACTTGGACCTTTTTTGTAGCTTGGTCTTACTGAGAGGGCAGCTTGCCTGAATCTTCAAACACAGTAAGTATTTCTGGGCTGGATTTGGAAACAGGAAGACCTGGGTTCAAATGCCATTCTCTGATATTTATTGGATATGTGATCCTGGGGGAGACCGTTCAGCTTTCTGAATCTAAGCATCTTCCTCTGAGAACAGATGCCTGTTGGGGAATGTTCTTACAGACCAATGCTAATGAGTAAAATCTCTACTTCAAAGGGTCAAATCAAAAAAGTTTTGTAAACCTTAAAATACTTTTCATTATCATTATTATCTAGCTTGTTCTTCCCTTCTTCAGGATTCCCGCTTGCACACTCTGGTTCTGTTTCAGACCAGTGAAGACTGGGCAGAGCAATCTCCCCCCGCCCCAACAATGTTGTGTTTTCTAGCAATTGTTCCTGACATTTGGCATGACACTTGAATACAGTCTCTGCCTCTTTCTCTTGTTGTATATGTAACTTGGCCAGATAATTTCAGTCCCAGTTACTTCAGTTGTGGTAAGAGGAGATTCATCTAGATGACCTTAAAGGGTCATTCCTACTTTACATGAACATTCCTAGGGCCCAAGGGGGGCATGCTTTAAATAGAGACACTTTCCATGACGATATCAAAGCCTCTGACGTTTTCACTATATTTGGGTCTATTTTATATCATAAGCAAATCCGGAGTAGGGAACTGATTCAAAGGATGGGATAATCAAGAAAGACTGAATAAATGCTGTGCCACTTTGAGGTGAAGATGATCAAAGTGGCCAAGAGAAATCCTCTCCCAGCCATGGTTCTCTTTGTTCTACCGTTCTTCCCTCCTTTGTAGTTTTTCAGAGAATGTGTGTTCTCCCATTTCTGTGATGCAACAGCACTGACAGTCATGATATTTATGGTGGTCCAACTTTCCATTTTTCCTATTGGTCAATTCGCCTTTTTGTCATTTGGGGTTTTCGTGATCATGTAGGGAGACAACAGTTTTCTTTATCCTCCCTCTCCAGGGATATTCAGTCTCCTTTGAATGTTGCTCTAGTAAAGTTTGTCATCAGTCTAAAATTTTTATTTGATTTCCTGCAATGCATCTAACTTCTAGACTGTTGCTTTTAGTTGCTGAAAAAGAGGATTTGGACTTTCTGATATGCTTTTGTTTTCCAAATCCTTCCTCCTTCCCTCCCTCCATCTCTCCCTCCCTTCCTTAAACCCTTCCTTCCTCCCTCCTTCCCTTCCTCCCTCCTTCCCTTCCTCCCTCCTTCCCTTCCTCCCTCCCTCCCTCCCTCCCTCCCTCCCTCCCTTCCTTCCTTCCTTCCTTCCTTCCTTCCTTCCTTCCTTCCTTCCTTCCTTCCTTCCTTCCTTCCTTCCTTCCTTCCCCCCTCCCTCCCTTGCTCCCTCCCTCCCTTCCTTCCTTCTCTCTCCCTCTTTCTCTACCCCCTTCTCTTTTAATTGGACCATAAAGAATTCAAGTTTTTTTTTTTTTTACTGTGATATTGGCTACAGGTATTGCTGGAATCTTATAAAATCTTTTTACATGTCTTCAGAAGTCACCTCCAGGGTTAATCCTACCATGTGGCGTCCCTAGGAATAATGGGGTAATAATCATTAAGAGCCAGTCATTGTCACCGAGGTTATTTAAGCTCCATCTACCTCAGTTTTCTTATCTGTAAAATGGTTCTAATAATAGTATCTAACTTCCATGGTTGTTGTGAGGAACAGATGAGACAATGCTAATAAAGCAACTTGTAAATCTTCAAGGACTATGAAAATGCTAGTTATTTAGAACTCATGCATATACTTTTGTGTGTAGCTTCCAAAGTATTTTTACACTTTTGTCAAATATTGTGGGAGGCTGCATTTGCTCATGAAAGCTATTGCAGATTGTAGATATTTTCAACAACTCTGTTTTCTTTCATACTAGTTGGACTGGTGCCAGAAAATTCCAAAAGGATTTTTTTTTTGAGATTTTAGTCTAAGCATGTCTGTCTCTTTTTCAAAAATAATTTCAGATGGCAGGCTTCTTTTTGTCCTCTCCTTTATGAGTAGGTGGAAAGGTGGGAGTTTGTGTTGTGTGTTTTGAAACCTGTAGATTCTGTGTCATTTCCCTCTTTCAATTTAGGGATGTTCACAATTGATGCTCTTAATTTTATCTACCCTAGGTCTAGGGAGGGAATGGTATCTTGTGATTGATCTTAGTGGTTTGTAATTCATTGCTGTATGACTTAGAGCTCAGACATTGACAAAAACAGTCTGAAGCCCATATCTTTAACCTGTAATATCTCTAAAGTTTTGAGAACATTATCACCATCACCACCACCACCATTATCAACATCATCATCACCACACCATCCATTATCCCAAACTTAGATGAGCAGCAGAATAACTTGGCCCAAAACAAGGAATGTTCTGATTATGGTTTGTCAGTTTGCAAATGATAACATTTTCAAGACATGTACTGAGAAACAATGTCTTAATTGGGCAACATCTAGTCATCTGCCATATATGCATGCATGTAAATATACAGATATAGAGCTGTTTATGCATATACATATTCATATATGTGTCTATTTCTTTTTTTTTTTTTGGCAAGGCAATGAGTTAAGTGGCTTACCCAAGGCCATGCAGCTAGGTAATAAGTGTCTGAGGCCAGATTTGAACTCAGGTTCTCCTGACTCCAGGGCTGGTGCTCTATCCACTGCGTCATCTAGCCACCCCGGTTTCTTTGGAAATTATTATCAGATCAACTTAATGTGTCTATGCTTCCAAGTATGACTTGTGATATAAAAGAAGGATGAGGTATCCATTTTAGTATCCTGGGAGCTAAAGGGAGATCACTGAGAGCAACTCTACCTACCCCTTTTGAGGCCTAAAAAAGTGGGTAGGCCTTGCCCAGTGTAATAACAGCTATGTGAGCTGCAGAGCTGGGACCTTAAGGGATTCCATTCTTTTTTCTCTTATGTCCCATTTACATGACTTGTGTGAAACATTCTAAAATTTAATGCCCAAGAAGATCAAAACAAAAGAATATTTGATTTTGGATGACAAAGGAGGCAAATCCATTTTCTGTCATTCTCAGTGATAACTGTAGAGAAGGATGTGCTGGGGTTTTTTATGGGGGGGACTGGGGAGAATGACAAACCTGGGAGTAATTTTCTCCTGCCCATGGCTGCAGCTCGGTGACTTTCATACTCCACAAAAGCAAAGCCTCGGTTCTTGGTTTTGTCTGCGGCACTGGGGTAGACGATGACATCAACCACTCCTTCTGTGACCTTTCTCATCTCTGTCAAAATCTCTTCCCTCTTTTTAGTCTTGGGGATTCCCCCAACAAATAATCGACAGTTGTCTACACTGGCACAAACCCCAAGGAGACGTCCATTCCTGCAAGAAAGCAGTTGCTTTACTTGGTGAGAAGCCGTATCATGCCAAATTTTAAATAATTGTTTGTCAAATACCTATTCTTCTGTACCCTGGTGGAGCAGAATGTTTGGAGACACTGAAATCAACCCACCCCCCCACATTTTAGGTCAGGTTGAGTGATTTACCCAATGACTTACCATAGAGAGTGGTGAACCCAAGTCTAGATTCTACGATTCTTGGAGAGTTCATTTTTCTCTCTCTATAAAAATATTCTCTCTCTTTCCTACATGAAAGGTGGGCAATACCAGGCAAATTCACATGAAAAAGCTAATAATTAAGTAGTGGACCTGGGATCTCACTGAAATAAGTGACTCCTGGATGGGTTTCCCCATCCTTTGAGACCTTCAAACTGAAATTGAATGACCACTTATATGTATTAACATGGAGATTCATTTTTAGGTAGGAGTTTAGATGACTGTTGAAGTCCCTCAAAAATACTATAATTTTGTAGTAGCTGCCATTTCCTTAAATTTGCATTCTCTTGATACCACAAACTTCTGTTGTAGATACTCTGGGCCTTCATTTTCCTCCTGATTTTGCCTAGGTTTCAAAGCTAGGCTTCAGTTTCACTTTAGAAGCTCCCCGAGTACCTGGAGCCTCCTCACTCTGTAAATTCCAATTCACCTACAGCCTTCTAACCCTGAAATAATTCTCTATCTGACTGGTCTATTTCTCCCATTGGTGAGTTTTTTCTGGGACTTCCACTTTGTGGAGAGAGGCTCAGGCTGGACCAGCCTTCAGTCCCCAGTGGCTTTGGTGACTTCTAAACCCTGATGCTGCACTGAGAAACTTCATCTATTTTCCTTGCTCCCCCCATATTCTTCAGCTCCCTTTTATATGTTGTCTCCTTAACTTAGAATATAAGAGCTAATCTTTACTTATTCCCCAGTGCTTTGCCTACAGTAAGTATTGAATAAATACTTCTTTCCTTCCTTATTCAATTTTATAGACAATGAAACAATGTCATTGACTTGTCTTCATAATTAATGAATATCTGAAATGGAATATGAACCAATGGCTTTCTTGATCCCCATGGTATCACAGAGACCTTTATACCAAGTTGATTCATGCTTATAATCAGATGGATGATGACATGCAATGAGAGAAGTCTTACCTAATTTCATAATTATTCAGCTGCTTAATGGCATTTTTGGCCTCCTGTTTGTTGGAGAATGTAACAAATGCATAGCCTCGGTTGTTTCCATTAAAGTCCATCATCATCCGCATTTCATAGATTTTACCAAACTATAAAAATACAAAATAGAGAGAAGCCTTAACCTTTTAATACTGGGTTGGGATTCCATGTGACCCCAAAGCTTTTTCCATTTTCATTTTGACATCCGTGTTCCAGGGGGATTGGTTCTAGTTCAAGTTTGCTTTATGACTGGTTTCTGATTCCTTCTTTGCTTTTGCTGGAGCATCTTTTATCAGGAGATGGCAGTAGTTGGGGGGGATGGGAAGGGGACCCAGATCTGTTTTCAGAATGCTGGAGGGGCCTGAACATGCACCCATCAGCAAAAGTCCCTCTAAAGATAGAATCTGAATTTCTGGAGATTCTGACTCTCTCTCTTTTTTCCTTTTATTTAGGGAAAAAAAAAAACACTGAATTTGGAAGTAGCAATTCTAGACTTGAATCTTAGACTTGTCACTAATAGCCTGAATGACTTTGATCAGTAATAACCCTCCTTGGGACCTCAGGTTTCATTGATCTAGACTACCTCAAAGGTCCCTTTCAGGGTAAAAATCTTATGATCCCAATATTTTCATCTCTGTGCAAGGAGCCGTTAACAAAAAATACTGATATCAACCAATCATATGCTCGAGGAAAGCACACCGAGTGTGAGCATACCATCCAGAAATGGAACTAGGATGGCACTATTGGCACAGAGTGCCCAATTTTGACTTTACTAACAATCCTGACAAATTTCTGAGATCCTAGAGAGATTGTACCTCCCCAGTTCAATTCACAATCTCCATGAAGGTATTTCATGGTCTCTTCCCTCCCCACCCCCTTACAACTGCTATTGTACCACTTATCCCAGGCACAAACATTCCTAGTTACACTTGTGATGACTTCTTCCTCTGACCTATTTCTATCCTCATTTCCATATAAAGCAAAGAAGCTAGTTGATAAAGACAGCTGTCAAAGGAAACAGCTGGGAGCCAGTTACTATCATCTTTTGAAAAACAGCAGCATTGTGTGAAAGTAAGTTCAAACATCAAACTAATTAAATTTATACTTACAACTGATTTGTATAGAAATATATATGCATCTTTCCTTTAACATGCATATAATTAGTCCACATACTGATTTGAATCTGCTTTCTTTGCATTATTTTGTATGTTTTCAAATTTATTTATATTCTAATAAAAGTAGTAGAATGAAATTTGATTACATTGAAAAACCAGATTGTTTAGCAATTCCACAGTTAAGACTTATTATATTCTTGGGTTAGGAATAAAATAAATAAAATAATTACCCTTCTCAAGCCCTCTCCCCAGTTACAAATAATGTTAACATCAATGTATGGACAATTTTAACAATGTTTTTAGGTTTTTTTTCCCCTTAAATATGATTATTAGGTCAAAGGGCATGGCTATGATAGTATCAATTTGGAGAGTTTAAACAGATTATTCTCCAGAACAATCCCACCAATTTGAAATTTTGCCAGCAAAGTGTAAGAAATTCCTTGAATGTTAGAGATGGAAAGAGTCATGGAGATCAACTTGGTGAAAACCATCATTTGCTAATAGCAGACATTGAGCCTCAAGAGAAGTTAAATGATTTGTCCAAGATCACACAGTTAAGACCTTAAGCCCAGATTCTCAGATTACAAATGCAGCAGTCTGTCCACTCCCTTAATTGTTTGTTTTCCCCAACCCTGCCTATATTATATTTAGCTATTTATTATTTTGGGGGAGGTATGGATCAACTTGAATGGCGTGAGCTGATATTTGAAATGATTTGTTTGCATTTTTATTAGAGAGCTTAATGAGTTTTAACAGGGCTTATAATTTATTCTTTTGTTAATTGTCTATTTATACTCTTTGAACATTTTTCCACTAGTGATTTTTGTGTTTTCCTGGTAAAGGATTGGTTCTTTGCATAATTTATCATCAATTTTCTCTTCTTTTAGTTGCAGAAATGTTTTCCCAAATTTTTGCTTTGTCTATATCTAACTATGCCCCAAATAATTTGTCCTCTGTTAATTCTCCCATTTGTTTAATAGACATTTCCTTTCAAAGCAATGAATGCTTTGAAAATCATTTTTTTTCTGATTTTCTTCATTTTCTTGTTTTTTTCCATTGAAATACATATTTTAAATTTGTGGAATAAAATAAGAATTTCCATAACATAACACATTTGAAAATTTACAACAAATCTTTCATTTAACCTTTTTATGTACTAGCATAATTTGTTAATCTCTAGAAATACAAAATATTGGGGAAAAAGAGTCCCTACCTTCAAGGAACTTGCATTCTGAGGGGGAGACAGGTTGTAAATAATTTTGTACGGTCATTGAAGAAGTATTTTTGAAACAGTATGCTCTAAGTAGCATGTTAAACTCAGTCTAAAAAGACATAAATAGAATGACACCCTGTCCTTTTTTGTAAAAGGCTTTTGCAAGGCAAATGGGATTAAGTGGCTTGCCCAAGGCCACACAGCTAGGTAGTTATTAAATGTCTGAGGTCAGATTTGAACTCAGGTCCTCCTGACTCCAGGGCCGGTGCTCTATCCACCGTGCCACGTAGCCACCCCTGACCTCTGTCCTTTTAAGAATTATATTCCATTGGGGAGAAACACGTAAAAGAAAATGAAAAATAGATACAAGTAATTACAAAACACATGCAGAATAAATACGAAACGATGGGTTACAGTAGGATGGCATTATGTGCAGGTGATATGAGACGAGCTTTGATGGAGGCTAGAGATTCTAAAAGGGAAAAAATTAGGAGGTATGGGGACCACGGAGTAAATAAATTAAAATTGTTGGATAAGAATGTGGGTGGAGATGAATAATTTGAAACTAAATCTGGGTAGGTAAAACAGACCAGGCTGTGAAAGACTTGAACTCTAAAATTAATAGGGAGCCACAGGAATTTACTGAGTATGGGAATGATGTGGTCAAATCTGTGAATCAGGAATATCACTTTGGATGAAGGATAATTGGAAAAGGAAGTCAACAGATGTGGCCAGGAGCCCCAGAAGAATGAGTTTATAGAAATAATCTGGGCAATGAAAGCTCAACTGTTTAGGTGGACATACCATACTTCAGGTTAATGGAAAGAAAGTAAAGGATACAAAAGGTTTTATGGAGATAGAAGCGACAAGATTTCCAGGCACCCATTTGTCATTGGAGGTACACAAACTTACCTAATGTCTACTGAGAAGGAGGGAAGAGACAGAAAATTATGTGGAAAGTATTTTGTAAACTTTGATTTGTTACAGAAATTAGAGACATTATCTACCCACCCCATCTGTATAGGTAGGAAAGTTTCATCAATGACTCAGTGACTTTAATTTAAAAAAAGCAAACAAGGTGAAAGACTTTATTCTTCCAGTATTGCAACAGAACCTTGAAATTAGTTTATATTGCCTCTTTTTTTTTTCCAAAGAAAATTTTAGGATGAATTTGGACACATTGAATAAAAAGTGATTGTAAAGATCTCTAAGAAGAGATCTCCCAAAGGCAAATGGAGATTCAGGAAGAAGGCAAGTCTGGTGATTATTATGGAAATTGGGGAAGCATTAAAAAAGGGAACAGAGAGCTGGCAATGAGTATCAGGATCCAAGAACTGAGACTTAAAGGATACCTACAATTATGGAAATTAAGCTAGAGAACAAGCGAAGAGGAGGGCAGAGGGAGGTTCAGAGGAAAACAATTGGTCCAGAGATTGCTAGATGTTAAATGATAGTGGGGGGATTATAAAAGGTACCAAAACTCACTTTTTCACAAAGAGGTATAAGTTCATCTTCAAAAAGGTCTCGGGGGAGTTTTCCAACAAAAATTTCACAGCCCCGTTCTGGGGGTGCTGCATCCCAGTCAGGGGGAGGGCCACCATATTTTCTTTGCCCATTTTCCTGCAAGGGAAGAGAGGAAGGAAAAAGAAACATAGTATGAGATGCTTCATTTCTATTCCCTTTGTAGAATTATAGCACATTATATAGCATGTATGGCAAAAAGAAGAGAGTGGCTTTGCTGGTTAGAGCATCAAATATAAACTAAATGATTTGATTTTAATGATTCTAATAGTTTCAGAACTGGAAGAGATCTGAGATATCACCTCATGCATTATACTCATTTTACTGTTGAGGAAGTCATGTTAAAGAAATAGACCCAAGGTCATGCAGTTATTAAATATTATATCCAAGAATTAGACCCATTCAACTGTGTGGTGAAGTGGATTAGAATGGCAAAGCCTGGAGCTAGCAAATCCTGAGTTCACATCTGATCTCAAATATTTACTAAATGTGTGTCCATGGGCAAACAATTGCTATCTGACTGCTTTACATATATAGACAGAGAGAATAATAGCATTTAGATCTCAGGATAATTTTGATGATAAAATGAGAGAGTGGAATCATTTGTAATACTATCTTAAACCTTAAAATTCTGTATGTGATGATGATAATAATAATAGGAATTATAATTCTTCGTACATTGATTTATGGATATGTGAAACTGTTATAATGAAGACTTTAGCATCTTTGATATTTAGAACTTTAGTATTATAAGCAAATTGATTTAAAGTTAAAGTTTTAAGTTAAACTGGATTGGGTAATTGGGTATCATCTTGTCCAATCTCTTCATTTTTCAGATGTAGAAACTAAGTCCTAGAAATATTAAATATCACATAGGGAGAAAATGAGAGGTCAGATTTAAATTGGATCCTCTGATTCCATATTTGGTGTTCTGTCCAATGCAGTATGCTATTTTTGGTTATTGTATTTTTTAAAATAAATTTTAATTTATTTTGCATGAATTTCACTTTTTCTCCCACCACCATCTCTACTCTACTGCTTATTGAGAAACAAAACAAATTCCTGCACTGTTCTTGTTCCTGTCCCCCCTCTCTATATATACATATATATATGTATATATATATATATACATATATATATATATATATATCTATATACATATATATATATATATATATCTATATATCTATGTTAGTCTGCACTCAGAGTCACAGGTTGTATTGATTAAAGTTACTGATGTTATTGTATAAATTGTGCTCCTGATTCTGTTCACTTCTGCATCAGTCCATATAAGTCTTCCCAGGATTCTCTGAAACCATTCCCTTCAAACTTTCCCTTCATATAATAAAATGGCATTTCATCACATCTACATGAACCATCACTTGATTAGTCATTCCTCAATATACTGACTGGATAGTCCCTCAAGTTTCCCATTCTTTGCCGCTACAGAAAGAGCTATTGGCCATATTTATTTATTTAATTAATGAGCATTTATAAAGCATCTACATCAGATGTTCAGTGAGATATAAAATTTTGATTCGGTACTATCCTTGCCTTCATAGGATTTACAGGCCAATACAGAAGGAAAAAAAATCTCCTCTTTCTGTGCCTCAATCTTTCTATATAACAAACAAGAGAGATATAAGGGTGGAGCAATTGGACCCTATCTCAAAGCAGAAATTCAAAATGATAATTTAAAGGGTTTTTAATGCAATTTCAGTCCAGAAGACGGGAAGGCAATGAATTAAGAAAGGCAACAACCCCATGGGTGTGAGGAAGAAACTCATTCCATACCCAATTTCCTCAATTATACCTGTGGTTCCGAGCCAAAGTTGGACCATGGACTTGCACTGTGTCTAGCTCAATGGAAATAGAACCAGCTTAAGTGAGAAGCCTACATTTTGATGCAGGATCTATAGCCTAATGCCTGAGTAATTTTGGTCAAGTCACTTCCCTGTTGTGGGTCTCAGATTTCTCATTTACACAACATGGAGGCTGGATTAGATAGTCTAACTCTGGAACCTCTGGAATTCTTTAAAATAAAAATAGACCTGTTGAATGGTTGAACTATCCTTTTGAGAATGACAGCTAACTCACACAATTAAATATTTTCTCAAATTTTCATAGTGACATACAAGGAGAATCAGGATTTCCTTGGTGGGGTAAGTTCTCATCAAAAGTCCCTCCAGGAAGATCTCAATTCATCTCTGACTTAGCAAATGACACCCAGAGTTGCCTAAGTCTTTAGAGAAACAACTTGACTTCTCCAGTGTCACATAACTCTAGTGATTACCAAGGACAACATTTGAATTTTTTCCTTTAGGTTTTTGCAAGGCAATGGGATTAAGTAGCTTGCCCGAGGTCACAGAGCTAGAGAATTATTAAGTGTCTGAGGCCAGATTGGAATCCAGGAAGTTCTGAGTCCAGGGCTGGTTCTCTATCCACTGCACCACCTAGCCGCCCCACAACATTTGAATTTGAAATAGTCCTTGCAGGTCTTCAAGTAGAGGGAGTTTATACTGGAGATTCCTTTAAGATGTGGAATAGACTGGCTGACCATGGTGCTGCCCTCTTCCCTCAGATTCTGTGCTTCTTTGAAAGCCAGTCTTCCTGGATCTAAGGCTAGAATCCTGTCCGTTCTGCCATGGGGACCACAGGAAGTTGACATTAGTTGTTTAAAATCAAGGTCTTCTAGTTACTAAATCACGCCAGTGCTTGTCCTTGTCCTATTGGCTGACCCAGTTTTCTTACTCAGAGTGTTGCTTCATGAGGTAGAGGGTTAATATGGTTTAAATGATGCTAATGGTGAGGATTAATTATGATTTTAAAATGCACCGTGATGTAATTATTTCAAATATAGCAGGAAATGGAGATGGGAGTATTTCTCATGTTTTAATTTTAACTTTTGACTTCAACAAAACTGGATTTATTTCTGCTATATTAAATATTTAAGTTTGCTTGTAAATTCCTGTGCCTTTATTCCTTCTCTATATTTGGGTCCAATTACAAAAATCTCTGTTTTGGTAATATGAGAAGTGATTTACTTTATGCTAAATCCCTCTTGATGTTCAAAGGCCTAGATTTCTATGATAATTAATCACAGATGATGTTTTCAGAGTGTTTCAGAGCTCATAGTGGGGTGATCTCATCTAAGTCTTAAAACCTTAGAAGGCAAGGTGTAGATGCTGTTACCCCATTTATAGAAGAAGAAACTGAAATTTCCAAAAAGAAATCATTTGCTCAGAATCACAATTAGTAAATGGAGGAAGCAGGATTTGAATCCAGATCTTCCTGACTGCAAGTCCAATGCCTTTTGTTAATGCCAAACATCTTCTCTTTAAAGAATTTTTACCATGTCCATTTGACATTTCTAGATAAAGTCCGCATGGACTCCCAGTATTTATTGGAGAAGCAATAATATGCTTAGCATGTTTTGAACAACACAGCATGTTTCTTAGAGCTATCACCCTCCTAGGAATTTTAAAATAGGATCAATAGATATAAATCTAGAGCTAGGAAAGATCTCAGGTTTCTAGTCTGGCTCTGTCCCCCTCCCAAATTTTATACGTTAAGAAATTGAAGCCCAGGGAAGCAAGCGACTCACACAAAGTCACATTGATTTGTTCTGCAGTATCTCAAAACTTAATTTTTTGAGGGGGGGAGGGGTCCATTTGCTCATGCAGCATTCTTATTTCACAAATATTTCTCTTATTTCAGAGAATGCGCTTTTTTCCCCCAAGCACATTATTTTACAAGTCACTTGTCAAGACTCAGCAAAAGCATTGCTTTGTCTATGAAATCTATCATGATTCCCCCAAAGTGTGCATTTTCTTTCCTTTCAATTTTCTTTGTATTAGACTTAAACTGTGGAGGAATCTGCTAAGTTTGTCCCCCACCTCCATCCCCCCCACCCCCTGCCCAGGGGAATATGTGATCCTTTGGTACAAGGGCTATTTCATTTTTTGTCCTTGGATTCCCCAAACCCAGCAGAGTGCCTAATAAATAGGAGAGGGCTAATAAATGGAGGCAGAATGGAGCTGAATTTTGATTTTCAAAGAAGCATTGGTATAATTTTTGATGATTTCAAAATTTCAAAAAATTTCCCTTCCCTCATCTTCTCTTTCCTTTCCCCTCCCTTTCTTCCACCCCCGCAGCTCCCCTCTCCCTTCTTCTCTTGGTTTAGATACTAGAATTCCATCCCTTGGTAGGTAACATTGATTTTTGAGAATTGTCATCTAACTTGATTTATTTCTTAAGATTGTCTAAAATAGAGAGGCAATCAACAAGCTGGGCCATTCTCAACTTGCCCCAACAGCTAAAAACTGCACCACCAAAATGGTGTCATGCTTGTCTGGGAAAGTCCCTTGCCATTCCCAGGTTCCTTCCAGTCCAGTACATGGACATAGAAGGCTTCGTTTCCTTAGAGAAAGAAATGATTGGATGGGAAGCCTTATGATGGTTCCTCCCCACTCACTCTTGGTGTGCTGTCTTTTGCCACCAGCAAAAAAGACCAGGGGATCCTTTGAGGTCGGTAAAGCCCCTGGCAGGCCCAGAGATGCTGCTAACTCAACACAGCGGGGAGGGGGTGGCCACGTGAATGCTGCCCTCCCGGCTGTTTGGAATGTGCCAAGGCCTACGAAAGACAGGTGTAGAAAATGAGTCATATGAGGGCAGAGAATAGCCTCCAATTCCCATGGACGACAGATGAGGTCTGGAACTTTAGGTCTTTGGGCCCTATTTTTATAAGTTAGGGGATGTAAATAGCCAAAGTCAGTTTAAAACTACCTTTTACCAGCTAAAGTCCTTCTCAGATGACTCATTCCCCACAACTGGAGGGCTGTATTAATAGGAAGCCTAGCAATGCTTGAAGAAAAACAGATATTTTTGTTTTTTTAATATATTTTTTTAATTATTTAAGATATTTTTGGTTTTAAGGCAGAAATGTTCATTGAGCACTCAGAGGGATCCAAGGAAACCTCTGCCCTCTAAAGTCAAAAAAAAAAACCATTAGAAATCTCTTCCACTCAACCCAACTGGGTCAAACATCAAAACCCAAAGGTTCCTTCTTAGTATTGCTCACCCCCACCTGCAAGTGTCTGCTGTCTTTAAAATCAGAGATTCTTCTAAATTAAGCTGAAATTTTAAACATACTGAGAAATGACTTCTGTGATAGAGAGTAATAATAATACTGATACCAATATCAGTAATAGCTCGGAAGTAGAGAGCCCTTCAAGGCCCTTTTTACGTAGGCTATCTTAGTTGATTTTCATGACAACATTGAGAGGTTAGGGTCACTCAGCTTGTTAGCATTATTAGCATTTGAACCTGGCTCTTCTTTAGTCACTATTGAATTATATCACCTAGCCATCTAACCTTCACCATGACACCATAACTGCCTTTAGAAGCCTCTTGGCTCATCTTTTTGCTCTTAGATAAAACTTTAGAAACCTAGCCAGGCGATCATCAATTTAGAGCGAATAGGGACCTTGGATTTCAACACTGAAGAGATGTTCGAGATGAACTAATGCAACTCTTTCATTTTGCATATAAGGAAACTGAAGCCACAGGATCAGCCAAGGTGAAGTGCCATCAAGGGAATTTGAGTTTTTTATGACTCCATTACCTGGCTATTTTGCACTTATTCCTTTCACAAGTGAGTAACCATGGCTTATTGACGGTCAGATGCAGTCAGGAATTTCCTTCTTTATCTATTTTATGGATCCATAATTTTACTAATGCTGGGACCCCTTCTACTTTTGCAGATTAAATCAGTTAGACAATAACATTAATTATGTGCCTACTATGTGCTAGACTAAGCCTGGAGATCCAAAAGAGGCATAGAGCAGTCCCTGCCCTCAGGGAGCTTACCATCAAATGGATGATATACAGTTCATCCACATTTTGTCCAACATCTGATTGGATTGTCCTCCAAAGAGGAGGACTTCAAACAAAGGCTGAATGGTTACTTTGGGTCACAGGCTCATAGATTCAAAGTAGGAATCAACCTCATAAGTCCCTTCATTTGAAAGATGAGGAAACAGATCTAGAGAAGCAAGGGATTTGCTCAAGGGTACTAGGGAGTCAGTGATACAGGTGGGATTTGAATACAGGTCCTCTGATACCTAAGCCTAAGGATTCTTCCTACCACCCCCCCCACCCCAGTTTGTTAGGTAGAATGCTTTATTCTGGTATTGTCTATACTGCATGCACACTTTCAATAGTTTTTGTTACACAGCTACTATTGGCATGATCCTGTGTCTGAGACACTGCTGTTATACACTGCTGATCTACCTGACTCTTGTTCAGGTGTTGTCTACACTGCATGCCCTCATTTAGTAGTATTTGCTATGCAGCTACTATTGATGAGATCTTGTATGTGAGAAACACTGCTGATATATAGTGAAGAAAAGAAACCATGCCTACCCTCAAGGGACTTATATTACACAGGAGTTTGATGGAACAAAATTGTCACAGATAATACAAACCATATACAAAGACCTTTTGACTCTGAAATTCTATGATCCTGTGTAATGTATTATATATATATATATATATATATATATATATATGTAAATTTATTTCATCCACAGGGTGTCCTATCAATGCATGGGAAGCATTTTTCTAATTCTTTTTGTGTTTTAGGAAACCCAACTATTATTTCTCTCTCTTTTTTCCTTTTTTTTAAGGTTTTTGCAAGGCAATGGGGTTAAGTGGCTTGCCCAAGGCCATGGAGCTAGACATTTATTAAGTGTCTGAGGCCAGACCCAAACTCAGGTACTCCTGACTCCAGGGCCAGGACTCTATCCACCACGCACCTAGCTACCCCTACTTCTCACTCTTAATGAAGGTCTGCCCTATTTTCTTTTCTTTCCCTCTATGGCTATGATAATATTTTTCTATTATTTCTGTCACGTAAGTCATCTTTGGCAATCCACTGTAGACTAACGCCACAAAAATTTGCTTAAAGGATTTTACAGTTGTCTTCTCTGAAGCTTGAGTTCTACAAAGCACAAATTCTATGGTACATAAATACTCAGGGATGGGAATGATCTTTATTGGGTAAAGACGTGTAATGGGAAAAAACAATGGGCTAGTCACATGGTGCTAGCATTAGCTATCCAGTAAGGCAGTGCTTGTGCTGCCCTGCCATCCACCCAGCATCAAGAGAAAGTGAGGAAGAGATCCTCTCTAAGCCCCCAAGAAGTTGAGCCTTTGCGGTGAATGGTGAAAGGGAATTGCCAGGATGAGAGCAATATTTATCCATATTGGTGAAAGCACAGATATCTTGGTGCTAGAATCTAGTGTGTGTCATTGGTGGCATCTAGGATACTCCAAAAAGGAAAGATGAAATGGAAGATAAAAAGAGATGTAGAATTCTGGGATTTCAGAAGTGAGTCTAGCATAGAAGGAGCCAGAGACTGGTGAGGAAGGCACAGCACAGGAGGGGCCATGCTGACAGAGAAGTATTGAACAAGCTAAGGGCCTGTGGGAGACACAGTCATTTCTAATCTATAGGAGGCAGTATGGTAAAATGGACTTGGGCTTCTGTCAACATTTTGACCCCTCACCTCCAACACTGTCTATGTAAGCTTGTGAAAGTAACTTAGCCTTAGTTGACTTCAGTTACCTCATTTGCAGATTGTGGAGATGAACTCAGTGATCTCTCAGGTCCCTTCCAGTTTCAAATCTACAACTCTGTACACGTCATACTTTAACATATTTTAACTGGGTCTGCATTCATGCCAAATTTCATGTGCTATAATAGAAGTCACATGGGAATGGAAGTCAAGGCCTTAGTCTTGGCTTTGTCACTTAACTAGCCCTGGAAATCGGGGGAAGTTCCTACCCATTTCCTGGTCCTCTTTTGGGGCCTCAATTGGAATGGCAGAGAACCTATGATCCTGGATCCAATGTGCTATAGTATCTAAAGTCACTAAACTTGGGTTCAAATTTGGTTTAGACATTTACTACCCAAGGACCTTGGACAAGCTTTTTGAGCTCTCTGTGTTTTAACATTACCATGAGGGGATTCAACTAGCCTGTCCCTAAGGTTCTTACCAGTTTCAAATTGAAAATAATCAAAGATATTAATTCTATCTCCTCCTAGATCTCAGTTTCTTCATGGGTAACACAGCAGACTTTAGACAAGACCCTCTCCAAGGACACATTCCACCTCTAATGATCAATGATAGCAACAGTACATGATATTTATAAAACAATTTACATATGGAGTTATCACAAGGGCAGTGGATTGTGCTACAGTGGATAGAACGCTGTACTTGGAGGCAGGGAGACTTAGGTTCAAAAACTGCCTCAGACACTTACTGGCTATGTGATCTAGGCAAATCACTTAACTAACTTCAGTTTCCTCCTTTATAACACGGGCATCTACTTCATAAGATTATTGTGAGGATCAAATGAGATAATAGCTATCAGGCACTTACAAACCATAAGGTGTTATATCTATTATATATTATTGTAGAGCTCCTCATATATAACATGTTATTATTTTAATTCACATATTACATATTCATTCATATATAATAGATTCATATTAGTATATATTAGTATATTATTATAGAATGCATTCGCATTTATTTATTCTATAACATTATATATTATATCATATATTTGTTATATGATATGATTATGTATCAATATATTACCATTTACTTTCACAACAAATCTCTAAGGAAGATGCTTTTATCATTTGCCCCTCATTATAACTTTGGGGAACCAGAGGCTCAGAGAGATTATTTACCTACTGCTACAAAGTGTCTGAGGTAGGGTTTGAATCCAGGTATTTGCAACTTCACATCTCTAGTATTCTTTCCTCTACGTCAGTTTGCCCTCACGTCCCTTCCCATCACTAGATATCAGCCTTCTCATATGTGAAATGAAGGAATTGGACTAAATTCACTGGAGACATTATTTTCTTACTATGCACTCTGCTTGGTATTGGAGATAGAAAACACAAACTGGTTCTTGCCCTTAAAGAGCTTATATTCCATTGGGGAAACAAAATGTACAAAGTCATTAAATACAAAGCAATTTCAAGAGAGGAAGAGTGTTGGAAACCAGGGGAGGGATTAGGGTGTGGACCATTGGAATCATCCATTGAAAGGGGCAAAGGAGATCCTTAGGCAGAGGTCAGGAAGGCACTCATTCTAGGCATGGGGGCTTCTTAGGTAAAGGCAGAGGGACTAGAGATGAGATGAGGAATAGGCAATGCCTCATAATCAGACTAACTAGAAAAGAGAACACATGCAGAGGAGCAACATGCCACTAGCCTGGCAAAGTTAATCAGAGCTATTCTTTGGAGGGTGTCAAAGTCAGGCTGAGGATTGAATATTGCATCTTAGAGGCAATCAAGTCATTGCCAATTGAGATGGACATGTTCAGATTTGAGTTTTAGGAATATCAAAAGTATCTCTCTAAGCTCCCTTCTAATTTGAAATGGCAGGGTGGAAAATCACTAAATCTGTGCTGTGGTTCTACAGTGGAGAACACCAGGCAGCTTAATTATTAGAATTATTTTATATCTAGAGAGGATCATTGTTTAAGACCTTTTCTCTTCACCTGGGGTGCTAACATAGCAACTTAAACTGAAATTAGAAATAGCAAGAAGAGAGCACTCTGTTTGTATATAGAAAATTCAGGCTTGAATTCACACCTTTGCCTTGGCTTGTATGACATAGGAGAATCCACTGACTTTTAAGCCTCGGTTTTCTCATCTTGGCGCTAATTGACATCTTTCAAAGAACTGAAGTATGACCACACATCTAGTTGTTTTCAGATGTGGGGAAAGAGCCCAGATGTTGAGGAAACCAGATGAGCACTACCTAGTATGAGATACTACATAGGTGTTATCTCTGTGTTGTTATCATCGTCATTGTCTTCATCTCCATCGTCTCCTTCCTTCCTCCTCCTCCTTCTTTGTTTTTTGAAAGGCAATGGGGTTAAGTGATTTGCCCAAGGTCACACAGCTAGGTCATTATTGAGTGTCTAAGGCTGGTGGTTCAAATGCCACCTAGCTGCCCCTATACTATGTCTTCTAAAGACCAAAATGAGAATGGAATGTTATTTATTGTCAATTATTGTCATTTATCTATGACTGAATTGATGGAGGACGTAGCAGTCATCTTCTTTGTCTTCCTCTTTGGAATGGTCGTCAGGACTATGAGTGTTGGTGATCCCATTCTTGAACTGACGCATTTGTAAAGTTGGATGGACTTTTGATGCTTTCCTTCATTGTTTGTTACTCTATTGCAAAAGCACCATTAATCATTTACCCGAATCTGAACATGTCCGTCTCAATCTGCAATCACTCAATTGCCTCTGGATCCAAGTTAAAGACTTGGAGGGTGTCAGGGATGGCTTTTTTCCTTGACTTTTGCAACTGGCAGTCTTTCTGCGATGGAAATTTATGGCCATGCCTTAGGGATTGCAAGTTAGAAGTTTGTTGTTATTATTATTGTGATCACTGTTTATTGAAGAGTCTCTCAAACAATAAAAAGGCTTCAGGGTGTTCTTGGTGAGCTCTGATCCTACCTTGGTCAGTAACTGAAATGCCAGCTCAGTTCCAGAAGACTCTTTACTTGACAGCTAAGGGTCACATTATAAAGTACTCTGGGGGTGTGTGTGGGGGGGTGGGAATGTTGATTTTGACCCCACTGGAGTTTGCTAGATTCAATTTAGTTCTTAAGGAAGCTAATTGACCAAAGCCCATCTTCCACATTTTGAGAATGAGCTCTATGTCTCTGGAACTTCCCAGTGAAAACAGAGCATGAATAAGTTTGAAGCTTTGCTGAAAGCCTGAAGGATATTTGGGAAGAAGCCCAGGACTTGAGCACAACTGGGTTCAGATCCTGCCTCTGACACTTACTAGTTATGTGGCCAAGCTTAAGGCACTTCATTGACTTGCTCTCCCCCTCACTCCCCAAGTTTGTTCATCTAGAAAATGGGGATAAATAATGGAGCATTGTGCAATTACATGTCACAGGACTATTGCAAAGCCCACATGATTATAAGGGGCTTTGTCTCACTGATTTTTTTGTAACCTAATATATGAACTTAAGCAAGTCACTGCCCCTCTGAGTCAGTTTCTTATCTATAAAATGCATGAGATGAACGCCTAGCTCTAGATTTGATCTCTTATCATGCTTAGCTTTTTTGTTCTGTGTTGTCTCTTCTCAATTAAATGTTTATTAAATACCTATTGTGTGCTAAGCACTAATATTACAGTGACAAAAACTGTTTAGTCCATGTCCTCATCGAACGTACTTCTAAAAGGGAAGAAAGCATACTACATACATGTAAACATATGTAGAATTATATAGACATACATATATAAATGATAACATGCACCTATACATGAATGTGTAAATTATATAGATGTGTATTCATATGTTTATATGTATGAATGTGTAAATATATACACGTGTGTCTTTCCCATAGATAGCTAGGGATAATAACCTTGGAAGGGAAGACATTGGTAAGTAGCTGGGGGAACCAGGAGAGGCATCACATTGGCCTTAACTCTGGCATTCTATAACCTTTGTTCTATGTTCCCAGCTCTAACATTCATGTTCTGTGTTCTGGTGCTCTTTTGATTCTACTGTTCCATGTTCAATGTTCTTAGGACCTCCAAACTCTCATGTTCCATGTTCCACATTTTGGAATCTTTTCCAGTTCTGCTATCCCACGTTCTAAAACCCTTCAAGATCCTACCATCTCTGACATTTTCTGTTCTAACATCCCTCCCAGATCTGACCTTCTGTTTGAAGGTTCCTCCCAGAGTTGACACCTTGTCTTCTCAAGTCCATTCCACCTAGGCTATGCCACAGTCAGAAGTTCTATCCATCTCTGACAACGTATTTTTTGAGGTTACTCCTAGGTCTGATATTTGGGTTCCATTTTCTGAGGTCCTTCTCAGCTCGAATTTTCTTTGTTCTTAGGGTTTCTTCAGTTCCAACCTTTTCTGACTTTAGACAGTTCCTTACTTTAAACTTTCCTCTTTCTCCCCTCAGACTTCTCATTCCATATTGTTGAACATTCACACCAAGCAGCATTAAGACTTAAGGGCATGTTTGGTTAGGTAATTTATCCATAATAAGGACACAGGGTCGTTGTTTGTGATTTTTTTTTTTCTTTCTAAAAATCCAGTAGCTGCCAGTGGACAGAACATTGATCCTAATAGCCTCCCTTTGCTCCCAAATACTGGAGGCCTTCAAATTCAGGTGAGTCTTCAAGTTAAAACAAACAGCAAAGCTCTTTCCTTCCTTTTCTGTGGGACCCAATGACCTCTGGTTCATAGCATTCCAGAACAATCCCTTAAAGGTCATCTAGAGAGTAGCAGGCATAGTTTGATGACCTAATGTCACTAGAATGTGAAAATAACCTCTCAGATACATTTCCTCTGTGGGGTATGCTAGAACTCCTTGCTTCATCAGATTGTGTCCATGCCATCTACCTATTTTAATGACTTCAAATTGCTCACACATTTAGATACATCCACACCACACTCTGGCATGTCCGGTCAGTGGACACAGGGATTCTTCTGAGCCTGAAAATAGCCCAGGGGTGTGGGCGACTGGGACACAGAGCTTAGGGAAACATGTGGGGGTGGGGGTGGGGGTTAGTTAGAGCTCCATTGACCCAATCCAGACCTAAGACTTTTGCTACCTATTTAAGACATTGGTGGTCATACGTTACATACGTGAGCTAATGTCCTGGGTTGGGCAGCAACTTACAACCGAGAGAAGAAGAAAGCTCTGGGGCTTAGATTTTATCTTCCAAGAATATGACTATTTTGGTCACTGGCAGTTTTGCACAGTGGTTAGGGAAGAGTACAAATGCCAAAGTATTTTTCCACTTGCTCTACTGTGGAGGAAACAACTCTCAAGTTCATGATTCTCATCTGGGCTTTGGCATTATTTATTTGGTAATTGCTAGAAAAAATGGCTTGGTTGTGGTGATAGAGCACCCATTGGGGTGACTTATATAAGACTGTTATCATCAACATCAGCAGCAGCAGCAGCAGCAGCAGCAAGCATTAATTAAGTGCCTCCTATTTGTTAGGAACTCCATTAAACAGTGGAGATTAAGATGTTGTCCCTTCCCTTAAGAAACTCACAATCTAATGGGGTAACAACTTACAAACTGATCCCATAGACATAAACTAAATACAGTGTAAATGGATGGACAATGACAAAAGTTGCACAGGACGGACAGGCAGAGAAAGGTCTCCATCTGCATTCCTAGATGAACCACCCACATTGAAGATATAAGAGATCCATCACAATATTAGAATAGTAGTGAAAATAATAATGACCTAAAGGAGAGAAAGCATGGCATGGTGGATAGGGAGCCAATTGTCAAGACAGGGAGGCATGAGTAAAATCCTGGCCCTGTGCCAGTGGACACAACCTCTCAGTACTCTGGTCAGTTCTCTAGGTTCCAGACTTGTCAACCCTCATTGCTAGAGGCAGTCCTTAATCAGTGCAATCACAGGTCTAGTTCTGTCCCAAACAGTGAAATGAGGATTACAATAGATGACATTTTTGAATACTTTAATATGTCCAAAATAGTCAATGGCAAACACTATAGCCCCTCTAATCTAATACAGATGAAAAGACTATTTCCGGGAGAGAATGACTTGCTTAAAGTCACACAACTGGTGATTATCAGAGGGGAGATTTGAACCCTGGTTTTCTTGGTCCTATGTGAACCAAGGAAGCTCAAGGAACACTTGAAATTCCCACTAAAAGGCATCAGTGGGCCCAATGGAAGTTGAAGTTGATAGTTGAGTTAATTCAAGGATTATTATTTTTTTTGATAGACCTATATATCTTAGAACACATATGAAAGCAATGTTACAAGGGTCTCACATTGATGACACATGGTTAGGATATCCAATGACTATGAACAGGAAGCTGGATTTATTCAGTTCTTTCCTTCAAAGAGAGCAGGGTGCAAAAGATATTCAATTAAGATTTGGAAGGCACCCTTAAATCCTGAAATTCATCCTCCTCAGTCATACATATGAGGAAATGGATATTTGGTACACAGACTGAGGGTCTGAAGGTCCCAGAGGGCAACCACTCCAATCCTCCCATTTTACAAAGAAGTAAATTGAGGTCCAGAGTCAAGCACCAGTGACCTTATCAAGAACAACCTAGCTTCTAAGAGCTAGAGAGTGCCATGGTCCCCTCCCTTCAGCTGACTTCACGGGAAGGGGTGCTGTCTTCAATATGTGATTAGTTCTGGGAACTTAGATTCAGGAATGACCACTGAGAAGCTGGAAAGTATCCAGAGAAAGGCCGTCATTGCTTGAAAGAATTGAGATGTTTACTCTAGGCAAGAGGAATCTTGGGAAGGGGATCACGATAGCCACATTTAGTTATTCAAAGGGCTGTCAGTGGAGGAGAGTTTCTGAAGAATGAGCAATAGTAGAGGCTTGCAATCCCAGAAAGCAAAAACAGAAATGAAACTTGTTAACTTTTACAATGAATCTCAAGTGGGATGGACTGGAAGTGATAGGTGCCCTCTCCAACATGAAGCTGGTGTTGAGTTTGCCAGAGTGACAATTCCTTCATGTTTGGGTGAGACTAGGGACTGCTGAGATCCCTTCCCACACATATTCAGCAAGAGGTTAGGTGGGAAGACCAACTAAGGTCAGAGTGGTCATAATAAAGAGAGTTAGGATTCCTCTGGTTCCCAGTCAAGATCTTTCCACTATTCTGCATTGCCTCTCAGAAGAAGGACAAAGGAACTGAGTCCAATTCCCTTACTTCCTCTTTGAAGATTTGTTAGACATTTGAATGAATGATTCATCAAAATCCCCACTAACTTATCACATCACATATGGCCTACAAATTCTGTTTGTTAAAGAGTTTGTAATGATAGTGAATTAGCACTAGCATTTTGGAGGAGAAGACGGTGTAAATATAGAAATGATTTATTAAAAAGAGACCTGGACTTGCAATCAGAAGAGCTGAGTTCAAATCTTGACTATTCTAGTTTCTATTTGTGTTGGGCAAGTTAATTAATATCTCACAAAAGCCCAGAGTTAGAAGGAAATTTCTTACCCCTCAGTTCCTTTCTATCCCTTTAGCTCACAGTCCTCTTCTTTTCAAGGGGACCCAGAGTTAGGGAATCCATTGCTATGGAATATACCCCCCAAAAGAACATGTATCAGGATAAATCATCAGATTCCCTTATTTCTCTGGATGATGAAGGAGGCTAGGAGTCAGTGGGTCTTGCAATAGGAAGTGAATAGGAAGTGCTCAACCTGTGTAACCTTAATGAACTCGCAACTTCTCTGAACTCCTTCTTACCTCTGGGCACTGGACTAGGTGACCTTAAGCAATATCCATTCCAGTTCTATGTTTCTGTGAACTAGCTGTGACCTTAGAAAAGTAATTTCCACATAACTAAGCTTTCCTCAGTTTCCTTATTTGTTAAATGAAAGGTTTGGATGAGATGATCTCTATGGTAAAATGAATCCTAGCTCTTCAGGAGTTCACATTCTAATAGGTGATATAACGTGTAGATAGCTACAAGATGCTTGATGACATGGATGCAGAGATGAGAGATACCCTTTGAGAGGGAGGTGGGTGTTCCTGACTGGGAAAAATATCTTTGAGAAATTGGTAGTGGAGCTGAGTCTAAAATAAATCAAGGGGTCTAAAAATTGGGAAGAGAGGATATTGTAAGACTGGAGTCATCCATATTGTGTGTGTGTGTGGGGGGGTAAGAGTTGTTAAAGGGTGGAATGATGGGAATGAGCCAATGTAGAAAAGCTCTAGATGCCAAACAGTAGAGTTTACATCTGGCCCTATCACCTGAAAACATCAAGATTACAGAGGCAGATTGAGGTTTAATGTCACAAACAGCTTTCTAAGACTCAGTGACCAAAAAGCAAAATGGGCTCCATCTCATGGACAGGTTTCAAGCAAAGATTTATCAGGTCCTTCTTTAACATTGTGTGGGATTCTTTTTTTGGACGTGGGTTACATGAGACCTCTTCACAGTTCAGCTCCCCAAAAATCTGTTAGTTTTTAAAACCTTTCACAATCTGATCCCACCCTAGGTTTTTAGTCTTCTTCTGATTCAGTGCTGCCAGTCTCATTACTTGGTCTCAAACATGACATGCCATCTCCTAATTCTGTGCATTTGGGCTAGACACCCCTCTTGTTGGAATGCTTGCCCTTCTTGTCTCTGTTGCCTTCCTTGGAGATGCTGCTTAAATCTTAAACATGAAACCCGTCTCTCCCATTAGAAGATGAACTCTTTGGCAGAGACCATGCTTTTGCCTCTCTTGGCTCCCCAGTGTTTAGAAGGATGCCTGGCCTATAGTAATTCCTTCATAAAAAGCTCATTGACACAGAATCAGATGAGAAAACTGAGGCAAGCAGAGTTAAGTGACTTGCTCAGGGTCACGCAGCTTGGAAGTGTTTGAGGCTAGATTTGAATTCAGGTCTTCCTGACTCTAGTCCTAGGGTCTCTACTTCACCTCCTCACTGATTTGGGTTCATAGGCTTGGAGATACAAAAAAACCTTAAAAATGATAAACTCCAGTCACCTCTAATCCTCCACTTTAAAGACGAGGGAACTGAGTCCCAAAGAGTGTCTTAAATTTACAGGAAAGGGATCGTCATCCAATGCCCTTAATTTACAGATGACAAACTTGAAAATCAGAAGGAAAGGACTTCACCCCACTAGATGTATAGTATATAGCAGAGCTGGGATTAAACTCGGATACCCCAAATCCAGATTCTTCCTATGCTATTAGGATTCAAGAATAAAGTAGACAGGGCCTCTAAGGCCAGACCCCTCATTTTATATATGAGGAAACTGAGTCTCAGAGAGCTTACATGACAACACAGGTAATATTCCCTTCAGGCAGGATTTGAACTCAGTTCTTTTTGAATCTATTACCTGAATTCTACCCACTGTGTCACCTTGCTAGCTCTACCATCTCACCCAAAGCTCCACCACACCATAGAATAAGCACTATAGTTATTATCACACCCATTTCATGGATGAGCAAACCAAAACTGAGAGAACTTACCTAGACTTACCTAGCTAATTGATGTTGGAAATAGGATCCAACCCAGGCCATTCTGCCTCCACGTCTAGCCCCCCGTCTTCCATGCCTCACCATTTCTTAAGTCAAAGTATATTCTATTTTGTGTTTCTCGGCTCTATCATTCCTCTGATGAAAATGAAATTGCTAAAAGGATTCTGTTTCTAATGTTCTCCTACACTTAAAAGTTTTATCATGCTAAAAAGCCAGTCCCAATCAACCCACAGAAATGAAATGTGCCCCTAAATGCAGAAATGCCATTTATTTCAGGCATTTCCCCCCAGGTTTTTCCTAGTATCAGCATCTAAAGTAAAACTAACACTATACAACAGGGTTTCTTGAGGTTCATGTGCTCTCTTGACTCGGCCAATGGCTGGAGCTTATTGGTCACTGTTATCAAGTAACCCCCAAGACTCCGTCACAAACAGCTGTGTTTGTCTTTCAAGGTGATAAGAAAAGGAGCCCAGAAATAGAAACGTTCAGGTAATACAGTTCCTCCAACCTTGCCCCGTTTCAATCTTCCTTCTATGTGAGACAGATCTGGTGAAATGTTATATTATTCAACTTGATCTCAGAAAGACAATGACTTTAGATCAAAGATTGGCAGCTGAAAGGAATGCTGGAGGTCATCTAGTTCACCCCAGTTTATAACTGAGCAACCTCAGGAGGTCCCAGGATTTTAAGTGACGTGTCCAAGGTCATATGGCAGGGTTTGAACCTATGTCTCTGATTTGTATGTCAAAACTCTTTCCTTGGAGCTACATTTTATCCCCCAAATGACCTCTCTTTTGGTTGGAACCGAATCATCCATTCTACCCCTGCATTTCATAGATAAGTAAACTGAAATGTCCCTTGAAACTGGTAGTATTTATTTCAATATAGCATGTGAGTATTAAGTGCTGACTCTTTCAGGTGAGAGTTAGTATGACAAACAAAATAGAGTGCTAACCCAGGTGTCAGGAAGTCTTTCGAGTCTCCGACTTGAAACCGTGCCTATCGATGCAATTCCCAGACAATCCTCTAAGTCTAGAAATGGCCAAAACAATTGTGCTTCTTCATTGGAAGAGGGACTTTCCTCTCTGTGAGTTTTTATATGAGTTCAATTACAGACCCAATCTGTCACCCACAGGTACAAGTGCTAGAACAAGTTTGCTATCTTCAGTTATTTCACGGACTATCACATGGTAGTTGAATTCACCTCTTTTTCTTAACCCCAGAGGGGAAAATTGGGAACAATGGTAGAAATGGTAAAAAAAAAAGTAAATTTAGGAATGATGAGAGCTGTCCCAAAGAGCAATGGGCTACCTTAGGAACTGTCTTGACTGGAGGAGTTCAGACTCAGGAGGACATTTCCAGGGGTACGGGCGGACCACATGATCGCTTTGGTTCTTTCCAACTAGTAGCTTCTGAGAAACTGAGATCCAAGGAAGTCAGGTGACTTCATTTTAGTCATTCAGGACGTAAATGACTGAAATGTGAACTCAGGCCCTTGATTCTGAATTCAGTTGCTGTGACAGTTTTACAACTATGCTTGAGACTTCAGTTAACGGGAAAGACACATCAAAAATCAAATTAGTCCTGAAAAATTAATTATAGTGCTACTCAGCTGAAATCAGAAGTCGAACATTTTCTTTGCATATCTTCGAATTGTAATAGTTAAATCTGCTGCTATCAAGATCATCGTTCCACCTTCTTTGTCTTCCAATGGCATTGAAGAAGAAATGAGACTCCGTTGTCCCGTACCTTTGTAAATCTAGGCTTTCTTTGTAAACATCTGTTATACTTCGAACACCAGCAGTTGTTCCATTGCTACTCTTTTAAACAATGTGTGTCCTGTTTGTAACATCACATCCATGAATATTTACTTGAATTATTTGATTTACTGTAGGAACATTAACATTTGTTACAGTTTCTTTTCTAAAAGTAGCAGTTGTTATACCATTTTTGTAGCATTGTTAACATTTCAAATGTACAGAAATGGCCATTGATTTTTTCAATCTTAATTTTTTTATCCTCAGAGCATTCCTACAAATAATAACAGAAAGAAAAATCGTTTCCCCCTCTATTCAGCAATTCCCATCCCAGCCGACATAAAAATGTCTTCATTATACTAAATATCTTTGTTTCTGCACTAACTAGATTTTTGATGATTTCAGATTTCCCTCTAGATCTAGAAAAGTGTCTCTTTTCTCAGTGAGCACCTTTATAGAATTGTGTCATTAGCCACTTGGAGACTCATATAAATTACTTTTCTGAATGGGGGCCACGTTCTTTGTTCACTGTCTTCTCAATTGGAAACATCTTGAAGGTCTCTATTGAAATCTTAAATAAAAACAGAAAAACTAACAAGAAGTGTTCTGGCTGAAATCAATGCTTGAACATCAAACTCAAAAAAGACTTCCAAATATGCCTCAGACACGGTTGCTAGGGTCTGGGGATGTCTAATCCACAGCAAAATTATTGCTGCCCTAAAGGATGTTCCATTCTAGAGGAGGATATAGCTTTGAGATAGATCTCTATCTCATCTATCTCTATCTCATCATCTCTATCTCTATCTCATCATCTCTATCTCTATCTCTCATCTATATCATCTATGGCTATATAATATATATTTATAATATATTTAATATATATCAAATATATTATATTGTATTATATTATATATACATCTATATCTATCTATCTATCTATCTATCTATCTATCTATCCATCCACACAGGCAAAACAAATACCTATTGATTTGGGACAGAGGAGAGGAAGTGCCACTAACTGAGGGCACTAGGAAAGACTTCATGTAGAACATGGTTTTTGAGCTGAGTCTTGAAGGAAATGAGGAATTTCCTGAGGTAGAGGTGAGGAGGTAGTGTAGTCCAAGCCTGGGGAATGGCTAATACAATGGCTTAGAGATGGCACATCATCTATGAAGCCCGCAAGTGAGCCAATGTAACTGGATTGTAGAGTTTATAGAAAGAAGCAATATGGAATAAGATTAGAAAGGTAGGTTGAAGTCAAATTATGAAAAGATTTAGAGGCCACATCAATCCATCTATGATCCTAGAGAAAACAGAGAGTCACTAGAGTTTGTTGAATATAAACGTTGACAAGATCAGTTTGGCACTTTAGGGAAAAATTTTAGATAGAGAATGGGTTGGGGAGGGAATGATCATTTATACTGTTTTAGATATGTTGCTTTTGACTTGCTCTTGGGACTAGTATGTGTGTCTATGTAAAACATTATATAATATGAATATGATGTATATAGTATTATGAATATTTTAAATGAAAACTATTATACATATATGATGTGTGCATTTTCATGTTTAGAATGTTTACATAATGGATATGATATATCTATAATAGCAATAGTATGACTGTTCTAAATATTACAAAAATGAAAATGAAAATAATATATACCTGTATATATATGTATCCATATATTTTTATATGTGCATGTGTGTGTATTCCCATGGACAACTGAAGATGAACATGTCCAAAACAAATTCCCTCCAAATCTACTTAGTTTTAAAAATTGCCCATTTCTGCTGAAGGCATTACTTTCCCCCCCATCTTCACAACCTTGGTGACCCCCTGGACTCCTCACACATTCTCACTTGCCTCATATATCCAAGAAATTGCCCATCTTCTTGTTTCTTCCTTCACTTCATCTCTCAAATATAGCCCCTATGCTGCCCTGGCAGTCACCACTCTCATTCAGGACCACCTAATGGACCCTTGCAAGAGTCTCCTGGTTGGTCTCCTTATCTCGAGTGTCACCCCACTCCAGATCCTACTCTGAAAGGCTACCAAAGTGATTTTCCTAAAGTATCACACTGAAGATGTCAATACACACATATGGATAGATATGCATTGTGTGAAATGTATATAAAGATACATATAGACACATATATCCATAGGTACATCTATCTATCTATCTGTCTGTCTATCTATCTATCTGTCTGTCTATCTATCTATCTATCTATCTACCTATTTATCTATATATATATATATATATATATATATATATATATATATATATATATATATAATCTGAGAAAAGAAGACTCAAGTGAGAAAAAACAAGTTGTCTTCAACCGAGGGTTGAAGGTACTACAGCTTTTTTTTTTTTGCTAGAATCGAGAGGCCAGACTCTTTAGATGCAATGAGTGAAGGCTGTAGAAAAATTGATTAAGGTTTGATTAGCCTTGTCCCAAAGTGGGATGCGTTGCCTTGGGTGGAAGCAGGAACTGGTTTGAAATGTCTTTATATTATAGGAGGGTTTTTATCAAAGGATAAGGTGGCCCTGAGATCCCTTCCAGCTCCGAGAGTCTGTGATTTTGTGACCATTTATTTTCCCAGAGGCCAAGGCATTTTCAGATCGGTTGGAAAGTCAACAATGTAGAGAAACTGAAACAAATAAATGTCTGATAAGAAAACTGAAACATGTTTGAGGCCGCTGTTATCTACACATGAATTAGTTTGTATCAAGATTAGACCTGTGGCTCAGAGGAGTTGGAAAAAAGCATCCGGGAGAAATGAGACAGTCGTTGAATGAAAGAACAGACCCTTTTGTTAGAACAGTGGGAGTGTTGTCTCATCAAGTGAATGTTTTAATTTTCTTCTAAACCTGCTTCAGTGTTCAGAGCATCCCCTAAAGGCAGATGATTGACAGCTTCATGATGCTCATGTTGATGATGAGGACAGTGATTAGAATGGATTAATAAATACATTTAAGGTGGGCGATTCTTTGCCCCCTCTAAAATGGAGAGGTAGGAAATCGTAGTGCCACCAGGGTCAGTTAGTTTGCTAAGCACCTGTGCCCATACACTGGGTGGGTTTGATCCTGATACTATATATTGTGGAAATAGTAGGGGTAGTAGAGGGCCCGCCCAAGAGATGGTCTGTTGGGTACCATCCGCAGATAATGTTATGTAGTTACAGCTGTGACCCCAGAGGCTAAAGAAGGGACCCAATTCCATGCACTATTTGTTTGATCCTTAGTTCATAAAATTTAGAGCTGGAAGGGAGCCCAGATATCATTGAGTCTATCTTACTTATCTTATAGATGTGGAAACTGAATCTCAGAGAGAGAACAGTGTCTTGTCCAAGATCGTTCCGATATCTGGGACTTTTCCACTAGATCTCGAAGACTTGTCAGATTTACTGGAGCATTTAGTCCCTGGAGCATAGTAAGTGATTAACAAATGTTTTCTGATTGATTGACTGAAGAACTGGGATGCACATGAAGGACTGGACTGGTTCTGCTTGGCTATCAAGGCTCAACTGAGAGAGTGAAGAGTGTGATAGCTTTGGAGTCAGTAAGATGTGATTTGAATACCTCCTCAGACACATTTTAGCTAGCTGCATGACCTTGGGTAAGTCATTTCACCTTCTCACTGTCTCAGCTTCCTCACCTGTGAAAGGGGATAATCATAGTACCTACCTCACAGAGCTATTATGAAAATCAAATGAGGACACTTTGCAAACCTACTAAAAAGTTTTCATTCTTATTGGGGTTAATTGGTGATCTTATTGGTGGAACTTGCTGAGAGGCAGATTGCTGCTCACTGTAAGATGTCATGAATTGGGGAAGCAGAAGGGGGAGTAGGGGGTCCTGAGGCAGAAGTCGGCTTCAAACCCCGCCCCTCTTCCTGCAGATCCTGTGTTCATGGCACTGTGCTCTCCTGCCTCCTTCACCCATTCCTTCTTTAGCTCTCAATTCTCCTCCCACTCCCCAGTCCAGCACTCTAACACTTAGCATGAACCTGGGATAAAATAGGCTGCTTTGAAGGATAGTGGATTCACTGGAAGCCTCCAAGCAGAAGTACAAGAACCACAAACAGGTTGGAGACTGGCAGGGGCAGCCTGACTCAGTTACCCATTGAACTAGATGCCTCCAAGGTCTTTCCCGCTGTGGAGTCTATAGAGGAGCTTGGCTCAGTTACACATTGGACTAGACAGCCCCAAGGTCTTTCTTGATGCTGAGATTCTCTGAGCATCCAATGTTCTTTCTTGTAGAAGACTGAGGGGCCAGGTATGTAATCATGAATCAAAATCCAATACCCAGAAGGCTGGAAGGGACTTGGAGCTGAGATAACCTGGCATTTTGAATCAAATGAGATTCTGAGAGGTGAAGAGATTTTCTAATGGAAGAGCTGGGTCCAGAGCTCACCGCCCCCCCCCCCCCCGAATTCTAATCTAGCCCTACCACCATTTTCTAAAATTCAGACAGACCCAAGAGCAACTCTTTCCTCTTTGACTCTATATATCTCTGAAGGATTTTCATCTGAAGTGTTTGATATAAATATTTTCCCTCCCCCAATATTAATGATTGTTTTCTCATTCTAGTTTTGTTTTAATGGAAATTTAAAATTTTATGAAATTAAAGTCATTCACTTTGTCTTTTATAATTTTATTTCCTATCCTAGCCTTATCATATTATAGTCTTGGAGGTGGAATGAACTTTGTCATAAGGTCCAACCCCACCTCTGCTCATTTTATGTATGGGGAAAGAGAGATTAAGTGATTTGGCTAAATGACCCTAAAAGAAGTGCATCTCCTAAAGACAGATGATTGACAGATTCATGATGCTGATATTGATGAGGATAATGATTAGAAGTTATGAATATATAGATTTAAGGTGGGAGGTCTTTGTCTCCTCCAAAATGAGGAGGTAGTGAATAGCAGGGCTACCAGAGTCTCAGTTTGCTAACCAGCTTCCCTTATACTCTGGGTTGTTTGATCCTGATTTCCTGAATTAGGGAAACAGAAAGGGGAGTAGGGGGTCCTGAGGCAGAACTGGGCTTTAAACCCAGCCCCTCTTACCGCAGATCCTGTGTTCATGGCACTGTACTCTCCTGACTCCTTCATCCATTCTTTCTTTAGCTCTCAATTCTCCTTACCAGTACCAGTCATTGTTCTCCTCTCGTTTTCATATACATAATGGTGCAGCAAATTACCTTCAACAAGACCCAGCCCGATATATTGCTTTTTAGGTTTTTCCAAGGCAATAGGGTTAACTGGGTTGCCCAAGGCCACACAACTAGGTAATTATTAAGTGCCTGAGGCCAGATTTGAACTCAGGTCCTCCTGACTCCAGGGCAGGTGCTCTATCCACTGCATCACCTAGCCACCCTCTCAGCCCTATATTTCAAAAAAAAAAATCAAACAAGTATAGTATTGGAAGGGTCTTTATACAATAGGATCAAATTACACACATCAACATTTCTGTTTATTTGGTCTATTCCAAAAGAGTTCATATGTTGTATCATCTAAGTCTAGCAATAATGATGGGTAACCACTTTGGAACTTTAATCTTTGAGGGCTGTCAGCAAAATTGGAAGTTATACGATCCCCCTAGGGTCACATAGAGAATATGAGACAAGTGAGATCTGTCCTTTTTGTGAGATTGGTCCTCTAGTTTTGTCATCAGGGAGCTCCCTCAATAGATGAAATAATAGATGAGTACCCCCAAAAAATGGTTCCTGTAGAATACCATGAGGGTAGTAATTGTAATTGATTTCAGTTTTGTTTCTCAAACTTTAACACAGTGATTAAAAATTGCTTAATAAATGTTTATTGAATTAAGTTACATGGAAATCTTAATTATGCTACACTGATTCCTCAGACTGGGAGTAGCCAGATGGAATAGGAGATAAAGAAATAGCCTTGGAATCAGAGGATCTGAATTCAAATGCTGGTTATGCTTTTTACTCTCCTTATCTTGGATCTTCCATTTCCACACTGATAAAATAAAGGAGGTGGATCAACCTTATTCCATCCAAGGAAAGTGAAATCATCTCTCCCACTAAAGGATAAAAACCTTGTTTTAAACATTTTCCCACCAGACTTCTTACCTTGAAGGAGATGAGCCATCTGTGGAGCTGGATGAGCCAATGTTGACCTCATGAGGCCATCACCCCACCAAGACCAGCCCCATGCAAGGTCACTTAGATAAGAACTCAGATCGTATCACTGAGGGTTCCTACCTGGACCAAGCTATATCCTGTACGCTGAATGAGTGCTCGGAGGGCTCCTTCTTTCTGAGTGCCGCTCAATCCATCCCCGGATTTTTGATTTGATTCCATTGAGAGTGATTATCAGCAAAAAATCAGGTTAATTAGGGGTGCTCACTGCAATCAAATTTAAGATAAATTAAGAAAATTAATATTGCCAAGGTGACAAATCTCTTTTGTGGAGGGTATTTTTTAATCAACCATTTAAAATAAATCAATCATTCATAGTTTAATTAACTAACACACAAAGTCCTGTAAACATATACCATTACATTTGTAAAACATTTCCTAGGTTGCAAACTGGATTCACAGACCTTAAAAGTGGGGTCTGAGGATTATGACTTCCCCCTCTTCCCACTGAGACCCATGCCCACAGAAACTAACTTGACCAGGATCATACAACTGGAAGCCTTCCCATAAAAGAATTAATTAGTTAATATTCCTAAAATACAGTCTTATCATGCCACACTTCTTGCTCAAAAAGTGGCTTTCTTTTGTCTTAGGATCAAATACAACCCTTTGGGGTAGATTTTAAAGCCTTGGACAACCTGTGTCTGTCCCACCTTTGGAGCCTTATTGCAAATTCACCAACTTTATGTATCAGATAAACTGGCCAGCTTACTGTTCCTCAGTGATGATGATCCATTTCTCACTTTTATGCTTGGTCCTCCATGCCTATGATATATCACATCCTGCATCTCTTCTCTGATATCCTTGAAGGATTCACCTCTAGGGTCATCTTTGTTAGCAGGACCTTTCTGATTTTCCCAAATGCTAGTACCTTCTAAAATGACTTCTCTTGAATTTTATGCTCACATTTATTCCTTTTCCCTCCTTATAGAATATAAAATCCTTAAGGGCAGAGCCTGTCTTTGTATCCCCTGTCCAGCATTTGGGACCTAGAAATGCTTGTGGCATTAAAATGAATTGAATCCAACAGAATTAAAATTGGAGACTTCTGAAGTCATAGAGGTAGATTTAAAGCAGATCTGAAGCAGAGTGGTGGGTAGATGTGCATCATGGGGGCAGGACCATCAAGGCTACATATGCCCTGAGATCTTCTGACCTCTTCTTCTCTATGGTTGACCATTCATCTTCGAGTTATCTGCAGGGCCTTCATCTAGGTCCCATCTCCTCCCATACATTCATCCCAGGTTTCTGTCCTGGGTCCTCTTTCCTGCTTTCTCTGCACCCTCCTATTATCCCAGTGGTAGGTAAGCTCTTTGATGAGAGAGAGTGTTTCTCTTCCATATTTGTATCCCCAGCATCTGACAGTGCCTACCAGGTAAGGCATATATTTGTAAGTGCATTCAAGTCAGGAAAGAGGTAGGGATTAGCCCCAGTAACCCTCTGAGGTTAACTTCCCATCCATCAGGTAACACCACCTTATACATGGAAGGCACCTAATCAATTCTGCTTTATTTTCATTATTTACAAAAAAAGAGGGCCCTGGAACAATACTCTCTAAGTCTTCTAAAGGAGAGGAAAAGTAAGTTGGTTTAAGAAGTCTTGGATTCAAGTCTGGCCTGTGCCAGATACTTGCTCTGGAACCGTGAGGAAGTCATTTGATTTTCACACGCCAGACAGTTCTATAAATCTCTAAGCTGCAAAGAAAGACGCTGATCTAAATTGGCAGAGTGAGTTTCCTCACTGGAAGTCTAGAACACAGAGACCACTGGTCCAACCAGATCTTTCCTGAACTTCCGACACCCACCATGTAAGTGCAACACATATTATCTCCAGTTTGCAAATAAGGAAATAGAGGTTTAGAGAGATTTGTTTTTGATCACATAGCTAGTGAGACAACAAGGTAGAGTTTGAAACCAAGCTTCTCCTGATTTCATGTCCATTCTCTTTTCTTCTTTTCCAATTTGGATCTGAGATTTCCAGTCTCGAAGATTGTCATCACAATGATTCTTCTCCCTAATCACTCCTAAATGCTGTCCTCTGACTCAGTACAATTTAGAAGGATTTTATGTGTGTGTGTGTGTGTGTGTGTGTGTGTGTGTGTGTAGGGGAAGGGATTGCAGGAATTTGTCAAATTACACAAAAACTGGGTGTTGCAATTCCAGAGAGGTCAAGAATTAAAGAGCAAGATCGTGCAATATCCAAAATCATCAGTAAGATAAATCAGAACAGCCTGTGCACTTCAGGGCTTCCCAGAAACCGGCTGACCAGCAACTTCATCTCTCACACCCGAATTAAAAGGAGCACTGACTGTTGACCCAAGTTAGAATGGAGAGATTCTTCCCATAATGACACATCTCTTTTCCCTTCTCTTTGTGTTTGTTTTTGCGGAAAAAATTAACTTGTAGTCCATCCTGAACACCATTAAATTTCATCTTATATATCTGGCTTGTCAAGATAATTTTGGTTCCATATGCTGTCATTCTGTGAGCTAACTGCCCCATCTCAGCTTCATATTAATTGAAAATCTGATGAATATGCTATCTAGGTAACTTTTTTTTTTTACAAGACAATAGTGACTTGCCCAGAGTCACACAGCTAGGTAATTAAATGTCTGAGGTCAGATTTGAACTCAGGTCCTCCTGATTCCAGGGCTGGTGCTCTATCCACTGTGCCACCTAGCCACCCTGATGGATACCTATTTCTAAGTGGCCATGGGACCATTAATGACCACTCCAATTCTACACACTCATTCACTTAGAAATCATCCAATCTTACTAACATTCAATCTATACTCTATCTTTTCTATAGGGATACCATGAGAATCTTAGTGGTGAAGTGGTTAGACCACTGGACTTGGAGACAGGAATTCCTGAGTTCAAATCCTTTCTGAGAAACTTTCTAGCTGTGTGATCTTGGACAAGTCCTGACCTTTACCTTCCTCAGTATCCCCATCTATAAAATGGGAATCACAGGGCTGTTGGGAAGAACTGAATTCATCAAGGAAAGTTAGGAGTCTTCTCATTATCTTCTATTTCCTTTGGCCTCTCATCCCAATATATGTCAATCCAACAGGAGTTGACTCTTGAAAGGGTTTGAATAAAATACAGCTCAGAAGACATATTAATCTAGTTATCAAACCTCCCTAATTTTCTGAGCACAGGATTTTTTTCCTTTTGCAAGTCACAAAACTGATTTTCTTAGGCATTTTCTTTATATCTTCATAATATAAAGCTTAAATCCAATTCCTCAGAAAATAAGTTTTTTCAGTCTAATTTCTTTCTTCTCATTTCACCAATTCATGAGTTACCACAGCCAAAAAAGTCATGACCTCATGGTCAATCATTTTGCAATGAACCTCTAGTAACTAGATTGAACCTTGCTTCTAAATAGTGCATGGCCAGGTTCATAACTGAAACCATTCCAACATGATAATATTCAAACCAACTGATTTACTTTCTATTTCCTGAATGTAGTGCTGCATCTCCCACATCTCATTTCCAATCTCTATGCCTTTGCCCAGGCTGTTCCCGATATCTGGAATGCTTGCCTTTTTCTCCTTGGCTTCTTAAATTTCAAAACTCAGATTAAGTACCAGCTGCCACAGGAAACCTTTGCTGATTAGCTTTCTGTGATAATTTTTCTTTTAATATGTTCTAATCTCTGGAAAGGATAGGCCTTTACTGAGGTTAGAGATATATTTCATTTTTCAGTATTTCCATCCTACATCCCAGCACAGATTTGTGTATATACACACACACACACACACACATACACACACACACACACACACATATATATATATATATATATATATATATATATATATTAGATACTTAATAAATATTCACTGAATTTTATTGACCCAATAGGACCTGTCAGATTTTCCATTCAACATCACACAACCTGGGAAATCTGAGACACTATTACATTGTTGGTGGAGCTGTGAACTCAACCTTTCTGGAGAGAAATTTGGAACTACGCTCAAAGGGCAATAAAATGTGTGTACTCTTTGATCCAGCAATACCTCTACTGGGTCTATACCCTGAAGAGATGATGAAAAAGGGTAAAAACATCACTTGTACCAAAATATTCATAGCAGCTTTGTTTGTGGTGGCAAAGAGTTGGAAATCAAGTAAATGTCCTTCAATTGGGGAACGGCTTAGCAAACTGTGCTCTATGTACATCATGGAACACTATGGTTCTATTAGATATCAGGAGGGATGGGAATTCAGGGAAGCCTGGAGGGATTTTCATGAACTGATGCTGAGTGAGATGAGCAGAACCAGAAAAACACTGTCCACCCTAGCAGCAACATGGGGGTGATGTTCAACCTTGATGGACTCATTCATTCCATCAGTGCAACAATCAGGGACAGCTTGGGGCTGTCTGTGGTGGAGAATCCCATCTGCATCCAGAGAAAGAACTGTGGAGTTTGAACAGAGACCAAGGACTATTAACTTTAATTTAGAGAAAAAAAACCTGCTATCTTATTGTCTGATCTTGCTATCTCTTATACTTTATGTTTTTTCCTTAAGGATATGATTTCTCTCTTATCACATTCAATTAGGATCAATGTATTAGAAACAACGGAAAGACTAACAGACTGCCTTCTCAAGGGGAGTGAGGGGAGGGAAGTAAGATTAGGGGGAAAATTGTAAAACTCAAAATAAATAAAATATTTAAAAAAATCACACAACCAATAAGGATGCCAGGTCACCCAGAGTCCACCATGAAATGATAGAAAAGGACTATGGTTTTTTTTCTCTTTACCAAAACTTCCTAGACCACTATTGGGTTTCTGTTTAAAGTTACAACATGACTAGGTCCTTGGAAATTATTACGTATTTAGGTAAAGAATTGGGTAAAGAATTGACAGCATCTAGAACTGTCAGAGACCTAAGAGATCACCTGGCCAGGTTCTTTCTTTTAAGAGAGACAGAGCTGAGACACTGTGAGAACCAAGAGCAGAAGATAAATACAAAGTGATCATTTGAATTCACATTGTCCCATTTCCCTTCTAGTCTTCTAAGCACTATTCTTTAACTTTTATTGGACCAGGTTGGTTTAAGGGGGTGGAAGCTAAAGGAGAATTTTGTGATTGGGGATATGATTTCAGAAAATCAAAACCTTAAGAAATAACATTTTTTAAAAATATGGAAGGAAAAGCACTTGGTAAAAAGATAATTATCAGGAAAATACTTTTTAAATGCAACTTACAAAACCAGAAAGAACCAGATCTGCCTGTTTCTCATAGAAGGATTTTTTTCAGGGTCATGGGGGAACATTCCCATTGAATTATAAAAGAGGAAAATTTTCTTTCCTACTAGAATAAAACATAGAGGGTGGAGACATGGCCATTCAGCCTGGAGATGCTTAGGCAAGAACATAAGGGCCCATTCATGAATCTGACTATTTTCATTTGGGTGACATTGCATCATGGCCCACTTTAAGAAGCTCCAAACAGGTCAACATTCTTGATAATTTCCATAGTTTCCATTAGAAAAAAGGCATGCACTTGTGTAGGCCTTACGAAGGTCCCAAGGCAGTATGGTTAACATGATCATATCAACCAATCATATAAAAAAATTTCTTTCTGACTTCACAGAACTATGACCAGGAAAATATGCTCTATTCCCCAAAGCACTCCAAAAGTGGTGTTTTATTCTGAAATTGTGATATGTACAGACGTGATGAATTCACATATGACTCTTGGTGTTCTGTCCCAGGGTTATTAGTGATAGTGGACAAAATAAAGAGTGATGTCATTTATATGCTTCAAGGTATGGAAAGCATCTGATATAAATTATTATCTCACCTTTGATGTCTGCAATCTATGTGACCTTAGACAAGGCACTTCACAAAAGTCGAGCTTAGAAGTAAAATGGTGGAGAATATTGGTCATTAGACATGCAGCCAAGAAGAGCCAGGGTCAAATCCCACATTAGACATTCACTAGCTGTGCAACCCTAGACATTTAATCTCTCCATTCCTTAGTCCTCTCATCTCAGTCTTTGAGGCCTCTTCCAACTCGAAGTTTCTGGTCTTAGGATATACAAAACTTGCAGCAATCCTGAGAGGTGGCACTATTATTATCCCTACTTGGTAGATGAAGAAATTGAGGTGAAGTGATATCATCTAAGCTCTCATGAAAAAAGTATCAAAGGAAGGACTGGAATTCTGACTTCAAGTGATATCCAGTCTCACATTCTTTCCATTAAATTTTTTGAATCTGCTCACAAAGCATAGCACATGAGAGGTGATTAATAGCATTATTAATACTTTTATTTAGTCATCAATTTAGTCAGCAAACTTTGATACAGCATTTAGGGCTGATATTCCCCATTGTATTTTACCCTAGTCAGATCATATCAGGAATACTGTATTTAATTCTAAGTGAGCCATTTTAGGAAGGATGTTGATTGGTTAAGCTGGAGGAGGGTCATATTGGTGGAGGATGTCAGGGTCATAACATATGGATAGATAAGAAGAACAGGGGCTTTTAGCTTGGATAAAGGAAGTCTTAGGGAGAACAGGGGAACCGACTGGATCTATATGAAGGATTCCCATCTGCAGGAAGAATCAGGTTTATAACCCCGAAGGTCATTACTAGAAGCAAAAGGACAAAGAAGTAAATTCAAGTATGATAGAAAGAAAAAAAATACGAAAGTGGAATTGTTCTTCTCTTGTTGAAGGCTTTGGTATAGAAACTGGTAATGGATTGGACTGATAAGTTAATAATTAAGCAAACAGCAATGATGAAGATGATAGTAGCATTTACATAGAGTTTAAGGTTTTCCAAATACTTTGTACATATTATCTCATTTGATCCTCACAAAAGCCCTGGGAGATATATACTGTTATTATCTCCATTTTTACAGATGAAGAAACTGGCAGAAGTTAAGTGACTTGCCCAGGGTCACACAGCTAATATTATGTCTAAAGTTGAGTTTGAATGGAGGTTTTTATTGACTCTAGGAACTGGGGCTCCCTCCATTGCATTATCTAGCTGTCTCTTTTACAGGGCCTTTCCAACAACTTTGATTCTTTGAGCTTCTTCTAGACTTTTCATTTATTAGTCTTGATTTGTCTTCTATATCAAACTAGTCCCCAGACTTTGTCAGTTTTCATACTCCCCATTTTAACATTGCCATCTCCAGTATTTAGCTTTTTAAACTCATCTTCCTACCTTCATCTTTTAATCCATTTGACACAGCTATTCTCAGACTAATTAATCAAAAACACTATTTTGATCATCTCATCCCTTTGCTTAAAACCACCATGAAGAGAGGTCAAATGGAGAAGAATCACTGACACTATTGAGTTTATTTTCCATGTCATTTCATTCCGTTCCAGTCTATAACCAATTATCAAGCAGACACTATTTGCCTACTTGCAGAGCCCTGCACCCAATGCTGGGTTTACAAAATCAAACCCTTGCCTCTTTATATTCTACAAGGCAGATGTGACAACTATGCAACATGGACTACTCTACCCAATAGTCAATCAGAACCAAAGTGATATTGTGTTGAAAAACTATGAAAGCTTTAAGAAATAGTTATAAAGAAAACCTGCTTCAAAGGTCCTCAAGAATATACTTTTGATGATGATAAGGGTCCAACTCTCTCCTCAGAAGATCACCTCCCAGTATAAGTTGAGATGAAGGTAGAAAGAATGGGGAGCCTTAGGCATTATCACGAACTTCCTTAGGACTGTTTGGATCCCAAAGCAACACCTTGTGCCCTTTGGTGATTTTTTTTTTTTGATACAGACCACCTTTCCATCAATACGGTCACAACAGATGAAACTAAAGTGACAAGTTCATACTTGCAAAATCTGCCTTTCAGTTAATCATTAGGAGAGTGTGGAAGATGAAGGTACTTTGGCATCAAAGTCTTGGATGCTGAGTTCCTCCCAGCTCAGGTTCTTAGGTCACACATGAGAACACTATGAGAAAAAGAGCATTGGCCTAGAAGTCAGAAGACCTGGGTTCAAATCTCCTAACATTTATTTCCTTTGTGATTTTAGCTCTCTTAGCTTCCTTAGGCCTCATTCTCCTATAAAAGGAGGGGTTTGGTCCCCATCAGCTTTAACTTTATGATTCTATTAGATCATTGACTTCAGATCCAGATTTTATCTCAAATCAGAATGAAGTCTTTTTTTCTACCTTTGAGGACTCCACTCCCCTCCCCTCGAATAAGCAATTCTTTTAAAAAGCTAAATTTAGGGTGGGGCAGCTAGGTGGAACAGTGGCTGGAGTACTGCCTCTGGAGTCAGGAAGACTGGCCTCAGACACAATAATTACTTCATTGTGTGACCTTGGGCAAGTTGCTTAACCCTACTGCCTTAAATAAACAAATGAATGAATGAATTAATGAATGAAAACAATTTACTGCCTCCTCCCCCAAACGTAGACAGTGAGAATATACAATTCCAAGTATCATTGCAAATATGTTGCCATAATCTAGTCCAAGAACAATCTTTCATTTTTTATACTTATTTATTTTATTTTTAATTTATAGGCTTAATGAAATATTTTCATAACATAGTATAATAACGTGACTGCAGATGAAACTGCAAATCTATTATGTACAACCTGCTATTCCTTTAAAATATATAATACAGTTACCCTTAAATTTTTTCCTCCCCCCAGGTGGTTCCATTATTATTACAAGATTATTACAAGATTAAACTGTAAACTAGTTGAAAATTGGGTTGATGATTAAAGATTAAAACTTGCTTATAATAAGAAGATACTAAAAATAAAATATAAACAAAAAAGGAAAAATGAGTAAAGTCAAATGGCCACAAGTCTGAAAAAACTTCTTGAAAAGAACTTAAAAAAGAATTCAAAAACTAAATAAGAGAAATCAAGTCAAAATTAGGAAAAAATAAAAGCAATCCAAGAAAATTATGAAAAGAAAGTTAACAAATTGAATAAAGAGGGACAGAATCTAAAGGAGGAAAACTAAAATTGGGCATATGGAGTCAGATGATATTATAAGACATCAAGAAATAATAAAAATAGAAAAAAAGAACCTGAAGCAACTCATCAGAAAAATAACTGATTTGGAGAACAGATTGAGAAGAGACAATATAAGAATTATTGGACTACCTGAAAGTATTGATCAAGACATTGTGTGTCTCATCAGAGGAGTGGAGCATAGTGGAAGGTCTGTTGCTCTGAGATGCTAATAATGAACAGCAGAGAGCAAAAGGCCACTCTGAGTGGCATTATGGTAACTGGGAAAGAAGGAAAGATTGGGTCCCATGGGAAAAGCCTTTTATACTGCAATTATATGAGAAAATGAATTATATTATTTACTCAAATAAGAAAGGGTGAAGGGATGAGACATAATCCTGAGGACGCACACACACACACACACAAACAAACAGACAGTAGTTCAGTGGAAAGAGTTGCTGTGTTTAGTGCCAGAAGACCTGAGTTCAAATGTTATCTCTCTCACTACTTGTATGACCTTGGTCCATTTACTTGACCTCTTTAACCTTAATGTTGTGTATAAAATGTGGAGGTTGAACCACAGAGGACCCAGAAAGGACCAAGGCCTTTAGAACCCTAAGACTATAATGCTCAGGGCTTGTCACATCTTTTTTGTGCCTTCTCAATATCTGGTGATTTATTTCCTGTATTCTGAAATAGATAGGATCAAGAAGAGGAGTTGATATCCCAGTCTTGCCTCTCATAACTCCCTTGAACTCTAGGGATCTGTGGAAGAAAAATAGAAGCTGCTGGTATTTTATTCAGTTTTCTTACTCTGGTCCAAATTTTGATGGAGAAGGGTCCTCTTATTGTATGTAATTTATGGCCAACCTTTACTCATTACCTGATGGTGCTAAGTCAACAATATTTGAGACTTGTTAATAAAAGGAATAAAGGTTAATCGATGCAGCAGAACATTTCCATAAAAAGTATATTGTCCTGTTAGAATGCTGTCTTAGGATGGGGGGGGGGACTTAACCATCACCCACCCAACATACAAGTTCAGGATACTTTCCAATTTTTAAAATACTTTCCTCATGACAGCCCCTGAGAAAAGAAAGATTATAGTGACATTTGAATTCTGTTTGTTTACTGCTTGGATGACCTTTGGTGAGACATTTCCATGCTCAGGGCTTCAGTTTACTAATTTATAAAATAGGTGAGTTGGCCTAGATACTCTCTGAGTTTTCTTCAAGGGCGAATGAGGTCATTTTTATTGGATTTAGGAGGCTTTATTAGTTTGAATCTCATTTTGTTTGACTCTTCTTCCATTAAATCATACCATTTATTGGAGAATATTGGAGAGGTAACTCTTGGTCGGGAGCCCATTGGACTGGATTGCCTTTAAGGTTCCTCTCAGGTCTGAGAAGCTGGGAAACCCAGGTGTTGACTCAAGATCCAATGCTCTTTTTTTTAACCATACCTCACTGATTGTCTTCTTACTTAGGCTGTAAACTTCTTGGGGGCAGGCAAGCTGCCCAGCTCTGGGATGGAGAAAGTCAGTTAAGTTGTCTTAACCTTGGATTTCTTATCAATCAATCATTAAACATTTATTAAATGCCTACTGTGTACCAGGTGCAGGAGTAGGGATAGAGACTAGATCTGGGAGCTCATTGGCATTGGGACTTCCAGGTGTGGAAATTTGCTCTGCCAGTTTAGGTCAGTACCTTCTCTGCAATTTAGCATCTTCGAGTTTCCTGGACAATGACAGTTAGGGGAGGTATTCAGTGTCACACAGCCACCATGTGTCCAAAGCAGACCCGAAGCCTATTCTTCCTGGCTCTGAGGCTCACTATCTAGCCACTACATCACCACTGCCAATTAGGAAATTAGATGCTAGGAAAATAAAGAAAAAAGTCAAATAATTCCTGCCTTCAAGGAACAAACATTCTGTTTACCAGTGGAATGTGTAAGGAAAGCATTACGTAAATCTTGGAGCAGTGGAGAAATGTGTTATTGTTATGGCAATTATCAGTACTTCTTATGTATCCTGCCTCTCCCACCACCATTCCCTCTAGTAATGGGTACATAGGGAGTTCTTAAATATGGGCTGAAAGAATGCATCTGTGCTGTGGGGACAAGAGATGGTTGTTGCTGGCTTACTTTCTTTGGCTGTATGGGTACTATAGGCTCTCAGTGGGAGAAGATAAAGGGAAAAATCCAGGATACCAGGAAAGAGATGACATATGGTACATCAACTAAACTATTCTATACTCACTATTAGCAGAGGCCTGGTTATTATTTTTTCCTTTTACTTTTATTAACTGTGTGACTGTGGATAAGTCATTTTATTTCTTTGGGCCTCACTTTCTTCATCTGTCAAATGTAAAAAATAATACCCTTCGGAGATGATAAGAATGATTTTTCTGTGATGAAGTCAGGATCAAAGAGGATAATGTATTCTATATAGGTTAATATTTTCTGAGGGGGGGCAGCTAAGCAGCATAATGGATAGAGCCCCAGTCCTGGAGTCATAAGGACCTGAGTTCAAATCCTGTCTCAGACACTTAATAATTCCCTAGCTGTGTGACCTTGGGCAAGTCACTTAATTCCATTGCATTGTTTTTAAAAAACCCACCCAAATAGAAGAGTGGTGACTATTATAGTTTTGGGACTTAGAAGGTACTTGGGAGATACTTTCCTCCAAAACTATCATCATACAAAGAAGGTGGCACAGCCAGAGTTGATCATATTGATCCAGGGAAACATTGCTCTAGGATTTGAATACAAGGCCTTTGACTCCAAATTTAGGCCCTTCCTGTGATATCAGACTGCCTCAACAAAAAAGAAGGGAAGTTCTCAGTAACTTCTTTTTTTATCCAAGAATTTTCCAGAAACTCAGTTTTCCCAAGAAACCTAGAATTTCAAGGAAATAATTGAAATCACTCTTTCCAAAGCAATGATTTCCTCAGAATATTAGTTTCTTGAGAGCAGGGCCAGATTTCTATTTTTGTGCTACTTTGTCCAAAGTCTGACCCAGGGCCAGTTGCATTCTATGGGGTTCAGTAAATAAACATTTGTTGAATTATCTGAACTTAAGAGACCAGAAGTCTTGTGTTGATGGAGAGAGAATGGATGCAGACTTCCAAGTAGCCATTTTCTCCTTGACCTTCCAAGTAATCTGTGCATCCTTTCTTAACAAGCCTGTGGCTCTAATTATCTGAAATTCCGTTCCATTGACATGGGAATTCTTTTGGAGCTACATCTGACTCTTGGCTGGAGCCTCAGCTTTGGTGGGGGGGGGGTTCTAGTTTTGTTCATCTACATTAAGAATTTTGCTTGAATAATCAATACATAATAAATGATGTTACTCAAGATTTAGTTGCCAGGATAGAAATGTACTGCAGGCTCAGGATGACAAAAATCTGACATTTGTATCTTATGGATGACTATATTATAACACTGTCCCCGTTGCTACAGACAGTAACTGCCATGGTATAATTAAGAGTTCTAGGTTTGGAGTCCTTCTGGGACACAGTCACCAAGCAGTTATCCAGATTTAGCCTGATGCTGATGAGAGGGATCCATTCTCCTGAGCATTTCCTTAGCTCCTAACTCAGATTACATAGACCAAAGAAAGGCTACCACCTCCCTCTGAAAGATCTGTTACCTCATTAAATTGCCTCTTTCCCCCACCTCTGTCTCTATCTCTGTTTTCTATCTCTGTCTCTCTCTCTCTGTCTCTCTGTATCTTTTGGTCTCTGTCTCTCTGTCTGTCTGTCTGTCTGTCTCTCTCTCTCCTCTCTCTCTGAACTTGAATGTACCTTAGAAACCATCTAGCTCAACTTATAAGTGAAGAAATGAGGCCTAGAAATCCTTGCTGAATGAAATAGAGATGAATAATAGAGAAAAGACTCTTCACCTGGATTAAATTTTGAATATGCAGGAGAAACTTCTTAAGGATGCCAGGACTTCTGGGAGTTTTAAAAATTAATTTATAAATTGAGCCATTAAATGTGATTTCACCATCAATGATATCCAATGACTTGTGAGTGCCAGGAAAGATACTGTCATTATTTCCATTCCACAAACCTTTTCTTGTAGATTATAACCAAATGTAAAACACAGTCTTGGTCCTAAACTGCTCATCATTTTGGCTTTTCAAATGGGATTAATGAGAAATTTTGAAAATAAATGCAGGCGTTTCCAATGGCCAGAGGCCAAGGTCAACTGGGTTTTATCTGGGATCCAAATTCGATTGCATAATTGGTGGCCTAATTGAAAAAATCATTTGTGTTGATGGTAGAATCAGATAAAGTAGGTACAAGAGTGCTGCTGAGGATATTCCAAAGTCATTTAGCAGTTCATTTAGTAGAAAATGCCCTTTGTATATCCAGGTTATGCCCTTTGACTATCTAGAGCTTAGTCTGAAAACAAAAATGGTATGTGGAAAGAGAACATTAATCTTCTATGGTGTCCTGCCAGGCAGAATAGGACTTTGAAATGGACCTGCCTAGGATTTCATCTCCAGTTCCCAGCTGCTGAGTCTTTCTTTGCTTTCATGGAGGATACCAGGTTCCTTTGGACTACCCCAGCGTGAATCCACTCACTCCAAAACTCCCCTTCTCACTTCTCTGCTTGATCCACATGGGAAATCTTCATGACATGCTGCAAATCACTCAGTTGTGACCATTGGACACTCTTCCTAATTAACTTTTTTTTATTTAGGTTTTTGCAAGACAAATGGGGTTAAGTGGCTTGCCCAAGGCCACACAGCTAGGTCAAATCCCTGAGATGGGATTTGAACCCAGGTACTCCTGACTCCAGGGCTGGTGCTTTTTCCACTGCACCACCTAGCCGCCCCCTAATTAACTTAAAAAAATTTTTTTTTAAATTTATTTAAAGCAGTGGGGTTAAGTGACTTGCCCAAGATCACACAAGCAATTATTTAGTGTCTGAGGCTCGATTTGAACTCAGTTCCTCCTGACTCCAGGGCCAATGTTCTATCCACTGCACCACAAAGCTGCCCCCGATTACCTATTTAACCTATTGAATCTGGAATGCTTAAATATGCAAATAGAGTTGCTATTCACATGTCTACCAGCAATAAAAAGCGTGACCCATCTGGGCCTGCTTATCCTGGGAGACTCCTGTTCCTGACTTCTAGTAGTTCATCCAAGAAGCCCCACCCAGATTACTGGGTCATTCCTCGATTTCTCCTGCAATCCCAAGGAACCAATGAAGGACTTGTGCGCACTGCTGATTATTCTTGGCTCAGACCATACGCTCACCCCGCCATCTTTTTCATTCATTGCTTTCTCTGATGACAGCATTTACTTCAGCTCTCCTTTGCAGTTCCTCCAGATCTTCCCCCCACCCCCAACCTCTCTATTGATTCACAGAAGAGCAATTTTCAAGTCTTTGGAGGCTGTTGCATTTTGTGACTCTTGGCCTGGAAGATGACTAATAAAATCTATTCTTTTGATTCTGGGAAAGCTTGAAGTCACTACAAATTTCCCAAACCCCTGTAGCTTGAGTTCCTCTTCCTAATCCTGGGGCTAGTTCATTCATTTACACTGTCAGTTTATTCTACATCAGTTTTGCAAATGATATTCCATAGTAGAGCCCATCTTTACCATTAATCAATCACAATGCTAGGTGTTGTGCTAAGTGCTAAAGATACAAAAAAATTAAAGACAATCTATGCTCTCACAGAACTTACAATTTAATGGGAAAGACAAAATTCCAAGCAATCTATATACAGAATATATAAGAGGTGATGATGATATTTGTCCTTTGTTTTTGAAGAAGACCATCACAGCAGGGAGATGAAGCCATGACAAGCACATGAATTGGATTGCAGTGGGGGGGGGTGCTATGTTAAATCACCAGTCTCACTGTCTCCTCCGGAGCCATCTGAGTCCAGTGACCAGACATGAATCAAGACAACTAGAGATGGCCCTGGCAATCATTTGGCAATCAGGGTTAAGTGACCTGCCCAAGATGAAACAGCTAGTAAGTATCTGAGGTTGGATTTGAACTCCTGTCCTCCTGACTCTAAGGGCAGTGCTTTATCCACTATCACCTATTGAGAAAGGCAGGAGATCAATAGGGCAGAGGAGGGAGAGGGTTTTAGGCATGTTGGACAGAGAGAAAGAATGCCCAGAGTGGAGAGATGGAATGTTTGTGCAACAGCCAGGAGACCAATGGCACTGGATTGAAGAATTTGTGCTGGGGAGCAAGGTGTAAGAAGATTGGAAGGGTAGAACAGGGCCAGGTTATGAAGGGCTTTGAATGCCAAAAAGTCATTTAGTATTTGTCCCTAAAGGAAAAAGAAAACTACTTGAGTATACTAAGGGTGGGTGATCAGATCGCTTTAGTTGGGGGAGTGGAAAATTATTTGGAATGGGGAAAGACTTGAGGGAAGAGGCCCCATCATCAGCCTACTTTAATAGTTTAGGGTTGGTCAGGTTAGGAAAAGAATGAGAAGGGAGGCCACATTTGAGAGCTATTTCCAAGGTGGAATTAGTAGATCTTACTTGGCTATGAAGAGGATCAGGAAGTGGAGTGATCTGCAGTGAGACGGCCAGAATTACTTCTAGGTTGTGAGCTTCAGTGACTGCAAGGACGGCATTGTCCTCTACAGTAATGAGGGACACAGGATTGGAGGGGAAGGCGTGAAAGATAGTGAGTGCTCTTTTAGACATAATGAGTTTATGGTGTCTAAAGGCTATCCAGTTCAAGATGTTTCAAAGGCATTGGAGATGCAAGTTTGGAGGTTGGTAGAGGGATTGGGACAAGATGAGCAGATGTTGGTGCCATTAGCATAGAGATGGCAATTAAATCTGTGGGAGCTTATGAGATCCCAAGTGAAGTAGCATAAAGGGAAAAGAGAAGAGAATCTGGGAGAGAAAGTTAGGGGGCACCCATATTTAGAGAATGTGATATGGGGGATGATCCAGCAAAGGAGTTAGAGAAGGAGCAGAGAGGTAGGAGGAGAACCAGGACAGAATGTGTCTAGAAAAAAGAATATCAAGGAGGAGAGGGTGATCAACCATAACAGAGACTGGGGCAGCTAGGTGATGCAGTGGATAGAACACTGCCCTGGAGTCAGGAGGACCTGAGTTCAAATCCAGTTTCAGATACTTAATCACCTTGGGCAAGTCACTAAACCCCCCATTGCCTTGCAAAAACCTAAAAAAAAAACCATGACCAAGGCTGCAGAAAGGTCAAGGAGATTGAAAGATCTAGAGAATATAAGATCCCATTAAATGTACTATTTGCTAATTATAAAGATGGACTTTAGTTGATATCTTAAAGGATCTCTGTCAACAAGGAACATTCTGTGCATATATCAAAACTCTTCAATATTTCTTGAAAGATAAAATAAGAGAGATAAATTTGATGAACTGATCATGACTATTAGGTGAAGTCAAAGGACTGTCATGGAGGAGATACAGCTTGGATTTCAATTTATTTATTTTTTAGGGTTTTTTTTTCCCAAGGCAATGGGGTTAAGTGGCTTGCCCAAGACCACACAGCTAGGTCATTATTAAGTGTCTGAGGCTGGACTTGAACTCAGGCACTCCTGACTCCAGGGCCTGTGTTCTATTCACTGCACCACCTAGCTGCCCCTTGGATTTCAATTTAAAAGGGATTTTCCATGGATGAGGAGCATCTCCAGGTGCTCCTGTTTGTAAGATGACCTTGTTTCATGTCTCCTTCACAAGATCCACCAGCACTTAAAAGAATATGGCTTAATCATCTATAGGAAATGACAATTGGATGAAGAATATTACCTAGACTATAGAATGTGGTCAGATGAAGCACATCCATCTGTATGTTTATCTCTGATAGTGTGGTAATGTTTCTCGGACAAAATACAGATTCCTCAGACTGACATTTACAGTCCTCAGCAACATGGCTCCTCCTATTTCTAAATCTTATTTCATATGGTCAGCCTTCAGTGCTTGGCTATTCCAGTCCCAAGGATCTACAAACTGTTCCCTATATAAGATAATCTATCTCCTACCTGTGTGCCTTATGTTTTACCGTGTCTGGAATACACTGATTCTTTACCTCACCCTTTTAGGATCTTGAGTTTCCTTCAAGACACCTTCTCCTCAAGACTTCCCAGATCCCATGAGTGCTTAGCATTCTCGGCGTCTTGAAGCTACTTTGGATTACTTTGCCTTTTTGTTATATTTACTTCTCTGTTTACATGTTGTATCCTGCTAGTATAGTTTAGGGTCTTAGAAACCCAGGTCAAGTGGAATGCCAAAGAATCTCAACTTCATGCCAAATAAAGATTGATTGAAGTAAATGTTGTTACTTAGCCTAGAAAAGGAAAAATGTAGGGTTGGGGCTGTTTTCCTTTCTGTCTTTGTGTCACTAATGCTTACAACAGTGCCTAATATATAGGAGACACAATAAATATTTTTAATTGAGTCAAGTAGCCTGAAATCAATCAGAAGTCACTCCATGTAGCTGCCATGAAAGACTATAATACTGTCAAAAAAACTTATAAAGCTACAACTGAAAAATGTTACTTGGTGCCTGTGGGATGAGACTAGCAATGGTGCCACCAAATTGGAGGAAGTTTGTGTCAAATTGTCCTTCAAGCTAAACTCATCTCATTTCATCCAGTCTACTTCCCCCATGTTATATAAGTCAAATCCAACTCGATCCTATTCTATCATGTTAAAAACATTTATTAAGGCCATCCTCAACGGTAGGCATGAAAGTTAGGAACTGGAGGCGGGGTATGGGTGTGCATGTGTGTGTGTGTGTGTGTGTGTACAAAATAGTCCTGGATCCCAAGATAATTGCCCTCTACTCAGAGAAACAACATGTACTTTGAGAAGCCAATATAAAAAGCACACAAATTAAGGACAAATCAATTTCAAAATAAGAATCAAACCTTCCAGAGTTTCTGAGTTCACATGATCTGGACTTAATCCTGGAGGCTTGACCCCAGTGAGGTTAGTCTTTCTTTCTGGTTTGTGGACAGAGTTTAGTCCAGGAAATTTCCAAAATAAAACAAACCTTTGTTCTAGCACATATCTAGTTGGGTTTTTTTTCAAATTGAGTAACACGGTCCGCAATTCCTGCACAGACATGAATTAAGCTAAAAACACTTTGGTTCAAGGACAGCTTTTGTCATCCCCCTCCCCTCCCTCAAAGTGCATGCCATTCAGAGAATTCAAGAAAGGATGAAGACATGAAGTGAGCATACAAATAGCTCATCCTTCCTTGGTCTTCCCATCCTCTTGCCCTCCAGGGATCTCTACAGGAAGAGCCTTGGAATAGATTATGAAATGCTAGGCTTATGACACATAAAAGCACGTACACTTTCCAAATATGTTAAATGTATTAGCTGGACGTCCCCAGGAGGCATTGCCACATAGGATGCAAATATCTCTGTGTGTGTTCATGGACACTATATTGTCTACAATCCTGGGACCAATTATTTTGTGGCAAAGAATAGCATCATTTCATGAGTTATCAGGATTGAATTTTAATCATTTCCTGATGGACACATTTACTTCTCTCATTTCAATTGTATCTTATCTTCAAAGCATTATTTTTGAGGCAAAGCTAGTGTTCTCAAAGATATTTCTCTCAACTCTTTCCTCATCATATGCTTTTGCCCAGTAGACAGAGCAACTGAAGTTGTGGCTTAGAAGTCCACAATCTCCAGACAGGATTCCTAGTTCCAATTGCTATCCCTCTTTTTAATTGAGTGTCTTCCCTTGGAGCAGGTAGATGATAATCCCTCTCCCAATGCTATCCTGATGAGTTTCTGGGTTTAGGGACCCAGGTCATTTGAGGTGCACAGGATCATTTATGGATCAATAGGAGGCATGAGTGGCATGCCTCTCTATGTTCAGCTCTATAAGAATCTGCTGTCTGACAACTAGAAATACAATGGGTTTTTTTGTTTGGTTTTGTTTGGTTTTAGGTTTTTGCAAGGCAGTGGGGTTAAGTGGCTTGCCCAAGGCCACACAGCTAGGTAATTATGAATTGTCTGAGGCCGGATTTGAACTCAGGTACTCCTGACTCCAGGGCTGGTGCTCTATCCACAGCACCACCTATCTGTCCCAACACAATGGTTTCTTGTTGCCTTTTTGTGAGGGACATAGCCCACTCCACTTGGGGATGGCTTGAATTGTTAAGATGCTTTCCTTTTCATCAAAAAGACTAAATATCCCTCTTTTGCAATTTACTCCTAGTTTTTCTTTCTGAATTTAAGCAGAACAAAATAAATCCCTTCTCTACATGATCACTCTTCAATTGCTTGGAAAAAACCTCTCCTCTCCCCCCGAATCTTCTCTTTTATTGGCTAGGTATCCCCAGTTCCTTCTATCAAATCTTCTCTGACATGACAGTCCCTTTGCCTCATGTTTCAAAGTCCCTTTAAACATTTATTTGAAAGTACATTTTTCTTTTTTTTTAAATTATTTTTGAATTTTACAATTTTTTCCTAATCTCACTTCCCTCCCCCACCCCCCACAGAAGGCAGTCTATTAGTCTTTATATCATGTCCATGCTATACATTGATCTAAATTGAATGTGTTGAGAGAGAAATCATATCCTTAAGGGAAAAAATAAAATATAAGAGATGGTAAAATTACATAATAAGAATTTTTTTTTAAAATTAAAGGTAATAGTCTTTGGTCTTTGCTCAAACTCCACAATTCTTTCTCTGGATACAGATGGTATTCTCCATTGTAGAGAGCCCTAAATTGTCCCTGATTGTTGCACTGATGGAATGAGCAAGTCCATTAAGATTAATCATCAACCCTATGTTGCTGTTATGGTGTACAATGTTCTTCTGGTTTTGCTTATCTCACTCAGCATCAATTCATGCAAATCCTTCTAGGCTTCTCAGAATTCCCATCCCTCCTGGTTTCTAATAGAACAGTAGTGCCCCATGACATACATATACCACAATTTGTTCAGCCATTCCCAATTGATGGATATTCATTCAATTTCCAATTCTCTACCACCACCACAAACAGGGCTGCTATGAATCTTTTTGTACAAGTGATGTTTTTACCCTTTTCATGATCTCTTCAGGGTATAGACCCAGTAGTGGTATTGCTGGATCAAAGAGTACACACATTTTTATTGCCCTTTGGGCACAATTCCAAATTGCTCTCCAGAAAGGTTGGATGAGTTCACAGCTCCACCAACAATGCATTAGTGACCCAGATTTACCATATCCATTCCAACATTAATCATTGTCCTTTCTGGTCATATTGACCAGTCTGAGAGGTATGAGGGGTACCTCAGAGGATGCTTTAAATTATGTTGCTCTAATAAGTAATGATTTAGACCAATTTTTCATATAACTATGGATTGCTTTGATTTCCTCATCTCTAAATTGCCTTTGCATATCCTTTGACCATTTGTCAATTGGGGATGACTGTTTTTTTTTTTTTATAAATTTGACTCAGTTCTCTATATATTTTAGAAATATTAATTGTAAAAATTGTTTCCCAATTTACTCCATTTCTTTTGATCTTGACTACAGTGGTTTTGTCTGTGCAAAAGCCTTTTAATTTGATGTGATACAAATTATCTAGTTTGTTTTTAATGATGCTCTCCATCTCTTCCTTGGTCATAAACTGCTTCCCTTTCCCATTGATCTCCTGGTTTGCTTATAATATTGGCTTTTATATCTAAATCCTATATCCATTTTGATCTTATCTAGGGATAGGGTGTGAAGTATTGGTCTAATCTAAGTTTCTTCCATACTAACTTCCAATTTTCCCAGCAGTTTTTATCGAAGAGAGAATTTTTCTCCCAATAGCTGGACTCTTTGGGTTTATCAAAGAGCAGATTGCTATAAACATTTCCTGCTATTGCACATAGTCTATTCCACTGATCCACCACTCTGTTTCTTATCCAATACCAGAGAGTTTTGATGACTAATGCTGTATAATATAATTTTAGATCTGGTAGGGCTAAGCCACCTTCGTTTGCACTTTTTTCATTAAATCCCTGGCAATTCTTGATTTTTTATTTCTCCATATGAATTTACTTAACAATATTTTCTAACTCATTAATGTAATTTTTTTTGGAATTTTGATTGTAGGGCAATAATTAAGTAGTGTAATTTAGGTAGAATTATCATTTTTATTATATTATCTTGGCTTAGCCATGAGCAGTTGATATTTGCCCAGTTTTTTAAAACTGAGTTTATTTGTGAGAGAAGTGTTCTGTGGTTGTTTTCATAGAGTCTGCCTTGGCAGGTAGACGCCCAAGTATTTTATATTGTCTGAAGTTATTTTGAATGGGACCTTTTAAACTTTTAAAGATATAATGATAGAAAGAATTAACCTGGCTCTAATGACAGAGCATTTTGCTTTAAAAGTGTCTAAAATGAATAAACAAATACCTCTCCACTAGAAATAAAGTAGGAAGAAACAGATGATATTCTCTTTTCTTTCTATAGGTCATCCAGTTGACTAGCCAGCATTTTAAAATGCCTAGGGTGTGCCACAAACAGCTAACTGTAGGGAGTATAAAGATAGGCAAAAGACTGTCTTTCCTTTTAATGATTTCACCACCTATTGTTTTAAATTGTTTCAGTCATATCCAATTCATTGTGACCCCATTTAAGGTTTTCTTGGCTTTTTTCAAGACTCTGGGGTGATTTCCATTTCCTTCTCCAGCTCATTTTACAAATGAGAAAACCAAGGTAGACAAGGTTAAGTGACTTGGTCAAGGTCAAACAACTACTAAGTGACTGAGATGAGATTTGAATTCAGGAAGCTGGAGACCTAGCACTCCATCATCTAGCTGCCCCTCACAGTCTACTGCAAGACTCTACTACATTAGAGTCTCTGAAGGATAACCCTAAAATTTAGTGGGGGATAGGAAAGGTTTCTGGCTCCAGCTTGGATTTTAGCTGAGATTTAAAGGAATGTAAGGAAGTAAGGAGACTGAGATAAGAGAAAGATTCTCAGGTAAGGAAGGCCATCTGAGAAAATCGTTGGAGTCAAAACATGGAGTATGAAGGAAAAGCAAGGAAGTCAGTGTCACGGACTATGGGCAGGTGAGTAAGGTGTAAGAAGACTAGAAAAGTGGGAAGTTTGTTGAATAGGGGACTGACTTGGTTAGATGTAGAGTTTAGATCTATCAGCTTAGCAGGATTGATTGAAATGGGGAGAAACTTGAGGAGGAAGACCAATAATACAGGTGGGAGGGGATAAGAGCTTATATCAGGTTAGATGTAGGGTTGGAGGAGAGAAGGGACATATGTAAGAGAAGGATTTTGGGGGAAAGAAACTAGGCTTAATTCTGGAGATATTGAGTTTAAGGTGCTTGGGGAATATGTTCAAGATGGAAGACTGGAGGTCCAGAGAGAGTTTAGGCTGGATCAGGTAAAGCGGAGAGTCTTCTGAACAGCGATGATAATTGAATACTTTGGAACTGATGATATGACTAAATAAAATATCCAGGGAGAAGAGGGCTCGGGACAGAGCTTTGAAGGACACCCATAATTGGGGGCTCAATATGGATGAAGATTAAGTAAAGGATCAGTGAAGAAACAGTCAGAGAAGTAGGGGGGAAACTAGGAGAGAAGAGTGTCATGAAAACTTAGAGAGAAGAGAGTGTTAAGGAAGAAAATGATTGATGGTGTCAGATGTTGCAGAAAGATTAAGTAGGATGAGTATTGGGAAAAGGTCATTTGATTCAGCAACTACGAGGCCCTCAGTAGCTTTGGAGAGGTTAACCATAAAAGGTAGTAGAGAAAAAAGATTGTAGATAGTAGGGATGGGTATATGCAGCAAAGATTTGCTGAGGACAGTGGACATGGGTATATTTGCAGGCAGTAGGGAAGCAGTCGGGAGACAGGCGGCAATTGGAGAGAGTGGTATGATAAAGGGGTCAAGTTTCCATTAATGGGATGGAATAGGATCACCTAGTGTGGCAAAGAGAAACACTATCTAAAGGAATAGGTGGAGAAGGCTGTAGAAGGCATTTGGACGATGTGAGATGAGTAACAGGAGATAAGAGGAGGACTTCTATGAACAGTTTCTCTTTTTCTCCAATGACATATGAGGTAAGGCATTCACCTGAGAAATTTGGGGGAGAAGGAGCAGTGGAAGATTCATGATTGGAAGAAGGAATATCACAGTTCATGAATATGGATCTGAAAGATCTGTGGGAGGTAGCAAGATCAAGACCATCACTATGTACAGATGATGCGGTTTCAAGGAGTGGGTCATTGGAAATGAGTAAGTTAGGATGTTTGAAAGAGTAACAATTTGTAAATTGAAATTGCTGAGTATGAGGATAGAATTTGGGAAGGAGAGAAAGCCAGTGAGATAAACATTGAACTCAGTAGGGAAGGAAGGAAAATATCCTGGAGGTAAGTATACAACAGACAACAGAATCTAATTTGGTTGATGCATATTGATTGTATTGTATGGAACTCAAAGACAGGTTAGCAAATGATGATGGTAGAAGGGAAACCTCCAAGTGGACATGGGGAATAAGAAGTTTTCTAACTCTCATCAAGTCTAGTGAGTTGGGTTAAAAGACATAGCTTTACTGACGTTCGAAAGGGTGAGCAGGAAAGCTGTGACATTAGGAAGGAGCTTGGTCTAAGGGAATACAAAGGAATTAGATAACCAAAGATTTAACTTGAAGGTGAGTTTGTTACCTCTGAGGCATGGTGGAGGGATAACATGAGTGAGATGTGGGGGCTTGGGCCAAAATAGATGTGAATATGCATGAGGGTTAGGTTTGGGTTAGTGATGAAATTATGGTTAGGGTCGAAGGGGGACGGAGAATAGTTTGAACAATGGCCACTGGGACTTCAAAACCAGTGGAATGAATGGATATTATGAGGTTAAAAGGTAGGCCTGGATGTGGAGAAAGGTGCCCATAGAGGATTTCCAGGAATAAGCAAGGCAATACCTATGGAACAGAAGTCAGCCAGAGATAGTACCTGGAGAGGCTGGAACACAATGAAATAACTCCAGGGAGGTATCCTGGTGGTATCAGGTTGATGCTATGAACTTAACAGGGTCAAAAGAAAACTAATGCCAATATCACTTGGCACATTTTTACTCTCATTAAAATTTGTTGGACTATGACCTGATTTCTCTCAGGCAGTTAATTCATAAATAAATACCATGATCACTGGGGTCTTGGAAAATCTTGGCAATATTCTTTGTGATATCACTTTGATAAACTAATGGGAAACTATGGAATCATAGAATTATAGTTTTTTGGAGTTGGATCCTCTGAGCATATCTAGTTTAAACCATTCTCACTCAAAAGCACAACTGGGAAGCCATCACTCAGTCTTTTCTTGAAGACCTCCATAGAGAACCCATTAACCTTTCCTTGGGAAAGGAATTTCCTTTAAAAGCACATAAAAGTTATTTAATCATCCAAATAGTTGACAAATTAGCATTTTCCACCAATTTGAGCTGCAGAGGTTTTCACAGCCTTTACTGATTTTTGTTTAGGTGTTGACTTTATGGGTGCTTTAGCAGCAGAATATATTTATATACTTTGTTTAATTTTTTTTTTGCTTCCTCAGTAGTTATTCATACAAAACTTTTAAACTAGGTTTCTTTTAGGTCATTGCTCCAGCAAGAGAAATACTAATGATAGCTCCCTCAAATTTTACAGTTTCTATGTTTTTTTCTTTTTGATCTCTTTCAAGTCTCCTTTCTTGTGTTTTCCTTTATACATGGGGAAACCCAGTTGATGTGCTGGGGACTTGACATTGATGTTCAACAATGGCAAAGCCTTTGTATTGGTCCAGGCTCACTGGATGTAGCTAACTCCCAGGTCCATTTAAAAATGTATTTTAATGATTTTTAATTTTTATATCATTTATACTTTCCAGTGTTTCTTTCCCCTCCACTTCTCTCAGAGAAACAGAGGAACCTCCTGTCAGAGAAAAAAAGAGCTCAGAAAATTCACTGAAAATGGATCCATATCAGTAGGGTTGCATACCCTTAGTACAAGTAGATAGAGACCTTTCCTTATATTTCTTCTTCTGGTTGAGATATAATCATTAAAAATTCATAGGACTACTTCCCTTTCCCCTAAGAAATATTTTATATCCTCTAAAGTCTCACATTGTGACCTTTATGACTATGGGAATAAGTAAAGAGGTATATTAATTTTTTTGTTTTAGATACACTTTTGATTTTCTTCTTTTTTATATCACCATAATTTTCCCCAGTATTTCTTCCTTACTCCCTTATAAAGAACCATCCCATATAGCAAATAATAGTTTTAAAGACAAAAAAGAAAAAAAAGGAAAAAATCAGCACAATGAATTACTGCCTTGAAAAAAATCTGAAAATATGCACTATTTATACTGCAGTGTGGACTTTTCATCTCTTCAAAGCAATGGGGTGGGAGGATCTTCTCATATCATTCTCTTAAGTCTTGCTTGTCCTTTAAAATTTTTATTAAATTCTTGATTTTTTTGGTGATTGATTTAAATTTACATCATTATCATTGTGAATCTTGCTTTCCTGGCTCTGCTTCCTTCACTTTGTGTCAATTGATAAAGATCTTTCTAAGCTTTTCTGTATTCATTACATGTGTCATTTTTTCAAATTGTTGGGGAGCTGTTTATGGAATAGGTGCTCCCCATCTTGGGGGAAGGATGTTCCCTCAGCTTTGCATCCTTAGTTTTGCTCCTTTTTTCATGATAAAAAAAAACCCTGATCCACATAGGAAACCAACCTTCCCAGGGAGAGAAGATATCAGAGAGAAGATAAATCAGAAGAAGAGTACTAAAAGGGATAAGATCAATGTTCTACAAACTCCTCTTCTGATGCCTCCCGATGGCATGGCAGGGACTCAGAGTTCTTAAAGCCTGACCAGTAAGACCAAGTCTGAGCAAGTCCTATTAAGCTGGAGAGATTTGAAGTAGAATTCCAGTAACAAGCTATGTCTTCTGCTCAAGGATCAGCCTAGACAAGTATGGAGAGGCTCATTGTCATGAGAATGCTGAGAGGATGATAGGTTCTTTGACAATAGCAACTTTTGAAAGAAAGAAAAATACAAAAATGACCCTGAGTTCTGGGCATCCCCCTGCTGTTTCTATAGAGACAGTTTTGGATCCTGTAAAAACAATGGCAGAAGAGGGTAAGATTCTAAGATTCATAGGTTTTTTTTTTTCAGACTACCCATAGGCATTATTTTCATAGTTGGGATCTCAAAGTAAGAACATTTCCCAATAATTACTTATTCAATATATTCCTGCCTTAACTGGAGTATGTCAACATTAACATTCTGACAAAAGCTAGGACATGGACGCTATTTGCAACGATAGTACCATGTCTGTGTTCCCATGGTGAGCTGACTTGTGCCATTAATGGATGATAATTTTTTAATGTATTACTAAAGTATTTTCATTTTAATGGGGAGCCTTCTGGAGACACAATGCCTAAGTCAAATGGAGTGATTCTAATGGGGAAGGGGCCATTAAGTTAGTCCAGTTGGGGCCCAGTGAGACTTTTGAACTTGCCTCACAGCACACTTCCAAGTAGGACTGGCTATGCAGACATTACAGAAATCAGTTCATCTATTTGATTGTCCCTTCCACTGTGGGAAAAGCAGATTTTCTTTCACTTAAATCCTGAGTCACTGCCTTGCTCTGACTTCAGGTCCCCTGACCTACAGAGATCTGCTGCTACATGACTACTTTCCTTATAATCTCAATACAGTCATTGCCTCCAATTGAAGTTTAATATACTCGGGAGCCTGGAGTCTGTCTGGAATCACATAATACATTTCCTTTCATCTAGAAATTAGCTCCTTTCTGGCTACCTCTTACATGAAGGGTAAGTCATAATTAATGGAAATGTATCTGAAAAAAAATCTGCTTTATTAAATGGCCATTTCCACAGCATGGTAGGGACAAAGACTGGACTTTGGATTTCATGGATATAGGAAACTTCTGCACGAAGAATCTCCTTTTCCCAAGGTAGGTCAGCAGCTCCTCTGCAACCAAGAACCTTAAAGAGTTACCTTGGACAATGAGAAGCTAAGGGACTAAAGTCATATAGTCAGTAGGTTTCAAAATTGAGACTTAAACCCAGTTCTATCCAAAGCTATACTATGGCATTAAAAAAACTAATTATCTTAGATTGTGTTAAGAGTGATGTGGTATGCACAACTAGAGATATGAGAGTTCCAGTTTACTCTGCTCTGGTGAGGCCACATCTAGGGCACTGCATTGGTTCTGGGTAATACATTTCTTTGAAAGTCATTGATAGACCATATGATGTCTAGAGCAGGGTTCTACTATATGAGAACCAGTTGAGGGAACATGGTAGATTTAGCCTGGGGAAGGGCCCTATCTGTCACATTTGATTCCATCTCACATGGGAAAAGGATTAGGCTCTTTCTGCTTGACCCTGTGGGACAGAACCAGAAGGAATGAGGGGGAAAACTACAAGGAAGAAAAATTCCTAATGCTTAAAGTCATCTCGAAGTGGTGATAGATTCCTGCCTATTGGAAGATGTCAAGCAAAGATTGTATGTCAACTCAAAGGGAATATTGTCAAAGGAAGTTTTCTTCCAACACAGGTGGCATTTGATGTCCTTGAAGGCCTCTACCAGCCATAACATGCTGGTTCTTGGTTTCTGGCCAGGACCCTGGTTATTCAAGAAAATAATCTTGAGGCAGGATGGAAAGGTAGACCTTTTCCCTCCATGGGAGACTTCCTTTCCTCAGGGCTTAGCAACTTCAATGAAATAAATCTGAAGTTCCACTCAAGTCTTCTTCCATGTGCTGATAGCTTACAATAAATTGAGGATGTTTCCTTCCTTCTACAGAATCAGCAGGATGGCTTTCTGTTCCCCATTTCATTTATGCAGAGAGACATTTTGTTGACACAATGACCAATAAACTCACATCTTCTGTGGAGAAAGATTTTTGATGATCGATAAACATGTTTATAAGCATGACATGGTTGGAAGTACAGGCTGGAGGAATTTAGCATGTAGTTTGGAGACAACAAATATGATTGCTTTGCATTCACTTCTAGCTCCCTAGGAGGGTTCTTCTGAAGACTAATTGGAGTTCAAAAAATCTTCAAAATACTTCATATTCCTCAGAAGACAATGACTAGGCTCAGTGGATAGAGCACTGGCTGTGGAGTCAGGAGGACCTGAGTTCAGAGCTGACTTCAAACACTTAACAATTACATAGCTGCATGACCTTGGGCAAGCCACTTAACCCCATTGCCTTGAAAAAACTAAAAAAAAAAAATTAAAAAAAGAACACAATGACTGGAATCTATTTTTTCTTCACTCCTCTGATTTTAGCACCAGCTTAAATATCAAAGCCCAGTGCAGAACTTCCTGTTCCAGTCATATAGTATCAGTTAAGGGAGCTGAGTGTAGTTAACTTAAAGAAGAGAAGATTCAGGAAAAGCCAGAAAGTTGTCTCCAAGTATTTGAAGGGATGTTTAGTAAAGAAGGGATTGGGTTGTTCAGTTTAGGTCCAGAAAACAGAACCAGGAGGACTGGGTAGAAATTGCAGTAGATATCTGCCACTTTACCTTGTTTCAACACCAAGGAATGAGATGCCCCTCCTAGGAGAAGCTCCTCATTTCTCAACTCACCCCCACGCTATTGACTTTATGCTTGATTGACATGACCTCTCTCAGCCTCCTCTCCCCTTTGATCGAAATACTTGAGGACAGAGCATCAACTCCTCCCAATGTCTTCCTTTATAGAGAACAGAAGGTGAACTCCCATATTTTCCCCTTTACATCTTTTTTTTCTGACTGGTTTTAGGGCAGAGAACAAGATGGCCCCATCCTAGGTCCTTGCTGGCTCAACTTCCCACTTCCCTGCCTCCTAGTGTGTGTGTTGTTGCTTATTGATTTTGTTTATTGATTATTGGCTATTTCAAAGGGCGCAAAGTTAGGATTGAAATCAGGAGGATAAAGAGAGCTGCCCCAAAGTGGAATTAGCTGCATTTGAAAGAAGTAAATTTTGCATTATTGAGGTCTTCCATCCATTTATTAAGGATATAACAGTGGAGGTACTGAGGCAGGTATTAGTTAATCTAGATGACCCCAGAGATCCCTTACAACTGTGAACTATCATGAACTTGTCTATATTCAAATGCCAGCCATAGATTGGGGTGCTTCTACCTCAGGTACATGGATTCTTGGAAATATACTTCTAAACTCCTTCAAAGGAACCTGCTTAGATCTGACTTCCAAGTTACTTTCTCCAAACTTTTCTCCTTCCTGTCCTCTATCAGTTTCCATTGTTCTATGCCATTTATTGGGAATCTACTTAGAGGCTACATAGAATTAACTTTACAAAAATTGGGACAGAATGATTTTCAATTGAAATATAATTGAACATAACAACAAAGATGAATGTCTCATTTTTATCAAATTCTCCTATTCCAATTTAATTTTGGTAACCATAAAAATTCTAATTTTATGGAGAAAAATGGGCATTTTTGTTAACTTTGAGTTACATATTTTTTTTTGCAATCATTGCTTTTATCCAATCTAAGGGTCATCATGATATCAAAGAATTATCAAGGTTTAATGGGAAAAGGAGGTGTGCAGTGGAAACAGGAAGACCCTTTCCTTCCTTCCTTCCTTCCTTCCTTCCTTCCTTCCTTCCTTCCTTCCTTCCTTCCTTCCTTCCTTCCTTCCTTCCTTCTTTCCTTCTTGGTTTGTAATAGGGTTAAGTAACTTGGCTAAGGTTGTACAGCTAAGTAATTATCAAATGTCTGAGGATGGATTTGTACTCAAATCCTCCTGACTCCAGGACTGTTGATCTATCCACTGCACCACCTAGCTGCCCCTGACCTTGTGTGGAGAACTCTAAGATGCAAATTGATAACTGTTCTGTAATTTACAATCTTAGAGAGTTGTCCAAGGTCTTGAGAGGTAAATCTGTTTGCCCCTGGTTACATAACTTTGGCTTTCATAACTGTTGTAAGTCAGGCCTTTCTAATTTCAAAAACCAGCATTCTCTCTGTTGTAGCACCTAGTTAGCAAGAATAATTAGTTAAATTAGGAAGCGACTTGATAATAATAATAAGAATATCCATTTATGAGTCACTGTAGCATTTAATTGCCCTTTAGAGCAACTAAATTTTCCTTTCTTAGTTTAAACATAATTTTACATCCTGAATTCAAAAATTTGATTTGAGTTGCTTTCATGTCACTTGCCCTATTCATGTCACTTGCCCTATTCTTCAAAATTAATTGATAGTTTGATCTTTGTTCATATTTTTATTGGCCTCTGCCTCTCAAGACTCTTGCCGCCATCTGGTTCCTCTCCTCCAGTCCCCCCATTATATAGCTGTTAATTTCATCTTTGTCATCAACGGGACTGAGCAGCTCATTTCTCTGCTCAAAACCCTTCAGTGGCTCTCTACAAATCACCAACTAAAATCTCAAGTCCTGAGCCTGGTTTAGAAGACATTCTAAAACTTGGCACCATTTTGCCTTTCTAGGCAGTCTTCCCTAAGAGTATGGCTGGCCATTGACATGATGCTGCCACTTGAACGGACGTACCTACCTTTCCTTGCATTTGTCCAGCCTTGCCCTTTGTTAATGCTTTTTCTTGATCACAAGATGCTCAAAGGATCTCATCCTTTATAAATCCTCCCTAGTCTTCAACATCCAACTTAAGCCCCCCCCTCCCATCCTCCAGGAAGCCTTCCCAGATTCCTTTAGTTACTCCTCCAATTTCACACAACTGTGTAGCCATGATGAGCTCTTTTTTCTCTTCTATCCTACACTAGAATTTCCATCTAACTTTGACATTCAAAGGTATATTTCTATATATTTCATTTTTTTCTTTTTCATTTTTTTTAGGTTTTCTTTGCAAGGCAATGGGGTTAAGTGGCTTGCCCAAGGCCACACAGCTAGGTCATTATTAAGTGCCTGAGGTAAGATTTGAACTCAGGTACTCCTGACTCCAGGGCCAGTGCTCTATCCATTGTGCCACCTAGCCACCCCTATTTCTATGTATTTCTATTTGAATTATGAACAAATGCCGACCATAATATGTGGAAGGACTTGACTTCCTTCACCAATGAAGATCAACACCTATGCTGCAAACTTACAACTTTTGAGAGCTGCCCAGGACAACTAAGAGACTGTTCCATAAGTGTTAGGAACCAGATGAACTCAGGGCTTCCTGACTTAGAAAGTGGCTTCTCTTCATGTAGACAGCTTCTCATTTTGCATAGTGAGTTTTAAATAAATCCTTTTTGAATGTATGAATATTAAATGTTAGACCATAAAGGGAAAGGAAAATGTTGAATTGAATTGAATTAGAAGGATATGTGAGGCTTCCATAGTTAACTTTCTCCTATTTTTCATTCATCGTGGGGAACAAATGGCAAGGGGAACTCCTACGGAGTATCACATGGGTATCTCATCCCCCCAGGAATGTCTGGCAAGTCTCTCAGAAAGTATCCCAAGAAGTGATGAGCCATCTAGCTTAGCTGTCTGGTCCACCACCCCTGATCAGTTGTAGTAAGAAGTTTCTGAGCTGCCCTGCCACAGGGTTTGGATGCTTAGTTCTTTGGTATCTATTAATCCCAAACGGAACTCTTCAAAATACATCAAGAACCCTGGAAATATGGGTGGTTTTGTTTTTTCAAACTGGAAAGATTAAGCCCTAGAAAATATTGCATTGTTAAAAAATTCCAACATGGTTCTCTCTTCGTGATGGAAAGCTTCCAGGGCAGAACACTAGGAGTAACCTTCTGAGTACCTATTAATTTAAAAACAGATGCTGTAGTCCTATCAGTGGGAGCAAAACAAAACAGGTGAGGATGTTATTTTACATGGTCAAAACAACACTTACCATCCATCCTTAAGTAACAGTTATGACACCAAAAGAAACTCCACAATCAATGCCTTAGTTATTTTTTCTGAACAAATATAAGAATAGGGAAATATTTTCTTTTCTGACAGATTAAAAAACCTAAAGACTATTAGAACTGGATCATTTAAGCAATCTCTTCTCTAATTTGGGGATGAATCCAAATGGACTTGACTGTTTTCTCTCTCTGGCCTTTGGCTGCAATTACTCTTCAAAATGGCCAGTGAACTCTTAGTCGCCAAGTGCGATGGTATTTCTTAGTCCGCATTCTACTTGAGCAATCTAAATTATTTGAAATCCTCCCCATCCCCCAACCATGCACTCTCCTCCGGAATCCTCACCTCCATGGATTTTCAAGAGATTGATTTCTCTTTGGGTTTTGGTTTCTTTCTGGTTTCTCTTTGCTTTTCCTCTCATGTAGCTGACCATTCCAACTTAGTCTCCTTTGCTGGAGGATTTTTCATGGTAAATTATGGATCTTATTTAAAGCTCTGTATTTGGTATCTCTCTCTCCCTCTCCCTCTCTTTTTCTCCCTCTCTCTTTTTCCCCTACTTTTTTATGTCCTCCTTTCTCTGCTCTGCTTTAAACTGTTCCTTCCCCTCTCCCAGTATTTCTTCTTCCTTTCTCTGTCTCTGCTCTGCTCTACCTTTCTTTCCCTCCCTTCTTAGCCCTTTCTCTCTTCTTCCCTCACTCTTCCTTCTTCCTTCTTCTTCTCCATCCCCTCTTTCTTTCTCTTCTCTTCCCTCCTATCCCTTTTCTCTCTCTCCCCTTCCCTCCCTCCCTCTCATTTCATTGCTTCCCAAGTGTTCAATGATAAATCTCAATGCTGATGATTCAGACATCTTTATACTCAGCTCCAGTCTCCTTTGAGCACTGCTCTTGCATCAGTTACTGCTTATTGGATCTTTCTATTTATTCCACTGCCATTTCACTATGTCCTAAGCAGAACACAATCTTTCTCCTTTAACTCATTCCTTTTACTACCTTTTCTATTTTTTTTGGCTTTGCAGTCTCAGAATTTAGGAAAGAACAAAGTATGGTATTGATAAGTGCTTATAAAATGAATAAAGTAGCCTCTCAGTATATATAGGTGTGGGGCAGATGAACAAGGAGATTCTCCTGAGGGCACCATCATCCTTTTTATTCCCCAGGTTCACAGCCTCAGACACAATTAAACCCCAGACTTTTCCTTGCTTCCTAAGAGTCAAACAATCCCCAGGTCTTGCCAATTCTCTCTTCACAGTTTCTCCTGAATCCAACCTTCTCTCGTCCCTCACATTCACTACCCTAGTTTAGGCTCTCACCTTAACTCACCTGGACTATTGCAAGTTAAGACCCCAAGTTTCTCCCTTCTTGGATCCATCATTCCCACAGTAGAACTTATAAACAAAGGCAGGGTCATGTCACTTCCCTGCTCAAAGGCTCTAGGGCCTCTCTTATCTCAGTTTGCCATTTCAAGTCCTCCAAGGTCAGCAGGTGTATTGCCCATTGCCCTATCCTCTCTTACATTACAACCGAACGGGACACCTTTGTGTGTTCTTTCCCTGGTATTCCATCTTCTCTCTCCAAACTTTCCCAAGACTGTCCTCCAAGTCTGACCCTCTTCGCCTCTGACTCTTAACAAGCTTTCTCATTTTTCCTATTTCAATTTGAGCAACATTTCTTCTACAAAGTCTTCCCTGACAGTTCAGTTTCTAGTGGCTCTCTACACAAATGGTTTAAGTCGGATTCGAAGTGTCCATGATTTCCCCTCCCAAAAGAATGTGAGATTCTTAGGGGAGAATATTAAACCGTTTTGAACCTTTTCTCTGACATTTAGCATAATGGCTCTCAGAACAAACACTAAATAAATGCTCGCCAAATGAATAAGTGAACGGAGGTTTGAACCTGGGTTTTTGACAGGAAACCCAGTCTGTCCGCTGCATTACATTGACATATGGCATAGCAAAAGCTAAAGATATTAAATGGTATTTTAGATTAGTTTGTGGTGGGTCTGAGAAAATGTAAAAAACCCCTAAAATATCAAAAATGATATTTTTAAAAAGATGGGGGGGGGCAGCTAGGTGGTACAGTGGATAGAGCACCAGCCCTGGAGTCAGGAGTAGCTGAGTTCAAATCTGGCCTCAGACACTTAATAATTACCTAGCTGTGTGGCCTTGGGCAAGCCACTTAACCCCACTGCCTTGCAAAAACCTAAAAAAAAAGTTGAAACTATGGGTTTGAATCCCTGATTATGACATGGGACATAACTCTTCCTTACTCTCAACCTCTGTTTCCTCATCTGTAAATTATGTGTTGGAGTAAGTCATCTCTAAGGTCCCTTTCAGCTCTAAATCTGTCTTGATTTAATACTAATAGATTGACAGATTTTGGAACACCACATCAGGGCAATGGATGGACAGGACATTGAAAATCCTACAGTCTCTTTTCCATCCCATCCTAAATTAAAATGAAAATCATGTAAAACAATAGCCTTCCCCTATTTTGGTGAATAGCTGAGCCATGTGTTTCCCATTCACACAATACAATTACCTAAAGAGAGCTTATTTTAAGAGAATTTCACTTCCATGATTATCACAGGGATCAAAATACCCTGGCCTGGGTATTTCCCTTCTATTCTGCATCATGGCAAAAGAGTTGATAGCAGAATAAAAGCATCTCTTAAGGGGAAGAGGAATTTGATTTAATATAGAGAAGGGAAAGTGAGTTTCTCCTTTCTACTTGCTTTCCCTGGGAAGAGTTGTGCCTATTGGAACTGCTCTTTAGAGGAACCTGGTTACATGAATAAGATAACAGATAATGTTTATCCTTTGTCGATCCATACTGCCTTATTTGAGCTAATGGAGCTACTCAGAAGCACAAAATGCAAGGCAAACCATTGGACAACAGTACTAATCCCCAGGAACCATAGCAGACTTCAAGAACCTTTTGATTTCATCTTTTCTTAAAGAAAAACCTTATTTGCCTTTTAAAAGCATATATAATTGTCACTTCCCAATGATACCTTGCCTCAGCTGAAAACTTCCTAGTAACAAAAAAGGAGAGGGACTGGAACTATTATTTTAGTAGTGTAGGGAACTCCTGGGTAGTTGATTTCCTCCACCAGTGCAGTTCAGTACTTTCTCCAACTGGTAGTCATAGTAAGTAGCCCAGAAGACAGAGATGTTAAGTAACATACAGCCAATATGTAGCTGTAGTAGAACCTCGTCTTTCTGGTTTTACGGTTAGCTCTTTAGCTCTTTATCCATTGTATCAGGTTCCCTTATGGTGTCTGATACATTCTACATCAGAGGACAACATTTTTGATGAATATTTGGAATAAAGAAACTGAACCAGGCTAAAAAGTCAATATATTGGCTATGTATTAATAGTATATGTGTTATAAATGTCCAAAGTCCACCTAGCTTTCTTTAGAGCTGGAAGGCATGCTTCACAATTAATACTATGAAGTTGTTATAGGTTGGGTGCTATCCCTCTAAATTTATTTATATAAGTTTTAAAAGAGATCATTTTTATCATCCTGATGTGGGAATAACCTTTCACACATCACTGTGGAATCTTTTGGATCCCAGAACAAATAATATTTTTGACTGACTGAATATTTTCCTTAAAAATCTATCCATGGGGTGGCTAGGTGGCGCAGTGGATAAAGCACCGGCCCTAGAGTCAGGAGTACCTGGGTTCAAATCCGGCCTCAGACACTTAATAATTGCCTAGCTGTGTGGCCTTGGGCAAGCCACTTAACCCCGTTTGCCTTGCAAAAACCTAAAAAAAAAATCTATCCAAATCTGGGATCGTACTTAATAGTTATAACTTTGGTAATAATTTTTGTGATAGTTCTCTTCAAATTATATTATTTTATGTGGATGTATGTGAAATATTAACTATGAAGTTAGCTAAGTGGGAAGTAGACCAGATAAGGACATGGAAAACACCCTGTGCCAATGGTATGAGGTCTCCACTACTCTATGGGTCATCCTTGACTTTGATTCGTTGGTGATTATGATGTTGCCAGGTTTTCAGCTATGTCATATTATCCGGATTATATTTGTATTGAAGAGATGGGTCCTTGTGCCAGGAAGCAGGTTGAGGCCACTGGAAGCACTGGTCAGGTTCCTGAATTCAAGCCAACGCACCTTTTGCCTCCTACTTAACTCTGGTCCAACTTATTGGCCATTGGCCCATATTTAAGTAATTATGGTCTAATTCATTCATTTTTTTAAATGAGCATTTATTAGGCTCCTACTAGATGCTGCTTTCCTGGGCACTTAGACAGAAATGAAAACGATTCATGTTAATAAGGAGTGCCCAATGGACTGACTGTCCAATTGTGAGAGGAAATAATGGACCAGAAAAGGAAGTAATCTAGGCATGTAGCAAGAGAGAATGATTATGGAAGAACACCCTGGTACTCTGGTCCCCATGGGCTGTGATAGGCTTTAGAGGAAGATCTCTAGCATTTTGGAGGGTCTTCTTTGGAGTATCAAAGGGACAACATGGTTAAGAACTCTACCAGAAGATAGATAGTTAGAAGATATAATTTTCAATGCCAAGGGAAAGAGAAATGCATCGAAGTTATGAAGCATAACATGAATTCCCTGAGCTGAAGCAATTCTTAAGACACCCTCCCTTCTTCCCCATCTTGCTGGATAATGAGCAGGGGAGGAACCTGACAGTAGTATCCAGGTATTTTCAATATCTCTCCAGAAATTACAATCCCATAAAATAGAACTATGGTTTGCAGCTAGGTGGCACAGTAGATAGAGCATCAGGCTTGGAGTAAGAAGACCGGGGTTCAAATCTGACCTCAGATACTTACTAGCTATGTGACCCTAGGCAAGTTACTTAACCCTCTTTGCCTCAATTTCCTCATCTGCAAAACGAGTGGGAGATGGAAATGGTAGACCACTCCAAAGATAAGAAAACCCCAAATGGGGTCATGAAGAGTTGGACACAAATGAAGCAGCTGAATGACAACTTGCATGTTTGTCTCAAACTTTTGACATGGGAAAGCCTGGGCACTTGGAGAAGCACGTCATATTTCTGTTATCAGTCAAACAATTGCAGATTTATTAGATCTCTACTAGGAGCTAGACCCCAGGGAAACGCAAAGAATGAAACAATTACTTTCCAGAAGCTCACAAAAGACCTAGATGTAGTCCTAAATTAGGTAGCCAGAATGCTTTTGTTATACCCACCAAATTATAAATCAGCCTTGAAGTGGAAGGCCCTTAGTATGTTTAGTGGGTCTCTTTGGGGGTGATGCTAGAAAACATACTTCCTCTTAGACCAGACTGAAATAAACTGTCTACAAGTGATCAGCAGGCTCAAAACCAGTCCACATGGGGGAATCTCACATTGGGACTTTTGGGGCTTCCTAGAATATTCCCCAACTCAGGCTAATGATAACAATTTTTAAAAGTATAATCTGGCTTTCACCAAGGAGGCTGATGACTTCAGTCTTTCTTTTTCAAGGGAGAATATTGTGTCAAAGCTCTCTGAGGTGACACTGCTAGCCAGAACCCACTGGAAGAAGACCATCTAATGATTAGCCCAACCTATCTAAGCTTTAACAACTCCAAAGCAAACTTTCTCCCACCATATCCCATGGTCCACTTCTTCATTTATCCATTTATTTATTTGGCATAAGTAGAAAGTGTTCCTTTTAAGGGCATTCATTTTTTTTTTTTTGTGCAGAGGGAGATTTTTGGCAATACCTTTAGAAGAATGACAAGAATAAAATAATAATTTTTATTGCTGGTAATAATTATCCAGCAGGGTACAACTGTCTTATCATTTGGAGAACGGGGTTCATTCTGGTTTGGGTTTCATCACATACTGGTTGTGTGACTCTAGGTAAGTCCCTGAACCTCCCTATGCCTCAGTATTCTCTTCTATAAAATGGAGTAATAATAATTGCCTCACAAAATTGTTGTCTCCTTACCCCCAGAAGAAATTTCTAAGGCACACAACGATACAAGTGACAGAGAACAGCCTCAGGGGTTTCAAAACCTCTAAATACACTTGAGCCTCCCAATAACCATTTAAGAGAAGTGCTATAGTTTTTTTTAACAGCTCCATTTTTCAGGCAGAAAAATTGGAGCTCAGACATTATTTTCCAGGGTCTACACAGTGAAGAAGTTTCAGAGGCAAGATTTGAACCCAGATTTTGCTGCCGACAAGTCCTATACTATCTCTTTTAACCACTAAGCACTGAATAAACACCTTATGTGCTGGGCTCTGCTGTAGCAGAGAAGTCAATTATATAGCCTCAGAGTGAGGAGGGGAACATTGAGGAGTCAGTAACTATTTGGAAGTTGGAGGCAGAGTTTGGGAACTGGGGACCTAAAGGGGAATTACAATGGCGAGTCACTTGAATCCTCACTTAATTAATATTTCCAAGAGAGCAGGTCTGCAGGCCACCCTGCTATTCACTACTATGGGTGGGCCATTCCCCAAAGGGACAAGTCAATCCTTTTGTCACTTCTCAGAAATGTGCTCCACACTGTCAGTCAAAGGGCCAATCATCCTAATACCTAATGACACAGTGTCCAGAGCCACGTTCTCCTTCAGGGAGAACAAGACTCAATATGATCATTGGTCCATAGCCCTTTTTAGTCCCAATGAGGCTCCGAGATGCCCTCACCCAGTGCCCACTGTTCACCCACTACATAGATTCAAAGAATTCAAATGGCAAGAAGCAAAGCCCAGGTACCATACCTGAGCCCTTCCAGCGATTCCCACCCGGAAACTCGTTTCTTGGTTATGGAGAATTGGCAGCAACGTGTCGCTCTGCTTATTCCCTATTCATCATATCAAACTCCAAAGGTTCAGTGCCTTTGAGTTTGGTTTAGAATCTCAGGAAGTTAAACATTAACTCAGACTATCTCCCCTGTCCCAGCAGCCCTTTGACCAGCTCAATCAGGTCACTAGAGCCAGACAGAAGTTACGAAGCCACAATTGTTTACCAAAGCCGCTGAATTTTGTTGGAAAAACAAGTCATCCCAAATTTGATCATTTTGAAGTCCACCAGTTCCAACACAGGGAACCCTAAAGTTCTTATCGGAAATCAAGCATTACTTTGAGGAAAACCTTTCTTACTTTAAACCAATAGAGGATCACACAGCTAGTCCACCTAGTTGATGCCATGTGATAGTCCAACCCACTATTTTGGAGAGGGGAAAAAAATCACACAACTATCATGAATCAAAGGTCAGATTTTAACTCAGATCTTTCTGATTCCAAGCTCTGGACATTTACAGGTTTACCATAAGAAGAACTCTTAGCTAGACCAGGCTACCCATTTCTCAGATAGGATCTAAGTACACTATGCTAAATAGAGTAGATGCTGGGGAAAGGTGAATGCAAGGGTACAGTAAGTACAAAGATGACTATGAACCCCACTGTCTATGAGGTCAGAGGAAAAACATAAAGAAGGGCTTATATTTACCTTTGGAGTGAAGAGAATAGATAGTTCTCTACTAGAAAAGGGAGACCAGAAACCCTGGTTCAACATTGCTCAAAACCTCTGGGGTAAATTACTCAGTTCCAAATTTGATTTGACATTAGACAAGTCACCTCCTTGCTCTTTGCCTCAGTGTCTTTATATGTATTAAATGACCTCTAGGGTTCCTTCTTGCCATTAAGCAAGATTCTATGATCAACAAATATTTATTAAGGACCTATTAAGTGCCTACTACCTATGGACTTACATCTGAATACAGGGAATAGGAAGTTAAAATTAGCTTCTGCCCTAGAAACTTCTATTCCCTTGTGGGAGATACAACATTACATAGATCCATAAATATAAAGGGTATATAAATTAATATAAATAATGCCAAGAGAAGGGAGGGCTAATAATTGGTAGGGAGGGTATCAGGAAAGGCATACCATAGTAGATTGGAAATTCTATGAGTTGGGGCTAAAGAGAGGACTACAGACCTAGAAAGCCATTTGGTCACAGGATTTTAAGGTCATTTGACCCAATCTCCTAATTTTCTGGGTGAGCTAATTGATGTTCATAAGTAAGTCATCCAACAAATAGATGAAAGAGCTTGGGGATTTGGACCCACGTCTCCTGACTAAATCCCTCTCTTCTATTATACCAGAACTGTTTATTTCCCACTTTAAATTCATTTCAATATAAAAATTTCATTTGTTATATGTCAATCTGGTCATTAGAGATTCACAGAGAAGAATAATCCAGATCCTATTCTCCAGGAGCTTCCATTTTTCTTGTGCTGGGGCAGAGAAGTAGGAAATGAGGGAGGGATCCAATGTCATATTCAAGGCAATAGCTAGCAAGCCAACTTGAGTGGAGCAGTTTGCCTTCTTGTGGATAAAAATTAACACCACAGCTATTCTACTGTCAATGAGGGGAAACTTAGGATTCTAAACTTCTTGATAACTGGGCCTCAGCTTACAGTTTCAATTGACCTCTGTGAAACAGAGTCCATTCCTTCTTTCATTTTTTAATTTATGAAATAAAGTAAGCATTTCCATAACACAGAACAAAAAAGATTATTGTAATGAAACTACAAATCTACTATGCACAGTTTGCTATTCCTTTCAAATAAACAATAAAATGAAAATTTCTATTTAAAATTTTTTTTCAGGGGTGGCTAGGTGGTGCACCGGCCCTGGAGTCGAGTACGTAAGTTCAAATCTGGCCTAGACACTTAATAATGACCTAGCTGTGTGGCCTTGAGAAAGCCACTTAACTCCATTTGCCTTGCAAAAACCAAAAAAAAAATTAGTTTTCTTCCTTTGACTCCCTCCTGCCTCCTAGTCATTAGCCCCAAATAGTCCTGTGTGTGTGTGTGTGTGTGTGTATGTGTGTGTGTATGTGTGTAAAATTTTATATACATATACTTCTATTTATCAATTCTTTCTCTGGATGCAGATAACATCATTCTTCATATGTCCTTTATAGTTAATTTGTATATTTATAATAGTCAAAATAACTTAATTGCTCAATCATTCTTAAAACAATATTGTTATTACTGTATACAAAGTTCTCTTGGTTCTGCTCATTTTGCTTTTCATGATTCCATGTAAGTTTTTCCATGTTTTTCTAAGATCATCAAATTCATCACTTCTTATAGCACAGTGGTACTATTCCATCACAACCATACACCACAACTTGTTCAACCATTCCCCAATTGGGGGACATCTCTACAATTTCTAGTTCTTTGACACCACAAAAAGAGTTACAATAAATAGAACCTAGGAAATTCTTTTCCCTTTCCTCTAGTAATCTATGGAAATTTCAGTTTAAACAGAGCTTCTGAAAATCATGACTCCATCTGGCCTACTCTGCCATTTGGGCTAGTGCTCTATCTTGATTAATTTTCTGTTTAGGAGTTAGAAGCTCATTTTCTTGAGACCATCCTCAGAGTAGTCTTCTTCCCTGGGAAAGGGATCCTTAGGGTGAGTCAGCTAGCTGTAATACTGAATGCACAAAGGAAAACCAATAGGCTCAACAGAACTGCAGAAATGGGGGATGGAGGTGACTCAAGGAAGTTCTGGAACATGGGCCTTTTGATTTTATTTTTCTACTTGTAGACATGTTCTTAAGCCCGATGGAAGTCTAAATGACTTCCTCTGCTCCGGACTGATGCCTGGCTGGAGAACTTTTAAACAGTCTGTGTGTGAGTGGGTATGGGTGCGTGTGTTAGGTGTAGATAAAAACAGTTTTCTAATAAATTTGACAAAACTTCAGAGGGAGCATTGATGGTGCATTTGGGTAAAGTAGTGACTCTACAGCTATGCCCAGTCAAAGAGAACTGATGTAAGGGGAGGCTCCAGCTCATGGATACATATGAAGTTAGTGTGTGTGGTCTTTCAGTTATCCTCTATAGACATGATCCTCATATGCACGGAAGGTCTTGGCACCTAAGCCAAGAAAAAATTCAAAGGAGGACAGATTCTGGAAAGTTGGATGAGAGACCTTAGTTAAGTCAATAAATCAATAAATCAACGTTTATTGAGGACCAACTATGTACCAACCATTGTACTAAAGAGTATCTTACATACCATTGGAGGAGACCACATGCAAACAAAAATTTACAGAGTGAGCTTTATACAAGATGTCATTGTTTGCCCTTCATTCTTGGAGTCAACCATGACATTAGGGAAGTGATACCATGACAAGAACATTAGCTGGATTTGAATGAGTGGGGGCTATGCTAAGTCATCAACCTCACTTTCTCCTCTATAGTTATCCAGATGGAGTGGCCAGATATGGATCAGAATGACTGGAGATAACCCAGGAAGTAAGAGAGAAGCCTGCTCTGTGTTTGGTAAGGGTACATTTGAGCAAGATAAACAGGAAATAATTAGTATAGGGAAGGCAATTGGGGAAGGTTTCCAGGAAATAGGGCATTTATTAGTCACTTGCTACATGCTAGACACTGTGCCATACATTTAAAAAGTGTGACGATCTCTACCCTCAAGGAGCTTCCATTCTAATGGAAGAAGACAGTTCATTAAAAAGTGTAGTGTGAGGGAAAGGGTCATAGTGGGAAAGTCTGGAGAGTCAGAATAACTTGGAGAGTAAAGAAGGATGACTGACTTGAGCCCTTCTACAAAATTCATGTCTTAGGAGAAGCTTGTGAATGGCAGGAAGTTGCAAGGGCAGAGCAATCTTCCAGGGTGAGAAGGTGGCTGTTGACAGTTCAGAGTCAGAAGCAGAGCTAATAGAGAAATGACTTCAAGTTGGCGGCATGCTGTTAGGGTAGTTAGAGGCTGTAGTTGGAGGCAGAAAGACCTTGGGCAAGTCACTACCACTTTGAATGGTTTCTTTCTTTTTAAAATAAGGACAATATAATAACTCTAGGCCCTACCTCACAGGGGTCGTGAGGGTCAAACATTACATATTAAATATGAGCTACTACTAGTATTAATGAGCACTTAATAATAATAATAATATAAATAATAAAAATAAAGTTAAATGACATCATCTTGTCTCATTGTAGCTGGTGAATATGTATTTGATGAACATAAATAATTTTGTAAACTTCAAACAATGCCATCTATTATAATAATGGCCATAACCTGTGAAGGCCCTTAGAGATTATTCTGGTCTAAGTCCCTCATTCTACAAATAAGGAATCTTTAAGACCTGAGGAGGGGAAGAATGAACTTTCCAATGTCACAGCATTACCAAGTACAAGAACAAAGACTTGAACTCAAGGCTTCGGACTTCAAATTGAGCACTTCTCCTCCCAGGAGCTTAGACTCGATGGTCATTGAAATTCCTTTTAATTGTCAGTCTCTGTGATCTATAATCATTAGCTCATTTCATCTCATCCTAGCAAGAATCCAAAGACAACTCTCCATTCCACTTGTATTTCGTTGCATTTAAGGCTATTGCGCAGATGAATAAAATAACTGCGTTTATCATTAAAATATTAACATATCTCCTCTCCTTTTGGTACAATTCTAGTGGTAGATGAGGAAAATTAGGCAGCTCATCCTGTTCCCACTTATGTTTGCTCTCTTCTATTAGGTCTTCCTTATTGGAAAGTCATTCATTCCATGTGTGAAAGAAAGAAGAAGAGGAAGGAAGAAGGGAGAAGAGAGGAAGGAAGAAAATACGGATGGAAGATTAAAAATTTTATGTCAATATTCATTGGAAATGTTCTTAAGTTTGTAAAAATCAATGTTATAGGGGCAGCTAGGTAGTGCAGTGGATAGCATACCATCCCTGGAGTCAGGAGTACCTGAGTTCAAATCCGGCCTCAGACACTTAATAATTACCTAGCTGTGTGACCTTGGGCAAGTCACTTAACCCCATTGCCTTGCAAAAAACAAAAAAAAATCAACGTTATATCTAGGTGATTGTGGGCCATAGCTAGGTCTGTTATAATGGTCTGCTTTCAATACTATTGATTGGTTGAGTTCTTGGAATATTTTAAGAAAAAATATTTGTAGTATGTAGATTTTGCCATCTGTGACTCCATAAAGGCTAATAAACTTCTAATGTAGAATTCTAGCCACATACTTATGTTTTGTGAGGTATTCAGGTGGTGCACCATTTTTCAACTTCTAGTGATGTATTGCCTACCCGGACAATACTGCTTATCAAGTGACAACAGTGCATGTAATAACACATCCATCAGAGACCACTTCCTGGCAACTTGGCCACAGACTTGTAGTCAGTGGGTTAGACCCTGGGTGCTCAGGTCTATGTTTACATATGAGCTACATACAGAACTAGAAAGGCCTTTCTGTACTTTAAAAAAACGTGTTGGTTTTGTAACTGGAGCCATCTAGTGTTAAGTTCATTTAAAAAACACATGAACGTACATACCAAAATGTCCAGATAAAAGTTCAGATTTTGTCTAGTGGTCATCTTATTTGACCCTTTGAAAACTATACATTGAAGGCCAAGACTGGAAGAAACCTTGAGAAGATATCCAGTTCTTTACTTAAGTTGAAATCTCACCTCATATTTATTTTATTTTATTTTATTTTTTTACATTCACATTCCTTTTTTTTTTTTAACTAATTTTACAACACCCATGTTAGTTAGTGGTAATGGTGGGAGCAGGAAAGACCGCTTCATGGTGAATGCTTTGTGTTAAAGGAATATTGTTTCCATGAATCAAACTATCAGCAATTATAAATTTCTGGGGATAAGATATATCAGAGGAAAAAGTAGACTGAGTACAGTGATATCCTTAGGTAGACATAAGAGAAAAATGAGAACTATTATTATTGACTACAAAGAAATTTGGAGATCATGAAATGCCTTAAGATATTCCAAGAACTCAACCAATAAATAAGATTGAAAGCTTTCCGTTAAGGTTTAAGTATCATATTCACTCTTTAAAATAAAAGGCAGGACCTAGAGTCTGAAGAAGTTTTGAGGCCAGAGTCATAGGATCATAGCTCCAGAGCTGAAAGAGGTGTCAAAGGTCTTCATTTTACAAATAAAGATACTAAGACCCATAGAAGTTAGGTGACTTACCAAAAGTCACACAACTAGCAAACATCAGAGTCAGGATGCAACTTAGATCCTCTGACTCCATTGTACCTTGCTGCCTTCATTGTACTACAATGACTCAGTTTACAAATGAAGAAACTGAAGGCCAGAGTAATTTGGTGAATTTATTAAAAATCGGACATCTGGTAAGTTGCAATGCTGGAATTGGAAACCAGGTCCTTGGATCATCCATTACTTTTCTCTATGACTTAAACTGTTCCAACCTGAAAAAATCCTCTTCTTTTTGTTGCTGTTTGTCCTTTGTTTTTGGAGAAGACTGATGTCCTCATGGGCAATGGTGATCTTGACTTGCCTGTGAATTGTCAGTGTGGTAGAGTTGCTCAGAGTTATCAGCCTCACTCTCTTTTCCAGAGTCACTGAGGGCTAGTAAAAAGCCAAGAGTGAAAATAACTGATGATGGTCCAGGATGCAATGCATGACCTTGGTGTCTTTGACATCTGACCAAACTCTAAGCTCTTCACAATTCCTACTTCAACCACTTTTATGCTCAATGGAACCAATGCTTCTCACTTGCCCATTCCACTGGAGGAAGTCCTCACATGCTTGGAGAGATCTTCCTCCACCCCATCCCCCATCTGACTGGCAGATTTGAGGCCTGTTTGGTTTCGCCCATTTGCTGAGATGGTTTTTACTGGGGTAGGACCACAGGGAAGGTTACAGCTTTTTGGAATGACAAGTGAGAGCTGGGTAGTAGATAGACACCAAAAGTGAATTTGGGGTGTTCAGATATGAGAGTTTTCTGATTCCCTTTTTAGGGTTGCTTATCTATACTTGGGGTCCACCTGATCCACCCAATTCTCATCTGTTGAATAAAGTTTTCTAGCAAGTCAGAAATTTAACAAGATCAATTATGAGAATTGAATTCTGTGAAGCTATTCCTGTGTGGCTGGGAAACTGAATCATCTCTCCCTGATGTCTGGGTTCTTAACTGAGAACCTAGGTTATGCTGAGCAGAAACCCAGTCAAATCCAAAGATTGATGTAAGGAGTTTTCTCATAGTTATAAATCTCATACAGTCCTAATGTCTTATCTGAAAACTGCCTCATGTTGATCCTTTGATTGTTCACTGACACTTGGGAGGAGTGGGGTACCTCTTTTTCTGATTTCATGGAAATTCACTTGTTCACACTCCCCCTCTCAAATCTGGAAATCCCTAATTTTTCATCCAATTAGAAATCAGATGATTTAATGTTATGTTGTTTCTTTTTCATTAAGTGATCGTACTTAATTGTTTTTAATGTATAAGTCTGTCTCCCCCGTATTCAGACCTAAGTTGAGGAAGGGACCTGGTCCTGATTTGTTTGGCAAGTGGCATGCATTATTTAATGCATCAAAATGTCAAGAAGCTCAGTCCTTTATTTCCCCTGTCCTCTCATCTTTCACCATTATGATGAAGGCATCTATTCTATAACCTTTGAATCTTTTCTTCTCCATCTTAATATGCCGTTTAATTAATTCCTCATGTTATCATGGATCTAAGTCCCTATATTATCCTGCTTGCCTTCTATACATTCTCCAGTTTAACTAAAGTCATTTTTCAACTGTGGTACTGAGAATTGAATACTTATGTTGAGAAGATATTTGACAAAGTCTGTATAAAGAGAAATTATCACCCATCTGTTTCTAGAAATTATGCCCCCTTAATGAAATACAAGATTATATTAGAGTTATGACTACTGCTGCATACTAAGAATTCATATTTAGCCCACAAACCCCACAGATCTTTTTCAGAATAACTGCTGCCCAACTATACCTCCTCCATCTTCTATCTATAAAGTTGACTTTTTGGGTACCAAAGGGTAAGATTTCACACTTATGACCAGTAAATTTCATCTCATTAGATTCAATCCAATCTGCAAATCTTTTAGATCCTGACTGTCATCATCGGCCAGTTATCTTGCCTAACTTCCTGCCATCTAAAAATATGATGCACTCCAGACTCAGAGCACATACCCTGAATTTATTTTGTAAAAAGATGCCTCTCTTTTACTGAATGTTCATCTTTCTTCATGGATTATTAGGCTCAGGTTGGTAAGATATAATATTTTGGCTGGCATCTTGAGTTCCTTTGATTTTTCAGTTAATATTATTATATTCTTTTCTTGGCAGTTTCAGGTGGGTTGGGGATATATTGGATTATTAGAATTGCCTTTCCTTTATATTTTAAGGCTTTTTCCTAATCATTTTCAGAATTTATGGTTGGTCACTGGAATTGTTAAATTTAATGACTCTCTAAGTCTATTATGGAAGATTTTTTTTCCTGGAGGTTATGTTTAGATTCTTTTGATTTGTTCTCTGTTTTCTGTTTACAGAAGTTCTAAGCATATTAATTGCTTCAAAGGGTTTAGGGTTTTTGACTTGCCATGTTCTACTGAGAGGCCTATGATTTCTTCATGTATTGCCTTCAAGAGTAATATACTTTAATAATAATAAATAATGGAGCAGCTAGGTTGCCCAGTGGATAGAGCACTGGCCCTGGAGTCAGGAGGACCTGAGTTCAAATCCGACCTCAGACACTTAATAATTACCTAGCTGTGTGGCCTTGGGCAAGACATTTAACCCCCATTGCCTTGTAAAAAATAATAATAAATAGATGGAATGGTCTTTTAATATTATTACCTTTTAAAAAAACTTTTCTTCCAGATTTTTTGATCCATTATATTTGTATTCCATAGCTATAGGTCTTTCTTTTGCTTCTTTTCAAAGACTTGACACAATTAACTTTTTTATTTTGCTAATTATTTCAGTTCTGTAGGTCATACATTTTGCCATGTGTTAGCTTGTAAATTATTCTCTCAAGATTCCAATTTGTTTCTTGAATGAATATCCTGCTGCTGTAGTTTTATTCTTTGTTGAAAATCCACAAGGGTCTGTATTTCATCAAGTGTTCCTTTAATTTCCTTTGTCTTACTACATTTATACAAAGATGCTTGTGATCTTTTAGATGCTATGTTACTCATCTTCCCTTCTAATTTTAGCATCTTCTCAGTTGGTTTTTCTGTCTGTATTGGCTAAGAGTCAAATCTAGGTTTTATGAAGCCAGGTCTTGTGTTCTTCCTACATAGTCACAACTGCTTTTTAAAAATTATTTTCTCACCTCTATAATTCAGACTACAGAAAGTTTAAGTTGAGAATTACCCAAAGGTCAATTCATTCCTTCAACAAGCATTTATGAAGCATCTGCTAGGTAGCAAAGTGATGCCATAAGATGGGGATACAGTAGTTAAGAGAAAGTAAAATAATACTTGTTCTCAAGAATTTCATCATCATGGTGCTCACATTCCTTATGGCAGAAAGATGTAGGAATGGGAAAAAAGATGGGTCTGAGGTTATAAGCAACATTTTCCACCAGTGCATCTCCTCATTGCATTTCTCCTCTCTGTCCTTCCCCCCAATCCACCCCCATTACTCTTTTATCTCTAATCTGGGGCCAGGTTTATTCTTTATTATTTTGTAACATTCCCATTTGTCTGTGTTGAGATTTCGCTATGTACGTTGCTACTGTGTATATTGTGTTTCTTGTTCTGTTTACTTCCTACTGCATCAGTTCATGCTGTCCTTTGATGCTTTTCTCTTTTAAATATAACATGTAGGGTCAGGAGTCTAGGGAAGGTTAGGGTTCCCAGCCCTTTACCTTTGTTGTACATCAGCCACACCATACTACCTACCTCCTTACAAACATAAATTTTGTTTAATTCTTCTTGGTTGGAAGGCTGCAGTTGATAGAGAATACCATGTCTTTGTTTTTTGAATGGTTGATAAATCTTCAGTCCATTCCAAGAAATGTTTACTAAATGTCCTATGTGCTGGACCCTGTATTAGACCCTGGAAATACAAAGATCAATCCAAAATGGTCCCTCCCTTCAAGGCGCTTACATTCTTTTAAGGAAATACAAGCTGCATCCAGATAAATATAGAGTTTATATAAGGAGTTTTGAACAAGGAAAAAACACAAATTATTGGAGAGATCATGCAAAGTCTCATGCATGAGGTGGCACCTGAGTCCTGCCTTCCAATCTTGTGGAATAATGGTTCAAAACAGAAGTATCTATTGTTAATTTCAATTCCCCAAGCAAAAGAAAGTTAAAGAAAATGGGTTTCAAACCTGCTAATAGGTTCGATTATTTTAAATTGGAAAAACATTTCTTTGGAATCACTGTTAACTTTGAATGACTGTTACTCGATTGCAATCTTATTTTTAAAATTGGAATTTACATGCCGAGAGATTAAACTTAATTTGTTCTCTCTTATGACTATGCCTAGAGAAATTGGTATAAAGGTATAGTGGGAAATGCACTGGATATGGAGACAGTGATTCAAAACTCAGGTCTTTGCTGAATCCATTTTTTAATCCGTGTAACTAACTTTTACTTTTTTGGGCCTCAGATGACTCATCTGTAAAATAAAGAGAATGGACTAATTGGTCTACTGGATCTTTTGACTCAAATTTCTGATGATTTGAAATCACTATGAAAAGGATAGTTATGCAATAATCATTTGTAAGTTTCCTCCAATTCTCTGATCCTTAGTATTTTCCTGATCCTATCTATACCCTAAAGCCACTTTCTTTCACCTCTCTATCATCTCTCCTTCATATGTGCATATTGGGAAGCAAGACTTCATTTTGGTCATGTTCTTGTGCCACACGATTGGTGGTGAGAGCCACAATGTAGTCAAACACGAACAATACAATTGTTAGGGGTGAGGGGAAAGAACTCAAAGAAGTGGTATGTACTTGGAATACTGAGTACTTGCAAGAAGTAACAACATAAAACATGCCTTCTGATGTTTCAAGCTCTTTAGTTTCCCAAAAAAATCATAAATAAAAAATTAGAATATGATATCCAGTGACTGTCTGATAAACAGGGTTACCTTTCAGACCTAGGTCCTGCTTTTGATGCCTTGGCACAACCCTGTGGAGGAACCCTGTGCTTATAGACCTGATTTCTTTTTCAATTCTACCCCAGACTTGGATGGTGAAGATAAATAAAGGTGGGAGGGAAAATTTTCTGGGGAGAAATGGGGATCCAAAAAAGGTAAAAAATGGAAATATTGGACATTAGTCAATTTGTGCCAGGTATATATGCTAAGAAAGATGTAAATGTAATTTCTGAATGTTTTTATTAAATTGGCATTCATTGGCATGAAATCATAAAATGTTAGACATGAAAGAGATCCTGGAAGCTGGCTACTTTAGTCCATCCTTGGACAAGACTCCCTCTATAGCATGACCTGAAAGTCTCTAGTGAGGAGCAACTTGCAACCTCTCAAAAACATCCATAGATTAGCAGCCCCAATAGGGTTTGACAGTCACTTGGATATTGGAGTTGAGAAAGAGAAAGAGTCGGTGGTGGTTTGAGTGAAGTAGAAGATAATCGCTGACTTCACAACAAAAGAGAAGTCAGGAAGAGGGGAAAATTTGTTCAGAAAGATAAATTCAATTTTGGACATGTTGAATTTAAGCCATCCAATCTGAGATATGCAAGAGACAGTTGGAGAAACAAGAATAGTTAGCAGCAAGTTTAGGACCAGAAAAATAAATCTGACATTAATCTGCATAGAGATCATAGTTGGATCCATAGGAACTGATGAGATTACCACATGAAATAAGATGGAGGATCAGGCTAGAGAGCTAGGGTATATCTAGTTCATAAATATGGTCAGAATAAAGACCTCAAAATCTCAAAAGGGTTGAGACAGAATGGTCAGGCAGGCAGGAGAAGATCCAAGAGAGAACAATGTCACAAAAACCTAAAGAAAAGAAAATAATTAAGGACTTCAGTAATCAGAATTAAACTTGGTAGAGACATCAAGAAAGCTAAGGTTTGAGAAAACATTAGATCTGGCAAGTGGGAACTCATCGGTAACATTGGAGAGAGTATTAGTGAATTTGATATTTTTTAATCCAAGTGCAAAAATACATACGTATCCACATTAAATTTAATCTTATGCATTTTGTCTCATTGTAAAGATTTTTTTGGATCATGACTTCATTGTCCAATGTATTAGTTCTCCCTTCCGGTTTTATGTCATCTATAAAACTGATAAGCATGCCATCTGTATCTTTAGAAAACTAATTGAAAACACTGTTAACTAGAATGGAACCCACCCCTTGGACATTACTACAGATAATTTCTCAAATTGATGTGAATGGACATTGTTGAAACTGGATGATAACTTGGATAATGAGATTTTAAGAGAGAAATAGAACTGGTTTAGTCAACAATGCCAATAAAGAAGCCTTCTACTTTGCTTACAGACTTACAAGAGAATTGTCAGCACCTTGGGAATACAGCAAATCTTCCATCTCTCGATTTTTCAGATTAAATTTTACAGATAGGCAAAAGGTCACCATTGTTATATTTGATGAAGAATGTGTACACAGGTGAAATTCCATATTTACCAAAAGGTCAAACAGGGTCAAACCCAGCAGAGAGTACAGAAGACCTTGGATTTAAGTCCTGGTTCTGCCAATAACTGGGTGATTTGGGGGGGGGGCATGTTATAGCCCATCTCTGAGCCGCCCTTAGTTTCCTTATCTGTAAAATGAAAGAATTAGACTCACTTTATCTGTGAGGCTTCTTCTATCTCTAACACTGGGATTTTTGCTTTATCTGTGTGCTTCCACTCTGTTCTACTCTATCATTCATAGAATCAGATGTTTTCAGTTGGAAGGAACCTTAGGACTCATCAAATTCCATTCATAAATTAACAGACATTAGAGTTGAAAGGAACCTGGAGATCTATGCCCTTCTAACTCCTTAATGGTGTAGATTCATCCAAATTCAACATGTTCTTATAAGGACCTACTATGTGTTGGATTCTATAGTAGACCAAGAAGACAGAGAAATGAAAAAGTAAGAAGTAGGAGCGATTGGTAAAGGTGGAATCATGGGAAGGGGTTAATCAGGGCAAACCCAAGATTGGTGGATACAGAAACTTCCCAACAGAGTCAGGCAAGAATGGAATGGGCTTCTCTGGAGATGGTGGGTTCCATCTCCCTGGAGGTCTTTGACCACAGATTAGCTGAACAATTGTCAATTATTTTGGAGAAGGGATGTTTGTTGAACCATGACTTGGATTATCGCTTCTTGAAGCTAAGGACAGTTTTGAGTTTGATTTTGTATCTCTAGTATCCAGAGTAGTTAGGTGGATAATATACTGGACTTGGAGTCAGGAAGACTGAGATCAAAACCAACCTCAGATACTTACTAGCAGTGTGATCCTGCAGTGTCTCTCTTTTTTTTAGGTTTTTGCAAGGCAAATGGGGTTAAGTGGCTTGCCCAAGGCCACACAGCTAGGTAATTATTAAATGTCTGAGGTCGGACTTGAACTCAGGTACTCCTGACTCCAGGGCCAGTACTCTATCCACTGCGCCACCTAGCTGCCCTTCCTGGGTAAGTCTCTTAATTATTTTCCTCAGTTTCCTTATCTGTAAACTGAGCTGGAGAAGGAAATGGCAAACCACTCTAGTCCCTTTGCCAGGGCCCAAAGGGGATCATGAAGAGTTGGACATGACTAAACAAAACAGAGTACCTATCACATATTTCAGAGCTGCTTAATAAGTGTTTGTGAGCTAATTGGTCAAGGGTCTCTGAGCTTTTCTTCAAGCACTGGCATTCTGTCTTCAGAGTTCAGGCTGAGGATATGCTCCCGGGGAGCATGGAATGACCTTCTTGTTATTACCCTGGAGAGGGAGACTGGATTATGATGTATGGCACGTCTCTTTGCTTTGGACAGCCAAGTTTTCACTGGACCCTGAACTGAGCACTTTTTTGACCTGGTTCTAAGATCCAATTACTTCCGACCCATTAATACAACACAATGAGGCTCAGAGTGGCATAGAATAACTGCTCTACTCTCCAGTTCTGTGTGATTTCCTACATCACTGAATCCTCATCCCTCTGTGTTAGTTTCTGCTAACTCTTGGAGCTCCACAGGGACAGCAACTTTATGGCCATGCTCTTGGGAAAAGACCACTCAGCATTGTAGACTTTACAAGTGTGTTGGAGTCAGCAAAACCTGATTCTTTCGGAAGGTTGTGAACTTATCCTTGGGTCTGAATCTAGGTCAAATCTTCACTTTATAAAAGAGGGTACATTGTTGTTCCTTTAAAATAAATTATTCTAGAAAGCAGAGGATCTCCTCAGGCAATCAAAGGGGACTCACACATATAATCAATACTGACTCGTTTCTTAAAAAAGAAAAAATTGTCCCAGGAGCAGGAGTCCTTATTGTCATGATTCCTATGCTGATATACATACTTTTTAGGATTCTCATATTTAAAAATATTTGGGTTATTTTGTTTTTGTAAGGCAATGGGGTTAAGCAACTTGCCCAAGGTCACACAGCTAGGTAATTATTAAATGTCTTAGGTTGGATTTGAACTCATGTCCTCCTGACTACAGGACCAGTGCTCTATTCACTGTGCCACCTAGCTACCCCCCAAAACATTATTTTTTAAACATTCTTTTCTCTTAAAAATTTGAACTTCCCTCCCCTATTCACTGAGAAGACCAGCAAAATGATCAATTATACATATGAAATTATGCCTCCACTACAGGCCTCTTTCCAAATTGACGTGAATGCACTTTGTTGAAACTGGGTGATAATTTGGTATTGAGATTTTTAAGATAGAAATAGAAAGGAGAGAAATATTAGCCATACTTCAAAAAGAGAGCAAAAAATGAAATAAAGAAAGCAAGAAAATTATACTTCAATTTGTATTCAGTTCATCAGTTTTCTCTCTGAAGGGAGATAGCATTTCTTCATCCCAAGTTCTTTGGAATTGTCTTGGATCGTTGTTTTGATCAGAGTAGGTAGGGCTTTCACAGTTGATCATCATTACAACATTGTTGTTATGGTGCCCGACATCTTCTGTCACTTCACTTTGCATCAGTTCAAAAAAGTCTTGTCAAGTTTTTTCTGAACCCTCAACCCATTTTTCTTATAGCACAACAGTGTTCTATTACATCCATATACTACAACTTATTCAACTGCTGCCCAACCAATGCCTCAGTTTCCAATTCTTTGCCACCATAATAAAACCAGCTATAAATATTTTGGTACAGAGAAATACTTTTCCTTCTTAGTGTTCTCATTCTTTAGATGCTAACACCAGGTCAGCATCACGAGCACTCCAAAATAGGGCAACAGAGGAGGATTGTACAAACAAAGCACCTCCTAAATTCAGTTCAATGAATGCAAGGAAGAGACATTGTGAAATTGGTTTAATCAGAGAATTAAAACTGAAAGGGACCTCAAAACCCATCTAGTCCATTTATGTTACAGATTAAGAAACTCAGATCCAGACAGGTTATAGGTGACTTTACCAGAATCATACATTATTAAATGTATGGCAGAGCCAGGATTGGAACCCATAACTTTGGGCTCCAAATCTAGCCTTCTTTCTGCCATGACATGATAACTCTTCTAGTTCCATTGTTCTCAAAACACCCAAGAAGAAATGAACCAAGAAGGATTCTTGTAGGGAGGCCCTGGAACCTTAAAATAGTACATGGGATTGTATAGAGAACATATGCTCTTAATGTCAGATCCTTAAAGCACATTTCTAAAACTTCACAGCAGGGTTACACAGAAAGAATACTGAATTTAAAGTCAGAGGTCCTGAGTCCAAATTTTAGCATTGCCAACTAATATCTCTGTTAATTTGGACAAATAATTTAATCTCTCTGGTTTCAGTTTATTATTATTGAGTCATTTTTAATCATGACTGACTCTTTATGACCACAAATGAGATTTTTTTTTGGCAGAGATAATTGAGAGATTTGTCATTTCCTTTTCCAGATCATTTTACAGCTGAGGAAACTGAGGAAAACAGGGTTAAAGGGTTTGCCCAGAGTCACATAGCTACTAAAAGTTGAGATTGGTTTGATCTCAGGAAGAGAAGTCTTCCTCCTTCCAAACCTAGTGCTCCTTAGGAGTCTCATTTTACTGATATGTAAAATGAGGAAGTTGACTAGGTGATTTTTAAGGTCCCTGTAAGATCTAAATCTCTGATCCTGGGATCTTTCCTAGGTAAGGGGATCAGTGAACATCAAGTTATATGGTGAATTATTTGAAAGCAAAAAAGCAACTATTTGCAACGAATACTGGATTTCTGACTACTGGCTTCTCAATACTGTTATTACTGGTTAGAATTTTCTAATGGTCAAATATAATTTCTGTGTCAGAAAAAAAGAAAATATGTGTTGGGGAGAGGGAAGGGAATATGAACAACCTGATTCCATTGGCAAAGGAAATTTCCTCCAAAGAAATTCTCTCTACCAGTTCTGCTTAGCACCTGCTCTGCAATTTATAAACTCAGAGAGTCAGCAATAATGCCAACCTTAGTCTGGAAGCAGTGTGGAGGATAAATAGGAGGGAAGGAAGACCTGAAGCAAGACAAGTTGGGTTATGGCTCTTCCAGGATCATGTTTTGCGAGCCAAAAGAAATACCAGAGGTCAACTAATTCACCCCTCCCTATTTTACAGATGAGAAAAACTGTGTCCCAGAAAGGTTAGGTAAAAAGAATATGTGATAGAGACAGTTTGCAATCCAGGACTTCTGATTCCAAGTTCAGCAATCTTTTCACCACTCTGTGGTTCCTGTTTTTGATTTCCAGTTTCAGAAAAAAGAACTTTTCCTACAAGATTCCTAACAAATGATATTCACATTTATCTGCATATATTATTACTGTGCTTGAAGACCTTGGTATAGCAAAGCTGGTTTTATGTCAAAAAAGTTTGGTTTTTCAGTGAAAGGCCTGGAATCCAAATATTACCTCTAATAAATAGCATTTATTTGACCTTGGGAAAATCACTTAATATTTCTAGATCTCAATTTCCTCCTTTATAAAATGAAGAAAGTTAACTAGATAATGCCTAATGTACCTTCCGGCGCCATATCTGTCATTCTAGGACCCTGTTCTTCTTGACGCTATCATCTCTCCCCGAATGGGGCTTATTGTGATTCCAGCAAGAATTCACTGTCACTACTAAGTAGTGAAAAGAACAAGGTAGTAGAGATATAAAGGCAAAAACAAACCAAACCAAAATGAATTCCTATCCTCAGGGAGCTCATATTCCACTGGAGTTTACATTTTTGAATCAAAGAAAAATTATCATAATTTTCTGTGTTCATTTCCCCCCTCAAAGAATTATATATTCTAAAAGGGGGATGAAATGTAATCACAGAAAACTATAACAAGCATTGCTGAGACAGGAAAGCAACAATATGTGATCTTGATGATAGTATAATTGGTTGAATTCGGAACTGATTGAATGACTGGACCCCAAGAGTAATCATTAAGTATTTGATGCTATCTAGGATTATCTCCATTGGAATACCCCAGAGATCTGCTCTTGATCTTATGCTATTTAACATTGTTATAAATAACATGGCTATGGCTACCATGGTACCCTTGCCCAATTAGCAGATGGTACAAAGATAGAAGGGATATCAGTATTTGGGTGATAGTGTCAGAATGGAAAAAAGTCATTATTGGGCTAGAATTTTGGCCTGAATATAATAAAGGTAAATTCTAATAAAAAGAGGAAAATAAGGGAGGAATCTGAGGAGGAAACTGAGGAGGGATTGCGGACTGCAATCTCAGTATGGGTCAACAGCAAGATCTGGAAGCCAAGAAACCTAATATGACTGCAGGTCGTCAATTCAAGTCAAGGAGTGTCAAGTATCTACTTTATCCTAACACAATGAGAAGTAAAAGATGGATGATGTTCAGGAAAGGGGAGGTAATGGTCCCTTTGTACTTTATTCTGGTATTCAAAATTGGAGCAATATTTTAGGAAGAATATTGACAAGCTTGAGAGAGTACAGTGGAGAGCAACCACGGTTGTGAGGGACATTGAATTCAAGTTATATGCATATTCCAAACTGTACTAAAACTTTTGGAACACCTATGATTGTTAGGCAAAGGAATGGATAATGTTCAGCTTCCATGAGGAACAAGCTAGCTATCTTCAAGTATTTTGAAGGACTGTTCGGTGTAAAAGAGATTCTTTTCTTGTTCTTGACTTGAAGGAGAACTAGGTGTAGGCAAAGTTCTCATGAGGCAAATGTAGTTCAAGAAAAATTTCCTAAGGATTTGATATGCCCCTGAATAGAATGGGGTGTCTTGGGAAATAGCAGGTTTCACCTCTTCCGTGGTCTTCAAAAAAGGCTCTTTGACCACTTGGGCATCTTAGAGACTAGATCATCAGCCTCCAAATTATTTTATTATTTATCCCACCATTTTGAATTGTGCCCATATTTTAAATATGTACTTATTTTTTATTTATTTACATATATTATTACTGTATTATAATTATGTATATTATAAACCTTAATAAAATAGATGAAAAGCATGAAAAAAATTTGATCCCAGACTCAACATAAAGCCACTAGACTTTATGGTTAGGAAAATGTTTAGAACTGTGCTTTAAGAAAATCATGGTGGTAGCTTCTTGGAGGATGGACTAGAGTGAGGAGAGCTTTAAGGAAGGGAGAGCAGTGAGGAAACTATTGATGTGTTCTAGACATGAGATGATAAGAGACTCAAACTATGGTTGTTCATTTGTTAATGGAGAGAAGGGAGTATATGTGAGATAGGATTTATAAGGAGAAATGATTTGGCAGCTAATTTTGTATGGGAGCATGAGGAAAAAGTAAGAATTAAAAGCAAGTTAATGGATGCAATAATCGCCTTAAAGATTGCTGACACAAGAAAGAGTAGTATATGAAAAGTTAGAGTGCAGTAACAAGTTTTTGGGTGGAGAAGAGTGGCAATGTGGTGACCAGAGAAAACTTTAAGAAAGGTAGCCTGTGTCGATGATGATGTCTATTCTCCATTCTTGAAGAAAACCATGACATAAGGGACGTGATGTCATGACATGCACATGAATTGGACCTCATTTTCTTCTCTGGAGCCATCTGGGTTCAGTGGCCAGATATGAATCAGGATGACTGGAGATGACTATGGATGTGAGGCAATCAAGGTTAAGTGACTTGCCCAAGGTCACACAGCTAGCAAGTGTTTCATTTCTGAGGTCAGATTTGAACTCGGGTCCTCTTAACTCCAAGGTTGGTGCTCTATTCTTTGCGCCATCCAGCTATCCTATGTCTGAGATATGAATGAAGCTTTGAATGAAGTTAATAATGATGAGAAATAGAGATGATATAATAATAGAATCTCAGATCCAGAGCTGGAAGGAACACTGGAAACCATTTAGTCTTATCTCATAACTGAGGCCCATCAAAATTAAGTAATTTTCCAAAGCCATATTTGAGGTAGGGATATATTCCAGTCAGACAAAATAGCCCCATGGGCTAGAGATGCGAATTCAGAGAACTGCAGGTAATCCGATTTGATTGGAATGTTGATTATGTGCAGAAGAGGAGTCATGTGAGAGGAGGCTGGAGTGGTAAATGGGAGCTAGACTAGGACATCTTAAAAAAATTGGTGGAGGAACTTGAATTAAAGCTTTGAAGTCATAGGGAGCAAGTGAATGTTCATGAGTGTGGACAGGTGTGACATGTTTGATGTTTAAAGATTTTTTTTTGGCAATGAAAAGAGGAGAGCTGTACTACAATGGTACCAATCCAAAGGTCACAGCAGTCATTTATGTACATGGAAATGAAATTAAGAATGATGGTACTTGCTTATATGAATGGAAAGAAAATGATTGTTCTGAGATCAGCTAAACCCAACATCTGACCAATGGTCCATCCAGTGAGAGAGATTGTTAGGGGTCAAATGATATCACAGAGAACACATCCAGTATTTTGGTAATCAGCTCCTCTTTCTGTAGAGCCATCGTGACCAAATCATTACATGTGACACCAGAAGGACTTTGTACCAGATGGGCATCTTTGGGCTTTTGGGTGAGTTTGGGTGGGGTAAGGATTCTCTCATGCTTCTGTAAATGGAGATTAGCTCTCGGGTATATTTAGGCTGCATTACTGATGACCCAACTTTAAGCAATTGGGGAAGACAAGAGAAGATAGACAGCCAGTCTTTTCCTCCTGCACATTGCCCTAAGGCTTACACTATATAATAATTACATCAAGAGACTAGACTTCAGTATTAGAAGAGAGTATCTAGGGATTAAGCCTTCTGAGATGGATATACTACCCAATGCTAGACTTACATGAATCTTATAGAAACAAATTTTAAAAAGATCTAGGGACCTTCTAATATAATCTCTTCATTTTGCCAACAAGAAAATTATGGACTGAGAAGGAAAGTAATTGGCATAGGTGGGAAGTGGCAGGTTTAAAACCTTTCACTCCACTGTACCTCGCGGCCTCTCAAAATGACCTTGAAAAATGGAGATAGGCTAGGATGCAAATAACTAGGAATAAGAGGATGCCTTTTTGTGTCTATGGGGCTATTTATTAAAGAAGACGCAGCATGTGTTAAACTAGAGTGTGAGGAACTCGGAGCCAGTACACATCCTGCCTCAGATAATTCCTAGTTGTGTGCTCATGGGATAGTCATAAAGCATCTCTTTGTCTAAATTTCTTTATCTGTAGAATGGAGAAGTGAATACTTCTGCTACCTTTCACAGGGGATTGATATAAAGAAAATTCTTTTCAAAAGTTAGAGTGTCATGGAAATGGGACTGTAATGCGTTACTCATCAGCAGTTAGCAGGGACTTAATTAATACTCATGACTTGGCTTACCGAGAACTCAGCAGAGGGAAATACTCCTGGGTTTGGAATCTCCATCTGGTTCTGCACTTTTTATCTTGAGAGCCTTGGGCAAGTCACTTAACACCTATAGGGGTAGAAGGGGGGAGCCCAGTTTGGAAGCTGCTACAACTATCCAGACAAGACATGATGAATACTTGACTAGAGTGGTAACCCTCGACTAGAGAAAAGGTCACAGATATCTGTAGAGATAGATTTAACAAGACTCAGTGGCTAACTGTGGTGGTGAGGGAAAAGGTAGACATAAGAGGATTACTATGTGGGGAAGACTGGAAAGATGGTGATATCTTCATCAGATGTTCAGAAGCGAAGGCAGTCTAACCAAGATAATAGCGTTAGGGTTGAAAAGGACTAACTAGTTCGGCCCAGCTCATTTTATGGATGATGTAACTGAGGCATAGGGAGAAGTGACTTTTCCTAGATCATACAGGCAATAAGTAGTACAGACGGAATTTGAACTCAAGTCCTTTGTATCCAAATATAGTACCCCTTTCAGTATAACATAGTGACTAATATGGTATTTCAAAATGTCTACTCCTGAAATTCTTCCATTGTCCTAAGGGTGTCTACACTATGAGAGGGGCCTAACTTATAATAACATCATCACCACCACTATTTAGGCTATGTGGTATAGTAGAAAGTGTGTTAAATTGAAATTTTAAGACCTGCTTGGAATTTCCTTCTTCAGTACTTACTGTGTGACCTTGTGATGGTCATTTAGCCTCTCTCTGAGTCTCAGTTTCCTTCTCTGTAAAACTGATCAGCATACTTGCTCATATTTGTGAAGGAAATTTCTGTTCATCTTTAAAATGCTATTATACTGCACGTGGATAGGTCCATTCACAGTTTTGGAAGCAATTTCCCAGACCTTCATCTCAGACTTATAATAACTATAGGAGGTGGGAGAACCCATATTATTAGACTTCAAACCTCTCAGAGTAGAAAAGAACCTTAACTGACCAGGAGCAGCTTCCATAGGAGTGGTGGGGAATCTTTTTATTTCCAGGGGCCATTTAGATGTTTCTAAGATCCTTCATGGACCACACAGAATTATCCATATGAAAATTAGCCTGTTATATTTGGTCAAACATTTAATTAATTCACTCATAAAAGCTCCTAGATTTATTGAATTTTGAGTTCCACCTACAGCTGCCACTGTAGCATCAGACTAAATGATTTCTTGGGTGGCACTTGGGCCAGATTTTGCTTGCCTCTGCTTTACAGCTTGCCTGCAATGGTCTATTCTTGAAAACCTCCAGGGAGGGGACTCTGCCATATTCTGAGACTGCTCATTCCTCTTTGGGACAGTTCTCATTGGTACCACATTTTCCCCAATATCAAGTCTAAATTTACTTTTCTACAATTTCTAACTGTTGATCCTTATTGTGCCTCCTGCAGTTAAGTAGAATATGTCTAATCCTTTTTCCTATGGGACAAGCCAGAAAAAAATAGGGGTAATAAAATTGAAGTGAGAGTGCATTCTGGTTAAATGGAGTGAATCTTGGACCAGCAGTGAAGAGTCTATGCTCTAATCCTGGCTGTGCCATTGATTGGCTACATGGCTTGGGTGAGGACACTTCACCTCTCTAACCACCTAGCTGCCTAGATCTTCCATATGACCAGTCCATCATCTCTTGATTGTCACATATTTCATTGATGATATTTGCCAACCATGCCCCTCTCTATATAAAATCTGGATTGTGAAGGACCAAACAAGGAAAGTCCTACCTTCTCTTCCCCCAAGAGGCAATAGGGAGCTATTGATGTTTCTTAAGCTAAGAAGTGGTATTGGAAGATCTGTGCTTTATTGCAAACATGAGCCTTTACCTCAATGGAAACTTGGATTCCGTGAAGGAGTTTTCCAGTTTTCTAAATCCAGTCCACTCTATTCTATTCCTTTTCAGTTCTGAACCTAACTTATCCATCTGCATTTTATGTTCTAGACCTATATGTTATACATGGACAAACTTTGTTTACAGCCCAATTTATGGTGTAATTTTGGTAAGAGCATTTTTTATCCACTTGGTCTTTCCTGTGTGGATGATTGAGTTAAACCTCTGACAGATGATAGATCTACTTTAGGACACTGTAACATTTCCAGAACTTGAATCAATCACAATATTATTCATAAACATAAGGATCTTCCCATATACAGGGAATCCCCTTTGAGTTAGACTCAGCTCAGTATCTCCTTTATCATCTTGGAGAAGGCATTTAGGGAACATCCATCTCCCCATGTATACCTTGACTAATATTTATTGCAAGAAGATCATTGAAGAGGGTTATTTATACATCTTTAAGAGATCTAGAAAATTTTGATGCATGGATTTTACCTAATAAAAGCCTATAAGTTTTTTGTTTGTAAGGTTTATTCTGCAAAATTAAATGCTTTTAATAATGAATAAATAATATTACAATAAAACTTTGCATTATTGATCTTTTAGTTACTTGTAAAAAGTTAAAAATGTATCACATGGCTAAAAATCACTTGCCAAAGGTTAATTATTACCCTCATCAAGTATGACCTTGCTTGGTGCACAAATTACTAATAAAGATATTGTGGACATGAAAAAAGAGCCAATAAGCATACAGTGGGGTTTTTTTTAGTAGTAAGAAGTTCCAGGACTGTTTTCCATTCCCTTGGGGTCTTCTCCTCTTTGGGATACCTGATAAATTATTCATTTATTGCTCTCACAATGGTGTTACCACCAGAAGAGATAACCTCTCTACACACTTTATCCAACATAGCTGCACTACTTTCTGGTGGTTGTTCTCTTTAGGGCAATGTGCATCTCTTCTATCAGCCCTACCAAGACTGATGCTACATCCAAGGATTATGTTCCACTCTTTTTAATGGAGACAACAGTTCATTATATTGGGTTCCACTCTTCTTAATGGAGACAACAGTTCATTATAATGATTTTAGAAACTTTTTTTCATTTCTCTTTTGTTGTCATCTTTCTATTTTTATCCTTGAATAGAATGCCCTTGGGATGACTTTATTGGTAGGATCTCTTCACAAGTTTTCAAGTAATTTTATCCTCCACTGCTTCTCTCTCTTTCATGAGCAGGAACTGCTCATAATTATCCATCATCTCTTGAAAAGTTTGACAGTTGAATTTCTATCTTAAAATGATATTACCTCCTCAATCTTTCCCCTCTCCTTAGCAAATAAGCCAGATGATTGTAAACTAAGGGGCATTCTGTGTTTTCTTTATTTCCTTGTTATGATAATTTATTTAAACTGGCTAAATTTCCAGTTGAAACTATTGTACTTGGTTTTAATGTCATTTCTGTTGTCTGTTGCATATGTCAATAATCTATATAAATAGTTCTGTTAAGTTGTTCCAAATATATGCCATCATCTCTCTTCTCATTACTCTGACTTATTTTTGTTTTGATAGTTTTACTAGTTCTGAACTTAGCTCTGAAGAATCTTATAAAAATATCAGGGGTACAAAGATAAAACTTTGCATGGGCCCTACCCCCAAGAAGGCTACAGTACTTGTGGAAGCATGTTGTTATATCACAGTGGATTCTATGTTGGAATTAATGTAAAGAAGTCTCTACTTTAAGCCCACTTTTCACTTATCAGTTCTGTAACTCCAGGCAAAGGTCTCACCCTGTTTGAGCCCCAGTTCTTTCTTAAAAGTGAGGGTAATAGTTAAAGCAATGGGTTACCAACCCAAGGACTCTAACTCCAAATCCAGGATCCTTCTTGCTACACCACCTTCCCTTTTATGAATGAATGAATTTCCTTTGAGTTAGACTCAGGTCAGTATCTCCTTCATCATCTTGGAGAAGGTGTTTAGGGAACATCCATCTCCCCATGTATGCCTTGAGTAATAGTCATTGCAAGAAGATCATTGAAGAGGGTTATTTATATATCTTGTATGTATTACACAGTTACACAAATTACTCAGTTATATAACTGTGCCATGACCTGGAAAAGGGTTAGAATTTTAGATGTTCTAGGACTGGGTTGTTATACAGTTCAAGGTAAACAGGGTCCATGAAGTGCCCTGAAGACCTTGAAGTCTATCAATCAATTGACCAGCATTTTTCAAGAATTTACAATATCCTGGGCCCTATGCTAAGTTCTGTAGATATAAAGAAAAGTGAAGGCATGTCAGTTTTCATTAGTCTAATCATAATAATGTACATTAGCAACATATGCAGGCGAATAAAATAAAAGGGAAAGAGAGAATGGGGGGGGAAGATGAGATTCAGACAAAGAGTTCTGGAACAATTTGGGCAATCAGGGCAAGAGTCAGGAAAGTTGACTTGAATGTCTACCCCTCTGAACACTGTTAAGTTCCAGTTTTTTTTCCTTTTCTTGGTTTCTATATTCCCAGTGCTTAGCAGAGTGCCTAGGACATAGCACATGGCTATGAAGTAATTGTTAATTGACTGATAGAATGCAAACTCCGTTGGGGGAAGGATTATTTTATTTTTATCTTTATATCCCATCATTACTAGAGTCCCTAGTACATAGGAAGTGCTTCATTAAACCTTACTGGGAATAATTGACTTGAAGGACAAAGGAAGAGAAGGTCTATGATGATGGACATGATGAAGGAAAGAATTCTCTCTCCTGGGAATGGTTCAGTGAAGGTGGTGAAAGCTGGTTGAGATCATGATATAGCTAGCTTCTTAGTTCATACAAAATGTAGAATCTGTTAAGAAAAGGAAATGTGAATAATACTCAGGAACTTATGTTAGGTCCTTTTCTCAGTTTCACATCAGTCATTTCATAGTTTGACAATTGATTTCTCCATTCATTCATTCATGGAAAAAGGAAGGTGGTATAGCACGAAGGGTGATGAAATTGAAGTTAGAGGCCTTGGGCTGGTAACCCAGTTCTGCTAGTTACTTCCCATGTGACCTTGGATAAGTTACTGCACCTCACTGTCTTTAGTCTCTTCTATAAACCAAGGGCCTTGGTTGCCAGTGCTGAAACCTGTGGTTTTAAGTGAATTCCCCTTCCTTATTTAAACTTTCTCTGGGCTTTCCCCCTAATTTATCCATCTATTCCCCATTTCTATTTGTAACTGGGGTGTCCAAAGCTGTTTGTACCCACTTTCAACAGTCTCAGCCCCAGATTGGTACAGAAAAAACTCCCAGCATACCACCCTCCCATTTGTTGCCTTTGCCCGTGATGGAAAAACAGGTCAGTGACAAATTTAGGACTTAATTTTACCAGGTAGACTGGAACGGTGCCAGCACACCTCCCCTGGAGTCTTCTTTACCCAGCTCACTCCTAGCGGACACACTCTCAATGTCCTTTCCTCTACATACAGCAGTAGGAAATCTCCCATGTGGAGCAAGAGATAGTGCTTCAAATTCATATTTCCCCAGGGTTCCTGTATTCAGATCAGAGAGCAGACCCACTTGTGGGATGGCAAGTCTCATCCAAACTTCCAGTTGGCATTTATCCATGGTTACTGACTGTTCTTTGTAAGCAAGGGGAGAGGGGCATGGTCAGAGAGAAAGGCCAGAAAGACCCCTGCTGAGGTGGGAGAAAGTTTCCATGGACATTGAAGTCTCTCATGCCATATGCATCACAGCTTAGAACTGAACAAATTCAATTACAGTGGGGATGGATAAATAAGGGTGCATGGTTTCACTAACTGTTTTTTTGTTTTGTTTTTGCAAGGCAATGGGGTTAAGGTCATACAGCTAAGAAAATGTTAATTGTCTGAGGCTGGATTTGAACTCAGGTCCTCCTGACTCCAGAGTCAGTGCTCTATCTACTGTGCCATCTAGCTTCCCCTGTTTCACTAACTATTGCAAGAGCAATGGGTTGAGGTTGCAAAGGGTCAAATGTAGACATAAAATAAACAAAAACCCTCCTTTAACCATTAAAGCTTTTGATAAGTCCGTCAATCAATAAATATGGATTAATTAAGCATCTATACCATCAGGTTCTATTCTAGACATTGAAGAAAAGAGGAAAAAAATGAGACAGTCCCTCCTCTGAGTTTACATTCCATTTCATAAGAGAAGGAGAGAGATGGTAACTTTCTTATGGTCACATGGCTTGGATTTCAGAGACAGGGCCAACTGTGGAGAGGGCTCCAACCCTCCCTTCTTGCTCTTATCAAAGAAGTGGGAGGGCTGAATTAGCTGGATAGTGAAGGTTCCTTCCAGCTATATATCTGTGATTCTATAACTCTTCAACCTGCTGGACTGTAGCATTTTAACTCGAATGGATCCTTAGGTCTGGGGCCCTGGGCAACAGTAGGTAGCAGGAACACAATATGTGCTTATGGGAGTGGCAGGGAAGATATCTTGTGGAAGACCAAGGCAGGCAGGACTAGAGAGAGCTCTTCTGCCAGTAGGGGACTCTAATGGCTATCCTTCATTTTCGAAAAGACCATGATATCAGGGAGAGGATGTCAAGATAAGCACATGAATTGGCTTTTGAGTGAAGGGGCGCTGTGCTAAGTCAGCAGCTTCACTTTCTCCTCCAGAATTATCTGGGTTCAGTGTTCATATATGCATCAGGATGACTGGAGATGACCCTGGATGCGAGGCAATCAGGGTGAAGGAACTTGCCCAAAGTCACACAGGTAGTAAGGGGGATGTGTCTGAGGTCATATTCGAACTCCTGTTCTCCTGAATCCAAAACCAGTGCTCTGTCCCCTATGCTGCCACCTAGCTGCCCCTGGGGAGACTGGCATGGAGGATTAAGAGTTGGAGATGCTGATTCCTGAAAGTCTAAAGCAAATGCAGCTTATTAATCCATTCCAGTTACTAGAAATGGATAACTGATTCCCAAGTTTCCCAGACAGGAGTCAGTTGGCTGAGCCTAAGGGGATCAGTCAGGAAGACTGAAGCAAAGCAAGGTTAACTTCAAGGCAAGTGTGAGGGAAGGAGCAGTATTAACTGAGAACTGCAAAGCTTCATCATCAGCTACCTAGGCACTCTCCACACACTGCTTTTCTGTCTTTGGGTTTCAGTTTTCTCATCTTAAAATCAAGATGTTAGATTAGATGACCTCCAAGATCCTTCAAACTCTAAAACTGTGACTCCAGGTAGTTAGGTGGATCAGTGGATGGACTAAGGGATGTGGATTCAGCAAGATCTAACTCCAATCCAGCCTCAGTTATTAGCTGTACAATTCTGGGCAAGTTCAGTTCTGTCTGCTCTTGTTTCTTCATCTGTAAAGTGGGCATAATAATAGCACCAGGATTGCTATGAGGATAAAATGAATAGAATAAAGTATCTTTTGCTGCAAAGGACTATTGAAATAATAACTGTTTGTTATTCTTATTCTTATTCTTTCTTTATAACAATGAAATATGCTGGTTTTGAGGTAAGCCTATGTATTTTTTCTATAGGTCATGTCTCAACGCCATCCCGAGATAGTGGTTATTTTACTAGTGATTTCCTATTACAAGAGGATTTATCTCCATTGTCCTTAACATGGCTTCACCCTGCCCCCCTCTCCTCAATTTCTCTATAGCTTTGGGTGTCCTTTGGTTGAAAAAACCTTTGAAAGAGGCTAAGAACCAGTTACCAACAAGTGCCAGCTGTATTATTAGCCAGCAGTACACTCCTATGTCCTAAAATTACAGTTCTAAAATTACCATCCTAGAATTGAGGACACCAATTAGATTTCAGGTCACCCCCTCCCTTTTTTTCTCCCCTCACAGTCCTGTCTGTAAGAAATAAAATTATCAGCATAGATTTCTATAACAGGGAGGGAGGAACATGTTGGCTTGCTTTCAACTATGGACATGTAAAAACTCAAGCTTGTCTTTTTATAAATACAACAAATATAGAGTACATCTCTATTCAGAGGTCAGTTTTATTTATGTAGCCTTGTTGAAAGCCTTCTAATTGAATCTAGGAATGCAGGGTTGGATTTGAAGTGAAGGGAGCGGTAAGGAAAGAGAAGAGTGAAATGGTATAGTCAAATCAGCCTGGGGACCTACGGCTCATTCTGAGGCTACTTATGGCTATCATGAATTATGCCCCATAAAAATTAGGTTTGGGTAGCTAAGGGAATGTGGTTAGGGAAATCAGCTTATTTAATTATTCCCAGTGAGTATGGTTGTTTTTTCAGCCTTTGGGGAGTAAACTGAGGAGGAAACACCAAACTGGATTTGGAATCATAGGGCTACAGATTTAATTCTAGAAGGGACAACAGAGGTCACCTAGCTTCATCACCTCATTTTGCAGTTGAGGAAATGGCGGCTCAAGTTGGTTAAATAACTTGCCCAAAGTGACATGGGTAGCAGGTATTAAGAGAAGGGATTTGAACACAGGTCTTCTCACTCCCAAATTTGCAAAAATCAAGGCTTTTGTAAAAGGGGGTTAAAAGAAGAGCCTATTTCCTTTAAAACCCCTTCCATGCTAAGAGATTACAGAATAGTATAATGGAAATACCTTTATTATTTGAAGTCATAAAACCTGAGTCTACCAATGACTAGCTCTGTGCTTTGGGGCAAGTCGGTAGAGATTTGTAGAGTCTCTGTAGAGACTATATAGAGAAACAAAGTTCCCATTCTGGCTGGTAGATTATTGGCACAATAATTACAGTTCAGGAATTGGCATCAAAGGACCTGGGTCAATTCCTAGCTTATCCATTTCCTATTTTGATGATCTTTACCAAGTCCCATGACCTTTCTCAGTCTTAGCTTCCTAAAGTCATTTTTTAGCTCCAAATCTATGTTCCTATTTGGGTGACCTGGATTTCGCCTCTTTGGCTCACAGTTCCATTTTTAATAAAATAAGGATCTTAGAAAAATGATGTCTAAGATCCCTTGCAGCTCTAAATGGATGATCTAAATAGTATCAGTCAAATGAGAGGATCTTTTTAAAAATCTCCCCTAGATACTGATATAGGGTCTGAGGGCCAGTATGATCCCCTCTGACTGTCTCATTTCTATGGTCTAGTAATCACTAACAGTTTAGACAGGATTATAGGTGACTCAAAAAGCCTGGAAAGAAAGGTGTCAAATGTTCTTGGGAGGTTTGCAGAGGTGCTGGGGATGGCAGATGGCAAGCCATGGAAGAGAGGCATTTCAAAGGTCAGGAGACGCAAGGGACCCTGCAGAGATCAACTGGCACTGGATGGAGGATAAGAAAAAAGGAAGCAGCTCCTTTGATTCAGGAAGATAGCCGAGCTGAGTTGGTAGGATAGGGAAGGATGAAGACTGATTCCAGAAGAGATGAGGGAGCATCCTCACCAGGGATTCTCCAGGTGCTCTTTGCATCAAGTCTCTACCTCCCTTCAAGACCCAATCTCCAGCATCTCCTTCTCTTGAAACCCTTCCCTATTTTCCCAACTGCTAGTCTTCTTCCTCCCAAACCACCTTATATTAAACTATGGTGTGTATCTCTATTTATTCCCTTTATATTTATGTTGTATATGCTTAGTTGAGGATATGTTTTCTCCTATATAAGCTCCTTTCATTCTTTGCAGTTGAATCCCAGATGCCTTGGCACACACAAAATAAATGTTTGTTGATTGACTAATTGAGCTGAAGAACAACTCTGAAGTCTGTGTTTAGATTAAGTCAAATGAACAATCTTTTATTAAGTTCCTTCGGTATCAGATACTTTACTTTAGGCTGGATCATATTCAAGGCAATCTAAAAGTCATTCATAAGGAGCCTACCAAGTTCACAAGGCCCTCGGCTTGTTTCCAGGGATACAAATACAAAACAACAGCTTCCCCCACCCCCATGCTACCCAGACCATGCTATCTTTTCAACTTCATTCTCTACCAAGGGCTCCAGGCTTAGGCACAGGGTACATCCCGGATACAGAATCAGGATGACCCAACTTCAAACTCTTGCTCTGGTACTAATGCACTTTGTGACTGTGAGAAGTCATGTTATGCCTTAGCTTCTTCATCTGCAAAAAGGATCTTTCTCCCAAGGTCTTGGGGAGGGCCACATAATTCAGATAAAAAACATCCAAGTGCTACAAAAATATAAAGTATTGTTAGTGCATCTAGTGCTAGCCTTGAAGCTGGGAAGACCCTTGTGCCTCTGACACATACTGACCATGTGACCCTGGACAAGTCACTTAATTTCTAGGTTCCCTAAACAATACATAGGTATGATTAGGAAAAAAATTAATTTACTTTCCTACTTTTAGACCTTGGACTCATGCAGTTCTCTGCCCACAGGTGGAATTGTAGGTATCATCTGACTCAATTTCCTCATTTCACTGAAGCCCTCAGAAAGGAGGTGACTTGCCCCAAATCTATGTTCCTATTTGGGTGAATTGGCAGTAACTGGTAGACCCAAGTTTTATGACTTCAGATAATAAAGCTATTTCCAATATACTATTCTGTAGGCTCTTAAGATTGGGAGGGTCTTAAAGGTCATGTGACTGTGCCTCTAACCCTCTTTGACAAAAGCCTTGATTTTTGCAAGCTTAGTAAAGGTTCTTGTTGATTTGATTCCATTTAGGTTGGAGGGTTTATGGGCTGAGTTTCTAGTTTGGTTTGTTCCCCTCACACTCTCCATTTCCATATCTGCATCAAGATCTCCCATGTCTGCTGTGATTTAAAAACAGACTAAGGCAGCGATTAGACCATCCCAATCAGTAGGGAATCTTAACTAGTCATTGTTGGTCTGATGAGGGAAACGTGCTCATTAAGAAAGAAAATTGGAAAACAGTATTCTCTTTTCCATTTCAAATCAAATTGCTCCAGAGCTCTGCTTTTGGAGGCATTAACAGATATAACTCATTACTGGTTTCGAAGCTATTAATAATATGCTCTCCTGCATTATTGACAATGACTGGTTTGTTCCATCACCAGAGCTGGCCAGGGCCCATCCATTTTGTTCTGCTCATTATCAGGAGTTACAGAAGCCCGGTGGAATTAGGGTCACAGAGAGAGAGACCCAACCAAGCCAGTCATATAATAGAACAAAACTACCTGGCCTCCACAGGGATCCGATTTATGATTGTGGAGTTCATTAGAATTCTTCACTAATGAACTGAGCTAATGATTATCTGCAGGTATTGGTGATGGAGTGGGACTGTATCTGCAGAGAGAAAGTAGCATGGTGTATTGGAAAGAACATTGGGTGAAGGGGCAGAGCACTCAGCAAGTTATTAGTAGCACATGTGTATTGGAGGCTGGTCTGCTGAGGGTCCTAGTTTTAGTCAATCAACACCTGGGTTCAAATCCTACCTTGAATAATTTACTAGCGATCAACCCCAGGTAAGTTACTGCGCCAGAAGAAAACTGAAAAACCTATTTTCAAATGAGGAAACTGAGGCCTATAGAAGTTATTTTATAGATGAGGAAACTGAAGAAGTAGAAGTTAAGTGATTTGCCTAAATTTATATTAGTAGTAAGTAAAGGTAGGATTTGAACTCAGATTCTCTGAATCCAAAGCCAGAGCTTTTCCATGTTGTACTATAGACGTTTCCAGGCCAAAGTTTCCCTATCTGGAAAATGAAAAAAGTCATGGAATCTCCAGCAACAGGAGGAGAAGGCATTCATTGGGGCATTTAAGGAAAAGGAATGGTGTTATTTTGTTGATAGGTTGTAAGAATGGCAGAAATTCTCCTGCAACTGTCTTTTTAGTTGGACAGAAACTGGGTCCAAGTGAACCATTAAGGCCTGAAGAAGGGTACAGCTGCTCCATGTGACTCTCTTCCTTGTATGATCTCCAAGATGATGATTTGAAGGAAGGGTTAGTCATCGAGGAGCATCAAGGTGTCTTTCAACATGGAGCCTCTTGTGTGCTTTGAATGTACTTGGTATCTCTCAAGAGAAGGAGCTTAGATCAACAGTGGAAAAGATCATGATTCTGTAGCTGCTCAAATATGGCTCGGATGCAGCCCAGGCAGATCCACAATTTGTGGGTGGAAATCTGACTCACAGTACTTACATTTTAGAGTGCAAACATATGAAATAATTATGGTTGTGCAATTTTCACAATGGTTAGATGTATGTTGGAAAATGTCTTCTAAATATATAAAATATATGTATATGTTATATTGTATGTTGGCAACATAAGTCCTCTAAAATAATAAAAATACATATTTCAGTGCACCATCTTTAATTTTGCATTGTTGCTATACTATTATTATTATTATTATGTCTTTTTCAATGGAGGTGAGTAGAAAAAAATTCAGGGACAAATCACTATCCTCCTATTGTTCTTTTATATTATTTATAGAACTATTCTACAGGTGATAACTTCTTTTTTTGTAACTGAATTGAGATATGAACCCATCCTTTGTAGATACGTTCAAAGCACTTTCAGACTCCAGTAGCAGGCAGATGACAATGATGGCATTCATCTTGTTCTGCTTCCTTGATTACAGTGTCTTCTTCAGAGTCTTTATATTTAAATAACTGCTTTTTGTAATTGAAAACCTTTTAGAATGTAAGCTTTCCTTCAGATAGTCTCAGGATAAATCTCATAGCTGACAAGATGCCAGGGATATTTTATGTCTCACAAAATTCCCGCATGATTCTCTTGTTTCTATGGATCATTGTTCAGTATATTTTCATATCCCACAAATACATATGTGTGTATACTTCAATTACATGTTAAATTTTGTAAACATTTTTTAAAGTTTTGAATTCCAAAATATATCCCTTCCTCACTCACCTCTTTCCATGAAATGATAAGCGATAGGTCACGCAAGTGCAGTCATGTAAAACATTTCCATATTAGTCATTTTGTACAAGAAGACTAGAATAAAAGAAAAAGAATGAAAGAAAGTAGAGCCATATTATTCTTCAGTCTGTATTTAAATAATATCATTTCTTTCTTTCGAGGCACAAAGTGTGGTTTGTCATTAGATCTTGGAATTGTATTGATGAGAATAGCAAAGTCACTCACAGTTCATCATACGACATTGCTGTTACTGAATACAGTGTTCTTCTAGTTCTGCTTACTTCACTTGGCATCAGTTCAGGTAAGTCCAGGTTTTTCTGAAATCATCCTGCTTGGCAATTCTTTTTTAAGATTTTTCAAGGCAATGGGGTTAAGTGGCTTGCTTGAGGCCACACGGCTAGGTAATTATTAGGTGTCTGAGGTCAGATTTGAACCCAGGTACTCCTGACTCCAAGGCCGGTGCTCTATTCACTGTGCCACCTAGCCACCCCCGCTTGGCAATTCTTATAGAACAATCATATTCTATAACAATCATATATCATGGCTTGTTTAGCCATTCTTCTTTTGGATTTCCAGTTCTTTTTTGAACTGCTATGAATATGTTTGAACAAATGGGTCCTTTCCCCTTTTATGCACATGTCTAGGATGTAGACCTAACAATGGTGTTGCTGAATCAAAGGGTCAAATATACTTTTTTTTGATGGAATTCTCCAGAATATTTTGAGGACTGTATTTACTTCTAATCATCTGAATATCTCTGCTCTTCTTCCCTTGAACTCTAAATCCTTGGATGCTGTTTTCATGAAATGTCATTTTTTTCCCTCCTTCCTCCAGCTCAATGATCCTGAAATTCTTCTTTTGAGAGTTTCACCCCTAAGACTCTAGAGCAGGGATGGGAGATATCCAGGCCATAGATTGTCTAAGGCATGCAAAATCATTTGATTTGGACTGCCAAAGCTATCACAAGCAGAAATCAAAATTCAATAAATCTAGGAGTTGTTTAGGGGTGAATTAAATGTTTGAGCAAATTTAGCAGGCTAATTTTTAAGTTTGTATGGCTGGAGAATGAAGTTATAAAAATCAAAATGGTCAGAAAAAAAGTTTCCCACATTTGCTTTAGGGAATGCTTGGACAGTAGTCCTTGTTCTCACTATACACAACTGCATATTTTATTTATTTTCATTTTAAAGTAGAACTTATATAGTAGTATTTTTATTTATAGATTTTATTTATCTTTATTTACACTTTTTACACATTATTTACACATTTTATTTACCTTTATTTCCTAATCTCTCTCTCTTTCAATTCCATTACCAAGAATTAAACACAAACAAAACAAAAGAAAAAGTCCAGTAAAACTAACCAATACATTAAAAAAGCTTGACATGTTACACTGTGTACTCCACTCATATTCCCTAACTTCTGTAAAGAAGGGACAGAGTGCCTTCCCCTACATAACTTTTTGGGGGGATAAGATTTGTTATTAAAATTTCATAGCACTCAGTTTTCATTGTTTTCCTGTTATTGTTCTTTCTATTTTCATTGTGGTTTATTGTGATGCTGTTTTTTCTTGACTCTCTTTACTTTGTTTTATATCAGTTCATAAAAACCTTCCCGATGGGGGGTGGCTAGGTGGTGTAGTGGATAAAGCACCGGGCTTGGAGTCAGGAGTACCTGGGTTCAAATCCTGTCTCAGACACTTAATAATGACCTAGCTGTGTGGCCTTGGGCAAGCCACTTAACCCCCTTTGCCTTGCAAAAACCTAAAAAACAAAACAAAAAAAACCCTTCCCATTGTTCTCTATACTCATCATAGTCATCTGTTCTTATAATAGTTTATGTTCTAAACCATCATTATCTTTTGCTTCCATATTTCTCATCTAAACAAACAAGCCAAATGTTTGATGACAAAGGTCTTCTTTTGCTCTCTTAATATAAATTAACTTATATTAGTTGAACTGAATAAAATTATTATAATCACTCTTGATGCCCTTTTTCATATTACCCATTTTCTTTATTATTGGTGTTCTTTGGCATTTAAAGCTCTTGTCACCCAGGCTCTCCCTCCCTTTTTAGTTTTCTTACAGATGACTCCTCACCACATATTTTATAATCCTTTCACTTCATGTGTGGTGCTCCATCTCCAGTCTCCATGCCTTTGTACTAGCTTAATGCCATACCTAGAAAATTCTCTCTTCTCTAATATGTATTTTGGAATCCTTGGTTTCTTTCAAGACATGTTCATATTTCATCTTTTGCAGAAGGAACCAAGATCTCTCTAATGCATCATCCATACCTTCTTGTCCTATATGATCCTTGATGGAATCTTCCACTAAATGTCCCATAAAAACCTTTTCTAGTCCAAGTAGGGGTTCTTCCTCTTCTAGGTCTTTTTATGTCAATATTAGGCTATTCACCTGCTATCCCTTATGTCCCCACATGATCTAATTGCTACCTTTTCTTATTACATATGCCTTTTTTTGAATGTTATTTTTTCTAATTACACCCATAGATTACAACATTTATCTTTTTGTCAGCCTTTGAGTTCCACCTTTTTTTACCTCCCTTCTTTCCCTCCCTATCTCCCTACAGATCAGTGAGTAAGCTGATATAGGTTACACATGTTTAATTATTATGTATTCCTTTGATGGTATCCTTTGCACTATCCTTCATGCCAAGTCATCCTTGGTAAAGTGTTATGACCTGTATACTTCCATCAAGTATCCCTCAGTTACCACTGTGGACACCTCAAATTTAATTCTTTAGCTATTCCTTGACTCTCAGCCACACAGCATCCCCAGGGGACAGTGGTCCTAAAGGGATAGGCTTTGCACTGAGTCAACTAGGGCTACTGAAAGCTCTCTATAGGTTTCCAAATGAAGTTCTACTCTCTTTTTCCAGATTGTTTTTGGATCCATCTCACTGCCAATCTCTTGGAAAAGAGAAGTATTCTGGTGTTGTCTGTTCTGTTGTCCATCATACTTAGGTGAAAACATTTATTAAGCAATTGTCTTGTGCCTGTCACTGGACTAAATGATTTGAAAATATTTCTGTATTTGAGAGTCCTGTACTTACTATAGGTCATAATTTAGAATATTCACATTGTTCATCCACTTGGATTTTCTTATGTGCATGGTTAGATTGGTCCTTCAACCAATGACAAAAATGACCAAACTTTTAATTTAGAGACTTAAGGTAGTTTAACCATAAGGAGTGAGGGATCTTTAATTTTCCCTGAAAATTATATTATTGGTTTCTGTCTCTGTGTAAAACTGCATATGAAAAGATCTAAGACATGTCTGATACTGCTTAAAATCGTTCCCAGTTACATACTCATTTGGGGAAGTTATTTTTCGAGTAGCAATGAGAGAGGACCTACTGTACTTTCTCTGTGACCAGTTCAATTTAGACTCCCCCCCCCTTTTTTAACCCTACCACTAAGAGGTAGAATGGAATAAAGCAAAGAGGTTCGGTCTTAGAGTCAGGCAGACCTAGGTTTAAAGTCTATCTCTGACAAATGTAAGTCACTTAATTTCTTGTACCTCAGGAACTACACATGCTTCATGTGTCCCTACTGGAAGTTCCTTATATAAGTGAAATTATAGTTCTCAATCTTCCTCCATTCATCCCCCCAAAGTACTACCGACTACAAAGGACATACTGAGTTTTAAAGAGACAACCCACAATCTTTTATTGACAGTAAATGGTGATCAAGGAACATCTTAACTTCCTAACTTCAAGCATTTTTACTGTCCGAACTGCCGGTAGGGAGGTCTGAGTTCATGAATTATGCAGCATGGCCCAGGCTGTTGGGCTTGGATCTTCCAAACAGATCTCCAACTACTTGCTCACATTGATTCACCTTGCCACCATAAGACATTTCCATTTCTTCTTGATGAGGTAAGAAACCACTTAGTGGCCTAAGCCACTTCTAGGCCTCTGCTCCTTTCTTGAGTTGACGATGTTGAAAAGTTGTTTGGGGATCATTCCCTGAAGTCATAGCAAAGTGTTGATGTGAAGTTGGAAAAATTTGAAGTCGACATCATTTAAATGTTTTAGAATCTTTTTGCTAAGCTTTATGATTTATGGCCATGCTTTAGAATAGGATCTGCTTTGGAGTAGAAGGGGAAAGGAAAGTGTTCTGTAAGTTGAGACAATTGTATGCAGACTGTGAACATGGTGTCCTTTGATTACTGGAAACTAGGCATGTTTGTGCAGAATCTTGTGGTCAGTAGTGTCCATTTAAAGGAGGAAATAGCCTTTCTTGAGGTATTAGGATTGACCAAAGTGTCTCCACTTGATTTTTGTGTTCAGTTCAGCCCCATCAGTACCAATTTGTGGTTTCACCAATGTGGTGCTGTCATCAGTCAGTGTGATTGTATTGAGTATTGTGTAGAGAATTATACAGATCACAGAGACATGGACCCCACCCCTTTCATGGATTAGAGAATGATTTATGGGAGTTACTGTAACCAGAAAGTCCATCATCTCGTGTTGAATAATGGATATGGAAGGAATAACTACTCGTTTGGAAGGTCCTCAGCCAGCACACATGCCTGAAGCTTTTCTACCTTGATAAAGCCAAAAAACCCATGTGTTCCATTGCAGAGGTCACTTCCAAGTCATGAAGAGGCACCTGAGGGAAACTTAGGAACAGCATGGTAACCTGTCCCTGAAGTCAAAAGTCCTGGGTTCAAATCTTGCCTCTGGTGGCTACTACTTGGGTAAATCTCTAGAATTTCCAGAGTCTGTATTTCCTCATCTATAAAAAAGGAATGGGGTGAAACTGACTTCTCTTCCACCTCTAAATCTATTTATCTTATAAACTCAGGAAAACTGATATTAATAAAAAGTTGGTTCTAGTTCTTCTGAACAAAAAACAATGCACACATGTCCATGAGCCCATGTATTGCTAACCTCAAGAAGATATTTGTATATAAAGTCTTTCATGACCCCTCTATCTGCTGGTGCTTTCCCTAAAAATGTAATCATGTTTATGTTTTATAGACCATATAAAGCCATAGTATGCCACTGTAGTAGACAGGCAATGTGAGAGGTTGCCTCTGAGACATATTGGTTGGTGATCTGAACTTGGACAAGTCGCCTAGCCTTTCAAGTCCCGCCAGAATATTTCTCAGGCTATTAGCCAAGAACAGGTACTGATCTTCATTAATAAAGCATATCTAGCCATCTCCTTCCTTCCTTCCCTCCTTCCTATCTGAAATAAAATCTTACCATGTGTCATATTCCTCCTCAACCTACAAGCTTACTTTGATAAAAAATACAATTTCTCTGGGGTTGCAAAGGGCCTCTCCCCGAATAAGACTGTGAATTAATTGTCTTTCTTATGAATGGAATTCCATGGGTATGAGCTGAGGATCAGAGAGGACAGTGATTTCCTCAGGGATACACAACCAGTGAGTGTCAGAGGAGTGTTTGAACCCAGATCTGCTTGTTGCTGGCCCCAGCATACATTGGGTTAATCAGACCATGCTGCCTCTTAACAAGTCTGTAACTAGTTAGCGTTGTTACCTAGATCAAAAACATAGTAGAGTTAAGGAGATGGGAGGAAGTTGAGGCAGCTGGATGATACAGTGATAATAAGTAGTGAAAATCTAGGTACGATTCCTGCTATGTAATTCTGAGAAAGTCACTTATTCTCTGAGACTCAATTTCCTCAGCTGTAAAAGGGGTAATAATAGCACCTACCTATCAGGGTTGTTGGGGGGGGCTATATGGAGAACATATGCATATATGTTTTTAAAATAATATTTTATTTTTCCTCAATTACATGTTAGAACAATTTTTTACATCTTCTAAATTCTATTCCTCCCCTCCTTCCCTCTTCCCTCTCTAAGACTATAAGCAAACTGATATAAGTTATTCATGTGCAACCATGTAAAGGTATTTCCATATTAGTCATTTTGTATAAGAAGTGTGAAACAAAAAAATGAAAGTAAGGAAGAAAAAAGAAAGGATAAAAGAAAGGAAGAATGAAAGAAAGAATGGAGGGAAAGAAAGAAAAAAAGAAAGACAATGTTAGTTCTTTCTTTGGAGGCAGATAGCATGTTCATCATGAGTCCTTTGGGATTTTCTTAGATGATTATATTACTGAAAATAGCTAAGTGATTCACAGTTCTTCATTATACAATGTGACCACATTCTCCTGCATCTGCTCACTTCACTTTTCATCAGTTCCCATAAGTCTTCCCCTGCTTTTCTAAAGTCATTCTGTTTGTCATTCCTTTAGCTTAATAATATTCCAGCATCCAGTCACTTCCCAATTGATGGGTATCCCCTTAATTTACAAATCTCAGCCACCACAAAAATACCTGCTATAAATATTTTTGTACAAATAGAGCCTTTTCCCTTTTTTGATCTCCTTGGGATGCAGACCCAGCAGTGATATTGCCAAGTTTTAGATCTCTTTGGGTCCAATTCCAAATTGCTCTCCAGAATGGTTGGATCAGTTCACAACTTCACCAAAGTGCATTAGTATCTCATTTATAATTTTCCTTTTTAAATTTTAAAGAGCTGCACAATGCTTATTACTGCTATTTTACTTAAAAATCCTAGATACCAATCAACAGAGTTGTGTTTTGAACTGAAGTATTTTGCAAACACATTCAGTAGTCTTTCTAGTATACCCAGTGGCTTTTTATCATAACAGAAATGGAGCTTGAGAAAAACACATGGATTTGTCCAAGGTCATCCTGGCAGTTAACAGGAAAATTGAAATTATAACTGATACGAAGCGTTAAAAAGACCATCCCAAGGAAGTGGAGTTCATCTTGTTCTTGGCTCTGAAGGGAGGAGCAAGGAATGGGGCTTCACAAAAGACCTATTTAGGTCCTTGGAAAAGGAAAGTTTTCTGATCAGGGCCAGCTGGAAGTGAGGTGGGCTGTCTTGGAAGGGAGTAGATTGTTCCTCACTGAAGATCTTCCAGTAAAGGTTGGCTGACCACTTGCCAGTCATTTTTATTTTGGATTCAGGTTGGATAGCCTCTGAAATCCTTCATAGCTCTGAGCTTCTCTGGAATCTCCATATCATAATGGGATGCCATAATGGATAAACAAGACAAGGAGTTGAAAGAAGGAACAAAAGAAATGAAGCTAAAACAATAAATCCAGACTCAAGAATGAGGGTCAAAGTTGGGGATGACAAGTCAGGTAGATTAGAGTCAGAGTACATAGTCAGCATATAGAGATGATTGCCCCTCAATAAGGGAAGGGTCCAATCCTTACTCCTATGAGATTTGGTGGGAAGTGTTTTTTGGACGGAGTGTGTCAAATGACTATTAAATTAAATGGAATACAGAGGTTATGCATGAGTTCAGTGCCTGGTATTGTACCCTGAAATGAATGAAACATTCATCCTAAACCCAACATCAGCCCTGACCCTGGGATTAAGCCCCACTGTCCTATGCCAGTCTTCTTTCAACAGCTTTGGTGACAACATTCTCAAATACAGAAGATGAACTCAACAAAAACTTCCTGGATCAAGGCAGATCATTAAGACTTGTGTTTGATATTTGACTTGCCCAGTAGGGGTAATGAATCACTTTCCTTGGAGCCCAAATTTAATATCCAAACTCTTCCTCCCCTGACATTTATGATCATAATAAAATTGCAGCATCGATTCAGAAGTCTACTATGCAGGGAAATAAGAATTTTTTTTAAAAGCAAAACAACTAAGACCATTTTTATATCATATATCAATATTTCAAGGTTTTCAAAGGAAAGTGCCTGTGATGGGTTTTTATATTTGTCATTGTTTCTCAGAAATCTTTGCCATGTATTTGTGAATTAGTGGAAAGAAGCCTTTTTTTGGAGTCTGAAGACCTGAGTCCACTCTTAAGTTGCTTAACCCTTCTAGGTTTCAGTTTCCTCATAGGTAAAATGATCAGGTTGAGCTAGATGATCTCCTCAGGGCAATAGCAAATTCTTGTGGGATGGACACTGTTTCTGCAATGAGAAAACCTGGGTTCAAATGTAATCTAGAACTAACTACTTTTGTGGCTTCAGACAAATCACTTTACTAAGCCTCAGTTTCTTCTATAAAATGAGGGGATTCAACTTGCTGTCCTCTAAAGCTATTTCTAATTCCAGATCTATGATCCTAATATCTATTCTCCCAAGTCCATTCAAAACTCAGGTCAACTGCCATCTCCTATATAAATCCTTTCCTGGTTCCTGCCAGTTGTTTAGATTCTCTCTAATTATTTTATATTTATATTTACTTTTGACTTTTCCTTCCCTCCCTACCATTAAAGTAGAAACTCTCCAGGTACAAAAACTGTTTATTTGGTATTTTTGTATTCTTAGTATTTAATATAGTGGTATCTTACAAAGAGTAGATGTTTAATAAATATCCATTAAACTGAAATGATTTTAATTAGATTTCAAATAAAATGAATAGAAATTAAATGAATTTTGCCCTATTTTAGTTAAGTATAGTTTAGGTGTTTGGTGGAATCACCAATATAATCTGGATGTTTTTCTCTGTGTGTGTGTGTGTGTGTGTGTGTGTGTGTGTGTGTGTGTGTGTGTGTGTGAACTCAGTCTCTCTAGGTTCTAAGGAACCTTAACTCTACCATTTTAGAACTGAAATTTGGATTGGATCTGAATTGGAGCCCCAAATGAGATGATGAGGAGTTAGACATGACTGAAATGATTTAGCAACAACAACAAAAATGACTCAACACCTCAATTGCAGTGGAAACCGCCCAAAGAACCACAGAAGTCAAAGGTCATACACAGCTTCTGTCTCAAGATCTTGACATGAACACCTGCAATGCTGTGAGGGGGACTGAGTCTCATTGATCTCTCCTATTAGCCCCATACAGTTCATATTTCCTGCTTGACAATAATTTGGGGGAACAACTGAAAAATTGCAAATATTTTTAAAGATCTCACAAACTCCCAACACTAGATGGCATGGCAGAGTCATCAGTCTAATCTTTTGGGAAAGTGAAGAGTCATCCAGCCAAAATGTTGGACCCTAAAACATTCCATAAGTTTTTTCATAATCTTTCATTGGAAGCAGAAGATTTGTAAAGAAGGAAGCATAGTACAGTGAAAATAGCACTTAATTTGCATTCAGGGAATCTAAGTTTGAAACCTGTATCTGCTTATTATCTGCATGTCCTTGGGCAAGTCACTTAACATTCTTCTATTTTAGTTTCTTGGATAAAATGAGAAGGTTGGACTACACTGTCCCTTCTGATTTTAAATCAATAATCCCATCATCCTTTCTTCATGATCTTTGATATAACCTCAGAGGTGATTATATACTGGGATTAAAAACTAATGTCAAAAACTCTGGCATCATGATTTTTATAGCATATGTGTGGAGTAGGAAGTTTCATCTAATCAAAAATATCTAATGAAATCCCCATTTTTACAGATGAGGAAACTGAGACCCAGGGAGAAAAAGTAATTTGCCCTTGGTGATACAATAATAAGCTGGAATCTGAATTCAGGTCTCCTAATTCTTTTTTTCTCCCAGGGTTAAGTGACTTGTCCAAGGTCACATAGCTAGATAATTATTAAGTGTCTCAGGCCGGCTTCAAACTCAGGTCCTCCGGACTCCAAGGTTGGGGCTCTCTCCACTGCTCACCTAGCTTCTCCAGGTTCCCTAATTCTTGTCTGCAACATTTTCTCAAAAGTTTGTATGTTCTGAGAGAAGGGTATTTCACAGATTCATAGGATCATGGACTAGCAGAATTTTGAGGTGGCAAGAAAACTCAGGGTCTATTTGCCAAACCCTTATCTGACAAGTGTTCCCTCTACACAATCTCCAGTAGGAGATCATTCAGCTTCTTCTTGAAGTCCAATGATGGGAAACAAACTACCATCAGAGGTAGTCCATTCCATTGCTGGACAAATGTAATCATTAAGTTTTTTTTTTATTTAGGTTTTTGCAAAGCAGCGGGGTTAAGTGGCTTGCCCAAGGCCACACAGCTAGGTAATTATTAAGTGTCTGAGGCTGGATATGAACTCAGGTACTCCTGACTCCAGGGCCGGTATTCTATCCACTGTGCTAGCTAGCCACCCCCATTAATACATTTAAGAAAAGCATTTCTAGAGAGTCAAAATATTCCTCTTTGTAACTTCTAACCCTCGGTCTTGATTCTTTTCTCTAGGATCATATAGAGTGAACCTAAATCCCTCTTCCATGTCCTTCAGACGTTCCCAGATTGGTGACATTGTCCCCTCCCTACTAAAACTTTTCTTCCCCCCTTCTTTCCACTTATATTCTTATGGCATGAGATGGTTGCCTGGCCATTCTCCAGTATCAGCACTTCCTAAGATATAGTGCACCAAATGGAAACATTTTCCAAGATAAACCTTCCTGAATTCTGTAAAAAAATAACTTAGAGCTCCTAATTAAGACCTGACTTTGGAGACATTAACTATATGCTCCATGACTAAAGTATTAATGAATGCTCTTGAAGAGCAAATAATCTCTATCTTTTGTTTGTTATGTCCTTTGGAATGCTTATGTGGTATTTGATAAATTTGGGGGGTTTCACCATTCCTACTCTCTTCTGCCTTCCCATCCTCCTTATCCCATTTTGCCACAGTCTTTCTCTACCCTGCTTTATCTTAGTAGAAAGTTATCTGACTCTGGGTGATGGACTCATGGTATCCCTCTCTACTTCTCAATCTTTGGAATTCTTACCATGTACTAAGATGACATTCTTCAAATGATCTTTGTTCCTGTCTGTTTTGGACTCTACAATTTTCCATTTTGTTCATGACCTTAAACAGGCAGATGGAATTTATGACTTGGGATAAGGAAGTCCAACTTGAATCTTACCTCAGATACTTTCTAGCTCTATGGTTGTTGAGTCCCACTTCTGGACTCCCTTAATCTTTCCCCAGGTGAGCATTGGAGGGGTGGGAGACAAGAAGAGACAAGTTCTCCCTTTGCACCAAGGTCACCAAGGTCTTCAAGGTCTTCAAGGTCTCCAAGGTCTCCAAGGTCTCCAAGGTCTCCAAGGTCTCGGTTTATTCACTAAAACACCAGTGCCTAAATACCCTTCTAGTCTCTAATCCACTCCCACTCCCATGGTACTTAGTAAGATAGGACTCTGGTGTTCAAGGACACCAGGTGAAGATAATTCACAATACTCCCATACACAAAGCTTCCCAACATATCCCCCTTCTTGTTTTTGAAACAAAATTATTACATAATAAATACCACATAAATTGTAAACAACAGTTCAAAAACAGTACAAACAAATATCAATTAAACAACAGTAAAACCCAATATTCCCAAATTCCTTGAAATATATTTTTCCCCAACTTACAAAGATTACAAAGTTTTTCTTTTGCCAACAAAAAAAACATTCAAAGCAATCAAATTCAAAATTCAAATTAAAAGGAGTAAATTTAACTTTAACTATTTCAGAGTTTAGACATTAACACACTCTCAACACAGAAAACAACTCTTTTGTATTTCAAACTTATCAAAGAGAGATTGTTGGATACCCTGGACAGCACCAAAATCTCAGAATACAGAAACATTCTCCCACCTCTCCAGGCCAATAGAGAGATGTAAAATGCCCTTCGGATGTTCAAATACACACATACACACATAACCAATCAAGACCGATCAACAAAAATATAAGCCATAGGCATAGCTTCATTAATAGATGAAATCTAAATTTCCCAATTCCAGAAAAAATCTTCTGCTTTTTCCTTAACTAATTGAACCATGCACCTTCCCAATCAATAACTTATTGAAAAACATAGTCATTGCCCATCCCCCCCTCCCCAAACCAAGAAGGGGGGTCCCTTGATTTCTAAAATAAACTTTTTGAGACATAGCTTTGAGTTTCAAAGTACCAGAAGGAAAGATTTCCCTTCTCCTTTCCCACACCCTCTGCAGAGGGTGGGGAGGGAAGAGAATGAGAGAGAGCATTTGAAATCCCCTAAGCAGTTAACACCAGTATAACCTGGAGTTGTTGCACCTTGCGAACAAGGAGCTATCACCATAACAAACTGTCCAACAGCATGGGACTCTCACTCTCAACACAGGAAGCACAGCAAGTGTTTCATTCACATCCCTCTGAAGCCAGAGCAATGGCTGAGGTACAGCTGGCTGTAGGCTGGCAAGTGAAACTTGTTGTGGCTTCCAGAGCAAAACTCATCCTCCGGGTCAAGGTCTGCAGTATCTATGAGAGGTCTCTAAAGTTGCCTGTAGGTTTAGGGGTTTGGATCACACTTAATGTGCTTAGCTCAATCATGCTGGCAGCTGTGGCCAAAAGGAGCAGCAAGCAGTCTTCTGCATCCTGGTCATGGCACTGGCACAGACTCTTGCTGAGCAAGAAGCTTCATCCCTGGGGCACTGCCTCAGAGACTCTGCTTCCCACTGACTCCTCAATGTTAACTACTTAATTGTTTTCTCACTTGCACTGGTTCCTCTTTGTTTAAAATCAGCCCCCTAAGTAACAAATCAACTTATTACCTTTTCCAGAGTCCTTCACTCTAGGATGTTGCCTGGTTCTCTTGCTTGTGTCTGCTTTGTCCTTCTTCTGGACTTTACTCAGATATCAGGTCTTTGTGCCATATGTTTAGTCCCTGTTGGATGCCATTATGTCAAGTACCTTTCCTGGACTCTTATGTTGAGTCCCAGTTCTGGACTCCCTCAATCTTCCCCAGGCAAGCATTGGAGGGGCGGGAGACAAAGGAGACAAGTACTCCATGAAGGTCCACAAGTGTTCCATTTATTTACCAAAACACCAGTGCCTAAATACCTTTCCAGTCTCTAATCTACTCCCACTCCTGTGGCACTTAGCAAGGCAAGATTTTGGTGTTCAAGGACACCAGGTGAAGATAATTCACAATACTCCCATACACAGAGGTTCCCAACAGATAGTTCTGTTTTTTCTCTGTAAAAATGAGGGAGCTATTCATAATGGATTCTAAGATCTTTTCTAGCTATAAATCTATGGTCTTTCATCTTATAATGTCTGTGAGTATTCTCCCCAGTTATGGCAATTGTTGCTATTCACATTTTCTAGTTTCTATTTTTCCAATATGACTTCAGTCTATGACTAATATTCTGTCCCTCTGGTCTTCTCTGAGCCATTGGTGATGGCACTTACCTAGTTGATTGTCTCTTTGATGCATTTCCATTTCCCTCACTGTTCCTTGGTCTCTTGAACTTAATTGTATTTCTTTGTATAGGATCATAGAATCATTGAAATAGAATAGATAGAATTTTAGAGACTATCTAGACCAGTCCCCTCATGAGGTCCAAAGCACATAAATGAATATTGAAACATAGGAAAAGTGATTAGTATAGTGCAGGATTTTAAATTTAAATTTAAAATTAAGTTTTTAACTAATGTTGTCTGACTGCAAATCTAGTTCTCTTTCCAACAGAATCACAAAGTAGTTACAAATAAAGTCGTCACAAACAAAATCGTAGCTTTGACATGCCTTTTCCACTTCTCTACAGTCAGCCTCCTACTCTTCCACCATATCCACTAATTAATTATCCCCCTCAACCAGGACCTTCAACCACTGACCATCACATACACATCAAAGCCACTCAATCTCAGAGCTGGAATAAAACTCAGAGATTCAACCAATACCTTGAAGAGAATCCCCAACTCAACAAATGATCATCCAGTTTTCAGTCAAATATATGATAGAGAAACTGCTGCCAGCAACCAGGCAGCTCACTTCATAAGGTTTTTCATTATATCAAATTTAATTCTGCCCCTAAAATTATCACTAATTGCTTCAGATTCTGCTCTCTGGGACCAAGCAGAAGCCCAATCTTTCTTTCATGAGGCAGTTATTCAACTACTTGAGAACAGATATAAAAAAAATCATTTGCTTGTTCATCCCCATTAAGCCTTCTCTTCTCCAAATCCTTCTTTTCAATTTGAACACTTTGATCAGTAACTTCCATACCGTTCTTTCTGGTTCTTTCCTGTTCTTCCACTGAGCCTCAGTTGAGAATCCTGAGATTGATCAGTTACTTCTGCCTCCATTTCTATTGTCGTGTTGATGAAAAAAGACCCAAATCAAGGAGCCTTGGCTTATGTCTGATTTCACAGTTAAATTGGATTTAACAATACAGGAAACCTTAGAATATACAAAGAGAGAGAATATACTGTACCTGGCTCAGGGTCTTGTGTGAGCAGGATTTAGATGAATTATTGACTTACAATGATACTGGCATAAGGAGGGTCATCATTCTATTAAGAGTAGAAAACCCCTCAATGTCTTTTCCTTATCTCTTCAATTTCACCAGAGGATGGTATCAAAAATTTTTTAGGATAAGATAAAAAGGAAAAGTCATCTGTTCACTAAGTCACAGAAAATAGCATTTTAAAGCATTTTATTAGAGATCAAGGATATTTGCATGGGAAAGATGAAAAAAATCAGGTGCTCCAAGTGGGAGGAAAGTGAGGGGGATTGTTTCATTGTTAACTGGTAAAGTGAAAGAGACAGGAGAAGAGGAGTCATTGTCAAAAATGAAAAGACTGGCCTAGCAGAACAGAAAAAAAATCAGAAAGTCATAGCTCAGAAGCAAAAATGGATGTGAGGAGGCTCCTCTAAAGGACTCTAAATTAAACAGAGTGTATTTGTTAGAATGCTTGTTAGAAATGATTTGATTATGAGTTGACCAGAAGGTGTGCTCAAGGACTGCATGGGGGAAGGGAGGGAGAGAGGAAGAGAGAGGGAGAGGGGGAGAGAGAGAGAGAGAGAGAGAGAGAGAGAGAGAGAGAGAGAGAGAGAGAGAGAGAGAGAGAATGAGTATGAGTAGTGGCAGAATGAGTTCTTGGCCTCTTTAAGTTCCCTTTACTTTTGCATCCAACCCTCTGTTTAAAAAGAGCAGGTAGTACAATACTTAGGAGGTCCTGATATGTTGAACCATGATCAAAGACTTCAGATCTCATCCACTTGGGTCTTCAATCCTTTTGTGTCCACATGTCAACATATCATCTAATCCACATGAGTCCACTAGTTCCATGTCTTGTGGAATTCTTATCTCCTCCAGGTCATGGAGGCCACCTGTAACAATTATTTTACTTTTTATTTTTCTTGGGGATCATCCAGTCCATAGAGCTGTGAACCTGTTCTTTCTTGTTCTGGATGCATGTTAAACACATCTTCTTTTCTGATCACAAATTTCTTGGATGATATCCCTTTTGCTTCCTGGGAGATATTTTCACTGGGGATTTACTGCAGTTGATTTACAGTTACCTCCAAAGGCAGGAAGAACTGGGTTCAAGTTTTATCTCTGAAATAAACTGGCAAGTTCATTCTCAGGACTCTAGGCAATTTTTAAAGAATTATTTACTACAGTCCTTTACTTTTTAAATTTTGTTTCTCAAAAATCAATTTTCTGTCCCTTCCAAGTCTCCCATTAGGGAGAAAAACCCCTGTAACACTGAAGGATCATCAAGCAAAACTAATTTCTGAATTGACTATGTTAAAAAAGAGTTTATTTGTTCCCTAAGTCCATCATCTCTTGGCCAGAAGATTGGGAGCATGTTTTATCATGCATCCTCTAGGATCATGATTGGGCATTATATTCATCAACGATCTGAAATATTTCCAAATTATTTGTCTTTATGATATTATTCTGAATCAGTTCATATAAGTCTTCCTTGGTTTCTCTGAAACTTTCATTTTTTAAAAGAATAATAGTATTACATTAAATTCATATAGTATTATTTGTTCAATAACTCCCTCACTGATGCTCTAAGATTAGAAATTGCAGAGAAAGTGTCAAACTGCCTTAGAGAAGGGACTTTCCTCATTTGGGAATTATTTGTTCCTGTGAAATTGCAAGTCTCTCCATATTGCATACGTAACAATGATAATGATTCCAATGATGTTCCAAACCTTGACACCATGTAGCCTCACCAAGAAAATGTCAATAAACTCTATCTTGTATCTGTAAGGCTAGTCAACTGAATTAGTTACTCAATTCTTGTGTTTAGGCCGGACACACATATGACTTATAGTGAGATCTCAGAATGGAAAAAGAGATGGAATGGGAGCTGGATTACCCTGGAGAAGAAAGAAAGACTGGGGTTTAGGGGAAGAAGCAAGATATGAAAAGCTTTGATATAAAGGAGGAATTAGATTTGTTCCTAGATGATAGAACCAGGAACAATGAAATAAAGTTGCATAAAGGTCAATTTCAGATTGATGCAATGAAAACCCAAACCCTTACTAATAATGGGAACTGTCCAAAGGTTGAATGAGTAGCTTGTGGTGACTTTTCTCTTGGAGGTTTTCAAACAAAAGTTGGATGACCACTTGGGGCAGCTAAATGGCAAAGTAGATAAAGTGTTAACCCTGAAGTCAGGAAGGTTTATCTTCAAATCTGGCCTCAGACCCTTACTGACTGTGGGACCCTGGGCAAGTTATATAATCCTTGCTTCAGTTTCCTCAGCTATAAAATGAATTGGAAAAGGAAATGGCATACCCCTACATTATCTTTTCCAAAAACCTCAAATGGAGTCACAGAGAATTATGACTGAAAAAAGACTTAGCAACCACAACAATTCATGAAAATAATCCGATATTGCATAAGAAATAGAATGGTAGATCAGTGGAATAAGTTAGGTACATAATTCATAGATCATAGTCATATCACATTTGATAAATCCAAAGATTCAAGCTTTGGGGCAAAAACTAACTATCTGACAAACTAACAATTTGACAGAAATTACTGGGAAAACTGGAAAGCAGTATAAGCCAACATCTCAGATAATGTCAAATGGGTAGATGATTAAAATATAAAGGGTGATTTCATAAACAATTTAGGGGAGCATAGAAAAATTTACCTATCATATCTATGAATAAGGGAAGAATTTATGATCAAATAAGTGACAGAATCATTGGAAGTAAGATGAATGAGGTTGTTTATATTAAATTAAATGGTTTTTTGCATGACAAAATCAATGCCAAAATCGGAAGGAAAGCAGGAAACTGGGAGAAAAATCACAGCAAATTCCTCTGATAAAGGTTTCACTTCTCAAATACACAGGGAACTGAGTCTAAGTTACAAAAAAAGTATCATTTCCCAACCAATAAATTGTCAAAGAAATTAAATGGACAGTTTTTAAGGACAAGAAATCAAAACTGTCTAGTAGTCACATAAAAATGTTCTTTATCACTATTGCTTGTAGAAATTCAAATTAAAAGAAATTTAGGGTGCCAACTCAGACCTCTTCATTGGTTTACATGATAGAAAAGGAAAATGACAAATGCTAGTTTGAATGTTCCACTGTTGGTGGAATTGTAAACTTGTTGAACTGTTCTGGAGAACAAATTGGAAATAAGCCTAAAGGGTGATAAAACTCTGCATACATTTGCCACTGTAATTCCTTTGATCAAGGTCATTTTCAGGTTGATGTAAGGAAAACCCAAACCCAGGTCTAGATCTATATCCCAAAGAGATCAGAGAAAAAGGAAAAGAACCTATTTATACAAAATATTTATAGCAGCTCTTTTTTATGGTAGCAAAGAAATGGATACTGAGGAGCTACTCATAAAATTAGGAATGGCTGAACAAGTTGTCATTTATGATTGTGATGAAATACTAATGTATTTTAAGAAATGTTCATCAGAATGGTTTCAGCAAACCCTGAGAAGGTTTATATGAACTGATGCAAAGTGAAGTGAGAAGACCCAGGAGAATATTCTATACAGTAGCTTCACTATTACAATGATGATCAACTATGAAATGCTAGCTACTCTGATAAATTTAATGATGCAAAGCAATTCTGAAAGACTTGATGAAAAATTCTTTTTTTTAAAGTAGTATTTTATTTTTTCAGTTATATGTAAAGACAATTTTAAACATTCATTTAAAATTTTTTTTGAGTTCCAAATTTTGTCCTTCCCTCCTCTCACTCCCCCTCCCTAAATAGGCAAGAATTTTAAATAGGTTATGTGTGTAATAATATCAAACATATTTCCATAAAACACATTCATGTTGTGGAAGAAGAAATAAACCAAAAGAAAAAAAACATAAAAAATAAATAAAATGAAAGTAGTATTCTTTGTTCTGTATCAAGACTCCATTAGTTCTTTCTTTGGATGTAGATAACATTTTTCTTGATGAAAAATTCTATCTACTTCAAAATAGAGATCTGATGAACAGTGAGTGGTGTTTGAAGTATATTTTCCACTTTGTCTTGTTTTTTTTTGGCTACATGAATAATATGCAAACATGTTCTGCATGATTTCACATCTTCAACTGATATGTTATTTGTCTTCTCAGTGAGTGGCGAAAGAATTGGAGGGAGGAAATTTGGAACTCAATTTGAAAAAAATTAATATTTAAATAAGCAATAAAGTTCTTTTAAAACTTTTATAGAAGAAAAAATTGCTTGGACAAAATGAATGAACCCAGAGACCATCCAGTCCAACTCAGACCTAAAGAGGAGCACATTCCACAGTTAGATAGCACCTAAAATTTTTCTTTTACACATTAGGGATAAATTTGTTTCATGGAAATATACTCTCTTTGCTCCTGGTTATATCCTTTAGGGGCAAGGAAAAAATAATTCCTCCTTGCCTCAAATATCTGAAGTCAGCTATCATGCCCCTTTCTCAAGCCTTATATTTATTAGATAAACTTTTAAAAGTGGATCCAGAGAGAGAGAAGTAAGGAAATGGTCACCAATCCCAGACTATTATCTGGGAGTATCTTCCTTTTTTAGATTTTTTGATAATATCCCTTCTCATGTAACACTTACTGCATAAACAACATTAAAAGAAGAATGAATGAAAGATATGAACAAAATTAAGGTATCTGATTTATTTTAACTCTAGTGCATTGATTTTTAACTTCATTAAACATGAAACTAAGCACATTAAGGGAATGGGATATTCTAGGGTACAAAGAAGTCATCATATCTTCCATTTGGAGTTGTTGGAGGCATCGTATTGTATTTTAACTTGGGAGAACACCAGAGCATTATAGCAGGGAGGGACTCTGGAGCCCGGGAGTGGATGGAGAAGTGGGAGCTATATGAAATTGCTTACAGAGAAGATCTGGATTCAAGCCCAAATTCTGACACTAGCTGTTTGACATTGGACAAATCAGTTAAACTCTAGTGGCCTCTGGTTACTTATTTGCTAAAACAAAGGGATTAGACTAGAACCACAAATGTCCTGGTAGTTCTAATTCTTTAGTCTTTAATCCCCTCATCATCCTAGCTATTCTCTGGAATTCCTCCAGTTTATCAATGCTTTCTGCCCTCAATTATGGTAGTCCAAAAAGAAGATAATTCCATTGTCTTTTGTGACTACCATTTCATTGATGATTCGTGTTGATTTTGCATTCCTTTGAAGCCATTAGTAGTTTTTTTCATATATGTTCTTTTCCAAACAAATCTCTTCTTTCCTCAACTGATGCCGCTGATTGTTTTAATTTTTTAATTTTAATTTTATTTCTTTCAATTATATGTAAAGATAATAATCAACATCCATTTTATATAAGATTTTGAGTTCCACATTTTTCTAGTAGCCTCCCATCCCTCCCCTCTCTTTATGACAGTAAGTAATCTGATAAAGGTTCTACATGTACAATCATGTTGAACATATTTCCACATTAGTCATATTGTAAAAGAAGAATCAGAACAAAAGGGAAAAACCATGAGAAAGCAAAAAAAAAAAAGAAAACCAATTTTAAAATAATGAAAATAGCCTGGAGTTAGCTCAAAATGGCAATTTTCTCTTCTGACCAGAAGATCCACACATTCTACCTCCTTTCAGAGACAAGTGAAACTAGAGATTCTAGAGAAGAATAGAAATACCTAGAATTATTGTTATTAATGTCCATAATGAGTTTTACAGCAGCCAATTATTGGGAAAACGTGTGAACAAATTGTTGTTTTAGCACCTTTGATAAAGGATTTGGTGGTGTGTGGATCAGTGGAATCAAGATTCTATCAGTTACTAAGTCTATAACCTTGAACAACACATGTCACCATTCCATGCCTCATTGTCCTCATTTTAAAATGAGGGGACTGGATAAGCTAATTTTCAAGACTCCATTTTTGCATTTTCTATTTAACATTCAATGACTCCATATGCATGTATGGCCCCACCTTGAGGACACTGTAATGTTTAGACTGCTGATTGAGAAAATGAGCTCCAACTGATGCTCAATACAATCCAGAAATCACTTATTAAGACTTATTAAGCATTGCCTACATATTGAGCACTGTATAAAGTGCTAAAGATATGGGAAAACTGAAAAATCCATCCTAAAATATGGGGTTTACTATAGCAATCCTCTATTTTTTTTCAGTAATTCCCAATTTTTATACCGTGGAAAAATCTAATAGCTTTTAAGACCTCTTCCATGTTCACTCCAATAAGTATTAATTAAGCACTAAGGAAATACTTGCCCTTCAAGGTTCTTAGTTGGAATGATCAAAAGAAAGGAAAAGGGAAAAAAAATCATTGAAACAGCCTTGTGTTCAAGGATCTCACATCCTGCATCTTTTCAGAAACTCTCAACCCTGTCAAACTTGACTGTTAGCTGTCCAAAGCATGACCACTTCATCTCTGGTCTTGGCATTCATGAGGGTTAGCTCCAATGCTTAGAATGTACTTCTTTAGCATTTCTTCTGCTCCAAATCCTTGTATACTTTCTTTTTCCCCCCAAGGCAATGGGGTTAAGTGACTTGCCCAAGGTCACACAGGCAATTACGTGTCTGCTGTTAGATTTGAACTCAGTTCCTCCAGACTCCAGGGCTGGTGCTCTATTCAGTGAGCCACCTAGCTGCATGCTTTCAAAACAACTCAGATATCCCCATTTCTCCATCCTGGATTTATCAGTGTCCTCTTCCTGCTTAGGTTCAACTGCATCCTGTGTAACTTGTATAGCATAAGTATCACTCCCTCCTCCAATACTATGTGAATTTGAAGGCAGGAACTGTTGTAATTGTTAAAAAATCTCCTCAGGACTTGCAATAGCACATAGTAAGTAGGTGCTCAATAAATGTCCATGAACTTGAATTTGTTGATGGACCTTTCATTTGTTGCAATATCTGGAGTTTTATTTGGCATCAAGGAAAGACGCAATAATTTCCAGAACCCCATGGAAGGCCCAGTAGGGGCCCTTGGAGCACTAATGAGAACAAAATCAAAGCAGTCTTTTTAAATATTAAGCATCATCAAGATAATTAAGGATCTGGGGAGACATTTAACTCCGGTGGCAAATTTTTTTGTCCATGTTCTTGTGCAGTAAATATAAAAGTTCTATCTACCCCACCCTCTCCTTGACCCCCATCCTTGAGAAAATCTGCCCCAGGACCAGTGAAAATATGTGAGCTGATCCATGTTAATTGGTTTGTATGCTTTAGTCATCAAGGGACCCATAACTGACATACACAGAGCATGTTCATGTATACAAAGGACTTTCCGTATAGTGTCTTATTTAATATTGAGGGAGAGAGAGAGAGAGAGAGAGAGAGAGAGAGAGAGAGAGAGAGAGAGAGAGAGAGAGAGAGAATGGTGCAGTGACTCCAATTCACTCAACATAAGGATTAGGGAATGACCATAAAGGCTGGCTTCATGTATCTGAACGGCTGCTCTCCAGTATCAGACAACATAAAGATTTGTTAATGTGTTTATTACTCATGAGAAAGTGACTATTTTATCTAAGAAGTGGACATTAGGAGAAGAGAGATTTGATTTTGGTCTGCTTGGTGACCAGAATCACGGGGAAGGTGTGTGAGTGGAGTTACAAAGAGATAGATTTAAGTCTGGTGTAGGGAAAAATACTTAACAAGAGGAGATGGAATAGATAGCCTAAGGAGTAAGTGGGGTCCCCCATATTGGATACCTCATTGCAAAGGTGGTGTGTATGCTTTAGGGGGGATATCTTGGAGAGGATTCATGGGGAAGTGTGAGTTGAGAAAAATAATCACGAAGGTCCCTTTTTGCTAGGTTTCTGTGGTCCTTCCAATTATATTATAAGGCATTATCCTAATATCTGGAAATTGGGGCTATGTTGTCCATGGTTTTATAGTTAATATATGTTAGAATCATCATTTGACCCAAATGTCTATCTTAACATCCAACTGTTGGCTCTTTCCAATCTATGATTGTTCAGTAACAGAGTAATCCATAAGAATCAACTGTGTTCAGCCTTCCCAAAGAAGTTACGGTCACTAGCTATTTGTCCTCATTCTTCATGGATTGTCATGGATTTCTCATGGGACAATGATGAGTTTAATTGGAAGGTTAGTTTATAACCACTCTTGGCTCTTCACTTATAGGTCTTATTTTCTATTTTCTATTCTCTATGAGAATGGTGCCATTAGAGTCTTTTTTTTTTTTTTAGCAAGGATATTGGAGTAGTTTGCCATTTCCCTCTTTAGCTAATTTTATAGGAAACTGAGGCAAAGAGAGTTAAGTGACTTGACAAGGGTCTGGGTTTGAACTCAGGAAGATGAGTCTTCTTGACTCCAGGCCCAGCACGCTGTCTACTGTGCCACCTAGCTGCCCAGGGCAGATAGTAATCCTTATATAAATGTTAATTATTATACAGATTATGAACCCCAGACTCCTAGAATCCCTTCCAAGTCATTGTGTTACAATTAGGTCAGACTGACTGCCAGCGTTTTCCCAGGGCAGAAAAATCTCAAATTTCTAAATTACTTTGATTAAGAGCAATTTATGATAAACTTTTAAAATCACAAAGTTGGGGGTGGCTAGGTGGTACAGTGGATAAAGCACTGGCCCTGGAGTCAGGAGTACCTGAGTTCAAATCTGGCCTCAGACACTTAATCATTACCTAGCCGTGTGGCCTTGGGCAAAACACTTAACCCCATTTGCCTTGCAAAAACCTAAAAAAAAAGAATAAAATCACAAAGTTTATTTGGATTTGAAAGCAACCCATATCTGACATGTTATATATATAGCCCTTCCTGCTTAGCCCAGGGTCTCGCATTTAATAGATACTCAGTGAATAGTTGCTTAAGAGTGAATGAAGGATTTGCGATGTATCTTCCAGGGTACATTTGAGGGAAATCTCCTAGGTATGCTCAAATGTCTGGACTTGAAAGCATCTAACTCAGATAATAGCAGCTGAAAAATGTTATGATGGATTACATTTCTGCAGGGCATGTTTTAAAAGAGGATGTGCAAAACAGTTGCAAGTTTTTTTTTATCCAAAGCATCTCCCTTTTGCAACCACTTTTTATTTATTAACAATTTGTATGCTGCCTGTTTCTTTTAAAAAAAGAGTCAGCCATGACTAAAAACAAATGAGCAACGACAACATGCTCCATGCCAGATAAAGTGTTTTACAATTATTGTCATTTGTTTAATTGGATAAATTATAAAATTATTTGAGCCATACAAGAATACAGGAGCTATCTTCATTTGGCAAATGAGGTTAAGTGACTTGCCCAGGATCTCACAGCTGTGAAGAGTCTGAGGGCAGATTTGAACTGAAGTCTTCCTAGACTATACTGCCACTCAGGGCTGTGGTGCACTAGTTACTGCTCTCAATTAATTTCATCACTGATTTATATTAACAATTCTTTTTTATTTTTGTGTTGGAGTGTCCAGACAACTCTGATTTTGTCAGCGTAGGGAGCAATGGGTGTGGAAAGTCCCTCTACAGATATAGATGAACAACTTGGCCATAACTTAGAGGCACCCACCCTGGGTAAATTTTTTTTAGGTTTTTGCAAGGCAATGGGGTTAAGTGATTTGCCCATTGCACAGCTGGGTAATGATTAAGTGTCTGAGGCCGGATTTGAACTCAGGTACTCCTGACTCCAGGGATGCTACTCTTTCCATTGTGCCACCTAGCCACCCCAAGAAAGAGGAGCCCTGGGTAAATTGAAGGGTGCCAGGACCCAGCTAATATGAGTCAGGAGTACTTGAATCCAGACCTTCCAGATTTACAGGCCTGTCCTTCACAGGCAGAAAATGGCAAATAGGCAAATTTAGGTGATCTGAGAGGACAACTTCCTAATGAAGAGAATGGCAGTTTTACAATTAAAGAAACTGAGACTGAGGGGGAAAGTATCTTATACTTGGTCACTAAACTAGTGTGTATCTGAATGAATCAATAAAACAAGATGCTTTTCCAAGGTAGCTCTGAGTTGCCTCTTAGTATAAAACCTAATTCCCAATTTTTTGATTCAGAATTGAGATTTCTTCAATTCTTCAAAAACTGCCCTAAGGAAATGACTCAATTTCTTCAGGTGCAGAGTTTGAGGAACAATCACTTCTAAAACCAAAAAATTAATGTGACCTTAAACATGGAGACTGTCCTCTCACAGATAATTTATATATTATTTATATATTATATTATAATATATATATACATACATATATATATATATATATATATATATATATATATATATATATTTAGATCTTAATGGGCCTGGTTAAATGATGCTGATTGAGCAAAATGAAGTTGTGCTACGTTATTCCATCTCCTAACTGTTGTGTTCCAAATGAACTGAAATCACATAAGTTGGTCTGAGGACTTTTTTATGAATCAGCAGTTAAAGGTAATGGTGGATTTGGGGGAGGTAATGTAAGAAAACATGGAAATAGGTGGCAGGAGACCAGAGCCAAGTTCCACTTCTGTGATCCACTTATGGAATGACCTGAGTTAAGCCCCCTAATTTCTCTGAGTCTCTGTCCTCATTTTTATAATGGGTCCATTATGTATATTCATTCTCCCTTTCCCAAAGGGTTATTGCAAGATAAAATGAGATCTCACACATGAATTACTTTAAAAAATAAATGCGCTAAGTCAATGTATTACCACCAAACCTTAAATATAGTAGGCTTTTGAAAAAATTATTTTGAGTTTCTTGGATGATAATGTTTTAGGGGGTTCTCACAGTTATAGTTTCTAGTACAGTCTATATTAGCTTATAGACATTGCATTGAGGCTTAGAATATTTTACAGAAGAGGCAGATGAGACAGTGATGCTAAAGCATTAGACCTTTTTTATAGATACAGTTTAATGATCAGAAAGAAAGGAAGGTTCTACTCAAGGCTTCAGAGGGCATGAGGAAGTGGAGGTGGGGAGCTTGGCAAGAGAAGTTTAGGACAGAGTCAAATGCAGATTTCAGGGACTGGATGGATAAAGACATTCCTGTATATCAGTTAGAAAAGAGATTCTGCTAGATCACTGAGTGGTGATCTTAGGAGCCCAGCAGAAGGCTGAAAGAGGTCAATCATGGAGGTAATTGGTGCCATGGAAAAAGTGCTGAATGTTCTCTCAAATTTGGAGTTATAGGAGCTGAAATATTACAGTACTTGAATTCAAATCCTAGATCTGCCCCTGACAACTTATGTGACTTTGGAAAAGTCATTTAGCCTTCTCAGTTTCTCAGTTTCCTCATCTGTAAATTGAGGGAGGTGAAGGTGATAACCCCTAAAGGTCCCTTCTGACGAGTCTTTGATCTTATGCTTATGTAATAGGTTGATCTCAGGATATACATCCCAGGTTATTCCTCCCAGTTTGGTTCAAAAATGCTTGAGGTCTATCCTTTACCCACCAGGAGAGATCAGTAACATGTGCTAGAGGCAATGATTTTTTTAGGGAGGAGTATCTATTAAATGCAAGACCCTGGGCTAAGCAGGAAGGTCTATAACATGTTAAATCTGAGTGGTTTCCAACCTTTAATGTCAGTGGCAAGGAGGCACCAGACATTATCTTTTACCCTCTGTCTATACCAAGGAACATAGATATTTCTAGTTATGGAAGTTTACAGAAAATCAACAGGGAAGGTGAGGGTGTCCCAGGCAAACAAATGAGTACTTATAGAACAGAGACATTCTGCCCCAAGAAAGTCTAGGTCTGCCACAGAATTCATGTACAAATACATGCATACGAAATATTTGTGCCATATCTCTAATGCTGCCCAAATGTTGAGTTCTGACATATGATCTAAATATATTTGTTCCTTGGTACAGCTCCTAGGACACCACCTATTCATCAAAAGATGTTTTTTGATATCTGAATGACTCCTTAATCTCAGAAGTATGAGTCCTCCATCCACAGATATAAACTGTGAACTTTCCATATCTTCTCAACTGTGTGGTTCTCGATCATCTTTCCATAGATCATCCAGTGATGTTCTACCCTCATCCCAAGGGTGCCTGTGAATTTTCAAGTTGTGATCTCATACCTTGCTCTTGTGACACAGTCCACTTCTTTTCTCAGCCTTTTTTTCCTCCTTCATGATATCTTAACCAAAGAAGACATTTTTTCCAAATATAAAAATATTAAATTTATTTATTAATTCCATTTTCATCTGTTTTATCTCCTATTAAGAGTGGGCATATGGATATTTCTGTTTTCATCTATAATCAAGAGTGATGGAAAAGCAGACAAGTCCCATCCTGCATTAAGTAGCTATTAACCCATATCTACAAGAGAGTTTTGGGCTTTTCAAATTGTTTGAAAAAATTACCTACATTTGATATGAAATAGATTGATAGTCATCAGGCCTAATTTAGAGCATTTGAGTGGTTTACAGTTACAATGGATTTATTTTTCCAAACCTCTTGAGAATCCAGCCCTCAAGAGAGCATGCATTGACCCTGTTTGGAAGAGAAGAGTGGTAGCTTTGTAATAATTGAGATTTAAAGTATCTCTCATAAAATAAAGCAAGACAATTCTTGAATTTGGCCGCTGTCTCAGATAGGCTCATGTTAGACTGCTCCATCCCAAAGTTAAGATTTACTGCTATAGTTCAGGGATGTTCTCTCATTTTGAAAAATTCTTGTTTTTCCTAGTGTTTGATTCCATGTTTGAATTGGATCTCTTGGCTTAGTTTCAGTTGGTGAAGGTAGGATAGCACAGTTGAAGCTGAAGATGGGGGTTCTGCATTCAAATCCCAGCTCAGTCTCATTACCTGTGTGACCTTGGACAAATCATTTCTCCTTGTGTGGGCCTCAGTTTCCTCATCTCTCTAATGAGGTGTTTATAATAGGTGACCTCTAAAATCCTAGCTCTAAAGTTGTGATTATATGGCTATGTGCTGAAATCACAAGAGGGAGCCAGTGTGACACAATGGTTAGACAAGGGGATTTGGAGTCAGAGGACTGAGGTCAGTTCTCAACTCAGCTCACTTGCTAGGTTGAGTGGTTTCCCTGGGCCTCAGTTTCCTGCTCCATAAATTGGGGATTTTAGTTCATTACCACTGGTTTCCTATAAGGATCAAATCACTTTATTCAGTGATCGATTTCTCTTTATCTCTCACTCCTTTTCTCAAATACAGGGGTGAGGGGAGCAGTATTTAGCCTGGAACAAATGTTCTCATTGTACAACAAGATTTATTTAACTATTCCTTCATGGTTCTAAATTATCTAATTAGAAAGATAAAGAAATGAAACCAGTTTGCTACATATTTGATATATTTAATAGAAAAATATATTTTTGATATTGATATAATTTGATACATATTTTAATATAATGGGATATTTAATAGTTAACCATTATTTGACAAAGTGATAGGAGACTCAAAATATTTAGAAGAATCATAATAATATCACAGACTATGAGAGTTTGAAGGGATTGCAGAGGCTATTCAGTCCCTGACAAACTTAGAAAATAATCTCTTCCATAATATATCCAAAGCATCCCTTTTTTGGCACAGGGTCTTTGAGGCCCTCTTTAAGAGAAAAACTAATTTCTCTGTCAGCAAACCATTCTACCATTCTCATTTATATTAAACATTTTCTCACATTAAACTAAAATTTCTTCCCTGAATCTCACACTTATTGATTTTAAATTTATTTTAAGTCTTCTTCCTTTGTCATAGTCTTCAACTATTTGAAGAATTCCATCATATTCCTCTGGAAACTTCTCTTCTTCAGAGTAAATATCCCTAATTCCTTCAACCAAGTCCTCATACAACATGAACTTGTACCCTTATTGTCTTTAAGGAAGATAGTGAATGATATCTTAACCAAAGAAGATATTTTTTCAAAATATAAATTTGTAAATATAAAACATATATATATATATATATATATATATATATAAATTGTAATTTTGGGGGGGGGTGAGATGGACATCTTTGAAATAATGAAAGGAGAATATATTGATAGAGATTCATCTCATCCCTGGAGCATTTTGCATCATCATCTCATTTGAGGCCAACATCAACTGAGTTAAGTTGTTCAGAAACTATCATTCCCATTTTGCAAAGGGAAGAACTCGGGAGATAAGATGACTCCCAAAGACACCCAAATAATTATGAATACTTGTGAAGTCACTTCCTCTTTGTTGACTTCAGTTTCCTTATTAAAATGAAGGGGAAGGGTTGGTGCCATTGGTCTCTGGTATCCCTCCCAACGTTTGCTCTAAAACCCCATTTTAAATAATCTTTCCATTATCCCATGACTGACTCCTTAGAAAATAAAAGCACTATTATGAAGCACCACATTGCAATTGAGCCTTGGGACAGCCCTCTTGATTGTAGTTATGGTGATCATTGCTCTTGAGGAGAAAGTAGGGTTGTAGACTTAAACTACTTTCCCAAGTCTCAAGATTGGCAAAGGCAGAGCTTGGTTTGGCGATGGCTGCTCTGATTCTAGGGCTGGGCTTACTCCAGTGTTACCATGCCACCCTCCAAAATGCATTTAGTTGTGATGGAGAGAGTGTAAATGCTCTGAGAATACAACCAAGGGAGGTCATTTGGGGTGGTATGGTTACAGATGAACTCATGAAAATTCTGAGGTTTGTGCCTTATGACCCTTAAAGGAAGGACTGGATCTGGATGGGCTAAGAGGAGATTCACCAAAAATTTCTTCCCTATCCATATATAATTATGGGTATTATATGCACCTATGGTAAATTTATCAGTTTATTAACTATCTCTTATGCACCAGTGCTGGAGTTATGAAGACAAAGATCAAATGATCCCTGCCTTCAAGGAGCTTAAATTCTTTGGAGAAGGTAGATGCACATAAGTATAATGTCATTTTCTTGGGGTGTGGGGAGGCATTAGAGGAAGACTTAAGAAGGAACTCATATAGGTAGTGATAAGCTGAGTTTTGAAGAAAAAATATAAAGAGGGTGGGGTCAGCACCATCTGTACATGGTGCCCCAGATACTCTCTCCACATGGAGGAGACTAGAGAGGTTACTATGGGAGAGTCATCATGTTATGGAATGGCATTGATTTGGTGAGATGGTGAAGGAGGCACGTACTGTCTCTAGGTGATTTCAGTTGGATAACTATATGATGAAGAAGATGCTTAGTGACCATCTATGAAGACTTTCAAAGTGACCTGCCAGCTTCAGCCCCTTCCACTTGGCCTCATGCAGGGTTTCCTTTGATCATGGCATCTATGAGACAATAAGAGACAATGCTGTTAAAGTGAGAGGTATTTCCATTTTCTTCCATATGAAGCCAAATGACCCTGGGAAAAGTCATTGATCCTTGTCTTCTGTATTTGCTCTTTTCCCTTTCTAGTGACAGAAATTGTGAATTCTAAAGGGCAGAATGAACTTTCATTTTCTGGTATTCTAGAATCTGACTTCTGAAATGAGACCAGCATGGATACCCAGAGGAGCAAGGAGTGATCTTTCAGAATGACCATTGAGACGGTAGCCCATAGGCAGCCGAGACAAGGACCTAGCTGGCAGAGCTGTCACCTTTGGTCATAAAGTTGGGACGACTTATGCAGTGGAGGAACTCAGCTACATTTTGAGCCCACTCATTTTAGTGATAGAATTGATTATCAATAGGCATTGAGAGAAGTGTCTATTGTTGTTCTTGCTATATTAAATATTCCTTTGTAAAAGATACCTGAGGTCAAGTGGTTCAATAAAATTGGGTTGCTTGTAAGGATCCTTCACAATGAATGGGGAATCACAGATGTTGGGGGCTCAAGTCAATGGCAGGAAAGAAAAAGAAACATCCCAGTTTATCAGTGAGCCCTAATCCTGGGTGGGGATGTAGCAGCCTGGTTCCAGGAGAGTGAATCAGAACATATATTTTTTTTCAAAAGAATTCTAAGAGAGGTTTTGGAAGAGAGGGAATCCATTTCTTTTTGTGGGGAAAGATAGACAGTATAAAGGCAGAGACTAGAAATGGAGAGTCCCATATGATGAGCACTAAGAAGGATGTCTGGCTGCATTAGTCGGGTGCATGAAGGCTGTAAAGATTGAATGAGACCCTTTAGGGGAGGGTTACAAGGGCCAAATAGAAGAATTATTCTTTGATACTGGAGGTAAGAAGGGATAGAGGATGATAAGGATCCACTGTGCTTTATTGAGGTGAGGAATGACACAGAGGAGATATGTTTTAGGAATAGAAGTAGAGACATTTGATAAAGTGAGAATGATACAGAGAATATCTGCAATTATGATTCAGTGTTCATCTATAGATTCAAGGAGCACCTTGAACCCAAGATGTCCATATGGCTAAGTTCAATCTAACACCAAGTGTCTGCTTTAGGAAGAAATCTTTTTAAAAATCATAGCTCCCAAGAACAACTCCCTCATTTTATAAATTATGAAACCAAAGAGTAGCATCTACAAATAGCTTACCTCACATTAAACAGCTGATGACTAGAACGAAATACAAATCCTTTTCCTTCAGATCCAGGTCTATGCCTAAGCCACTTTCCTATGTTTGCGAGAGAATTTTGTCATAAAGATTCCTTGTGACAAAAGCTTCTCTTCCCCCAATCCCTAATCAGTGGCTTGTTCCATAATATAAATACAATGACAATTTCTTTTTACTTTACACCCAGATTTACTTTTGATGGAATATATATATATGGAGAAAGTAGTTCCCTTGTGTAGCATTCTCAGGCAAAGATAGGAGAGTGATTGAAATTAATAGCCCTCCCAGAGGCAAGTGCACTTAATTTTTCCATATAGAAAACAGATATCCTCTATTATGGAAAAGCTAATTTCTACCACCTGGGTCAAAAGTATATGTGCAAAGATGAATTCATTTCCCTTGAATCAGTCTTTGAATCAAAGAACTAAATTAGAAACTCAGGGAGAACATTTGATAAAGTTATATAAAATAGAATTTTGTGTTGGCACCATATTTAGGTCAGTGGACATGTGCAGAACAGGTGGACTGCATCATGAGTAATGATTCCTGAGTAGAGAAAGAATGGAATTGAGCTCTTTGAGGGTAATTGGGGGCTGTTATTCCTTCCTGTTTTAGACCTAGACTAATTGTCTCTAGATAGATTGTCCTTAGATGGATTTGGTTAGGGACAGAATGAGATTCAGATCCATGTTAACCCATGATTTTTGGAAAGGATATGGGTGCATTGCTTGGGTCTTTCTAGGGGCTTCTTTTGTTAGGGTAGTCCCTGGATATTCTCCCTTCCTCTCCTTTCCCTTAATTTGATGCTGACACAGGAAAAGGCAACCAGAGATGTACCTGCCTTCTCCTCTCTGAAGAATACTGTTGGATATGATAGACTTCCTTCTCTTGGGGTAGGGGTTCAGATTTCTGGTAAAGTTGGCCCCAAGTTGAGAGAACAGATCGTTCTAAGGCAGCCTTGCCTGGTTACATTTCTGATATTAATGACTTTTTCATTTCAAAACTCTATCCTATTATCCCAAGGGCATGATGAATATGTGAGTAGGTTTATTTTTTCGCATCCTAATCATGGTTTTGGGAATGGAATTAATTTAAGATGGTTAGGACTGGGGTTGGAGACAGTCTGAATAAACTAATCTGTGAAACCTAATTTGATTCAACATGGTTGTTAATTTTCTGGTAAGTTCAAGAAACTGTTCCAAGGATGAGTAGAGAAACAAGAAGCTCACCCTCATGGAGCTTCTATTCTGTCTTGGAGGAACATGGAACTTTTATGATTCGGGTCAGTTCAAGGAATACTGAAGAGGGAGGGAACATTACAATTGATGGGAGACCAGGAAAAGTGTCAGTGGGGAATTTGAATAAGTGGTGAGGCATTTGGGAATTAATGTGTTACCTGGGAAATGCTCTAAGGGTGAGTGTGATTGTGGCTGAACTTGGCCTGGCTGCGGTGTGAAATGGACAGGTGATTGGTGATTCAAAAATTAGGAAGGGATAGGCTTGTTTGTCCTTGCTAGTATACCTCCTCCTCCTCTCACCCTTGCCTCAAGAGTATACACCTATATGGGGTGTTCAAGGTCAGAAGGCTCCTTGGCTGTTTTTGGAAAGAGAGTTCCCAGCGTGAGGAAGCAATGAATATTCCAAAAATAATTATAACTAACTTTGTTGTTGTTGATGATGAGTCGTGCCTGACTCTTTGCGACCCCATTTGGGGTTTCCTTGGCAAAGATAATGGAGTTCTAAGGATTTTTTGTTTGTTTTTTGTAAGGCGATGAGGTTGAGTGACTTGCCCAAGGTCACACAGCTAAGTAATTATTTAAGTCTAAAGTTGACTTTGAATTCAGGTCTTCCTGACTAGGGCCAGTGCTCCATCCATTGTACCCCCTAAGACTTTTATTTTTAAGCTTGGACCAACATGATATAGAGAAGAGTACTCTCTTGATTTGAGAGAATGGTTTTTAAGCTATTCTTCTTCCCATATCTTCTCAAAAATATTGTGTAGTTAAGCCTGAGGGATGTTCATGTGATTAAATACCATATGGGAGCGAATCTCTGGATGGTCTTTATGACTTCAATTGAAACTTATATATGAGAGAAAATTTTAGAATGGAGATTGGAGTCAGCAGCAATTGAGAATAACTTTGAGCCCTCAGAGGAGGAGGGCATTTAGCTACTTGCCTCCTCCATACAGATAAATCCACTAGTGGACAGAGTTCAGGTCATTCCTTAGAGAAAGGCTGATTCACTGAACTCTCCCCATTATATGGAAATTAGGGGTCACATTGCAAGTTCTGATTTGTTGGGAGACTCAAATAACATGTCAAATGAAATTTAAAAGCAGTCTCTATTAGTTATCAGGGGCAGCAAGAGTGTTTGAATAGAATACTCAACCTTGAAGTCAGAAGACTCATCTTTGAGGTAGGTTTTAGTTTTATTTTACAGATGACAAACTAAGGCAAAGAGAATTAAGCGACTTGCCCAAGGTTACACAGCTAGTAAGTATTCAAGGCCAGGTTGGAACTCATGACTGGGCACAAGCTTAAAACAAAATCTTGAATGATTTTATTTTTAAATTTGTCATTCACTGAAGTCACTGTCTTGCTCATAGAATCCAGATTTTTGTCTGTGGCATCAGTGCACTAGAGGGTTAGATTGGGATAGATACTTAAGGCTGTACTGGCAAACCACAAATTCTGGCATGGACTCCCAAACCTAGACCTTGGGGACTATACACAAAGTTGCTGCCTAACTTCCTCCATTTCTATATTCATGGCATCTTATGGACCCTCTCCTGCCAAGAGATTCACAACATCTCCTTCTCCTTCTTACAAAGCAACTAGACAGGAAAAAGAAAAGGAGGTGGTTGTGATGGTAGTGGTGGTGGTAGTTGTGGTGATGGCGGTGGGTGGTGGTGATGGTGGTGGGTTGCAGTGGTGGTGGTGGTGGTGGTGGTAGTGCTGATGGTGGTGGGTGGTGGTGGTAGTGGTGGTGGTGGTAGTGGTGGTAGTAGTGGTAGTGGTGGTAGTAGTGGTGGTGGTGGTGGTGGTGGTGGTGGTGGTGGTGATGGTGGTGATGGAGGTGGAATGAGACAAGAATCTCATCTTGGATGTCTTGAATGTAAATGTAATTGGCTTAGTGGCCAATCAAGAGTTCAATCAATCAAACTTCGGCAGCCAAAATGTTCCAGGAACTCTTCTAAGCCCTGGAGATAACAAAAAGAGACAAACAACAGTTCCTATCCCCAGGGAGTTCACAATCTCATTGGGAAGACACAAACAAACATATGTATAAACATGCTATAGGCAGGATAAATAGGAAATAATTAACAGAGGGAATGCCCCAGGCTTAAGAATTCTTTACTGGAGCACATGCTTATCAAACCCAAAATAGAATAGCTGCCTGTGCTCTGAAGCCCACCTAGGGATTGCTTCAGCCAAAATCTTGGTCTTTGTTCTATACAGATAATGACCTGGGATCCAGAGAGATTAAGTACAAGGTCCAGGATAAGCCATCTAGTAAGCCACTGAGGCAGGATTCTAATAGATCATCCTGAATCCATTTCTCACAATTCTCTATTATTACCATTATGTGAATTTCACATATTTTTGGATAAAACCTGAGTGATTAATGGGATCAAATGCTATATGGAAGCTAATCACTGTATAGTATTTATAATCTCAACTGTCAAATTATATTTAGGAGAATTATACTCGAATGAAGGTTTAAGTCAATAGCCCTTGAGAATAACTTTGAGCCCTCAGAGGAGGAGGAGATTTAGCTAAATTTCTCTTTTCTCCACTCAGCTCCACAGCAACCTGAGCTCCTAACTTCGTATGTCTCTCCCACCCTAGTTCAACATAGAGCTTTGGAGTGATCAGAGTCCTGAATCCAGGGTTGGTAGAAATAGGTTTAATTAAAGTCTAAACATGAAACGTTGATGCTATCGAATGTTGTCATCTAAATCCAAGCTTCTTTGGAAAACACACTCAGCATTTTCCATGTTTAGAATCAAGAAAATAAATCTGGATGAGATTTTCATCATTAAATATAATGGTACAAGGTCGATTTATTTCAAATCAGCACTCAGTCTTTAGTTTGTTTAAATTACTGTGACACTATTACTGAACACGTCAGGAGGAACAGTGTAAGGCTAAGTAAAACATTTCAGAGATATTTTAGGAGCTAAGCAGCCTAGCTGGCCATCTGGGAAACATTAGGTGATCTCGGAGGGGCCATCCAGCTTTCAAATTCAGTGCTTCTGTCATAGTGTGGTAGCTACAAGAGAAGATGGTCTAATGAGAATTCAAGCGCCATTCTTTGGAAAGGGATGAAGCTGCAAAAAGAAAATGAAAAAATCAATAAACATTTCAGAGAATTCTATAAAATCAGGGTTTAAGGGAACCTCAGAAACCACAGTTCCACCCATCTGGATGAAAACCACTGTTAAATGTACCTGACAAGAGATTAGGTTCAGTTTGAAAATTTCAAGGAATGAAAAAGTTCACTTCCTTCCAATGCAGTGTGTTCCATTTCTGGATAATTCAGATTCTCAGGAGGATGGTTTTGGGTTTGTTTGTTTTTGACAGATCAAACTCTTGCCTCTGTTATTTCCGAAGTGGTGGTACTGGTAGGGAACATTTTATTTTATTTCATTTTATCTTATTTTATTTTTGTAAGGGAATCAGGGATTCCCTGACTTTCCCAGGATTGCACAGTTAGTAGTGTCAAATATCTCAGGTCAGATTTGAACCTACATCCGCCTGACTCCAGGGCCAGCACTCTATCCTGTACCATCTAACTGCCACTAGGGCACATTTTATCAAATACCTACTGTCTGCAGTGGCAGCTACTGTCTAGGTGGCACAGTGGACTCTTGTGACCTGGGTAAGTCACTTCACCCTGATTGCCTCGCATCCAGGGCCATCTCCAATCAGCCTGATTCCTATCAGGCCACTGGACCCAGATGGCTCTGGAGGAGAAAGTGAGGCTGGGGACTTAGCACAGCTCCCTCACTCAAATCCAATTCCTGTGTTTGTCATGGCATCACTTCCCTGACATTGTGGTGTTTTTGGAAAATGAAGAACAAACATTAGGAATACTAAACTATAGAAATACCCAGTTCCTATCCTCAAGGGGCTTATGATCTTAGAGTGGTCTAGTCATACTCAAAGACAACTACAACACAAGTTCCAAGCTCCTCAGATGCATAAGGGCTAGCCAACCCTAGTGGCATCTAAAGAGTTCTGTTTTGCTAGCTTGATCAGAGTGAGCTTCATTCCTGCTGGGCCTTGGGGGAAACTTTCAGTCAGGGAAGTGAAAACCAATGTTTTCCAGCCTTGGGAGATGGCATCTAGGCCATGGAGCAAACAGCCAATCTCTGGTACCTCTTTTTTGGTATATAGTAAGTCAAGATTTCTACTAACAGGTGCATTATAATGAGTTTTATGGTTCCATGATATGGGAAAAACATTCAGAACAAAAAAATCTCATTTTCATCAAGACAGACAAAGCCAGGAATGATCAATGAAGATTAAAAAAATTCAAAGCTTTTGTGTTTTTTAGGAGATTATAATTCTGAAGGAATGAAATGTGGGGGAAGAGAAAGGGCAGAGAGAGTGCTATATTCAGGGGTTCAGATTCAAACTTTGCAATCTTGAAACATGTGAGACCTTGGGCAAGTCACCTAAACTCTGTGAGCCTCAACCTTCTCATCTTAAGAAGGTGAGAGCAGTCCACTTATGTCTGAGGTCCCCCCCACCCAAGACTATGATCCCAAGGTCCACTTACCTAGGTTGAGAAACTAGTGATGATTAAAAAGAAGGTTGGAAACAAGACATCAGTCTAACCAATGCCATATGGGAGAAAATGGCAGAGCAGAGGATCAAGTCTGAGGATCAGAAAATGGAAAAAAATAGAAGACTTCCATGAAAATCTCCCTTAAGTAAAGGAGGCCTTTACATATAAGATAGAACCAGAGAAGGATGAAAATAGTGAAGAAAAATGAGAGGATGGTATAGCAGGAAAGCTCCTCAGAAATCACTGGGCAAGAAGCCAGACTTAAAGCTTTCCCTCTTTTAACCATAGAGGAAGAAGCAGAACAGAACATTGCTATATTCTTGACTTGTAGTTAGAAAAGACTTTGTTCCCAAATTCAAATGTGATTGATCTGCCTTGTTGAGGTAATGGTCGCCCCATCTGGAGGTATTCAAGTTCGGACTAGATGAACGTTTTGGGGGATGTAATTAAAAAGGTACAAGTGGAACTAAGAGGTCACTGGAGTCCTTTCAAAGCTAGCTGTGTGACCTTGGGTAAATCATTTCCCTCCCAGAATCGTAGTGATTAAAATACATGCAGTAATTTCCATGAGTTTTGAGGAAAGTGTTTTGTTCCCTTAGGAGAGTGCTAGATACTATATATATAATGTTGCAGGTATGAGAAAAGATTGGACCAAAAACTGGATCGCTAGATTTGCAAAAGGTGACACAGATAGCTAATATTAGAGGACAGATTTAAATTTGGGGCTTTTGACCCTGATGTTCTTTCTATTCTTTCTCTTGAATCCCTCTGTGTCATGTAGAGATACCATCCACCTATAAGGGGACCTAAGAAGATGGGGAAATGGAACAATATTTGATGCCAGAATATACTACCACCAACTATATCTTGAATCAGTTGACCAAGATTATCTATTGAACTAGATGGCCTCTAACATCCCTTCAGGATTTGTATTTATGAACCTCAATTATAGCTTGAAACTTTTGCCATCTGATCACTTGAAGGTGGGCTGCCCTCCTTCACTTCACCCTTTCTGCCAGTGTGCCTTTTAACCATCTTTCACAGATCCTTTCCAATGTTTGAGGTCCCTAGATACCAATCAATGTTCAAGAATGTATTGAAGGCCTTCCTCTAGGTCTCTAAGACCTAGAGGTCTTACCCATCCCTCTCACCCATTTGCCTTCTTTTCTTATCACTTGTCCTGATGTTCTCTGCTAGCCTTGATGCTCCTCCTGTCTAATTTTTCTTGGACATATGTCACACTTTAGAGACATAGCTCTCCATTGACCTTAGAATAGCTCTCAATGTCAATCTTTCAGACTGGGGTGGCCAAGGACTTATAATTGTACCCTACCACTGGAGAATGAAAGAGTGCATGAGCTGCAATTCTTTCCCAGTTAGAATGAATCAAATGATAATTGGGATCATTAAGAAATCTGCGTACTTGCTTATTCTCTAAGGATGTCCTTTTTTGCAAAAGTTCAGGGATCATTAAATGACTATTCCTTCCTTCATTTCATGACTTCCTGTCATTGCATCTGAGCAGTTTACAGAACCCACCTTTAGAAAATCCTCCAAATGGAAGGATTAAATAGGACAGATCTGCCTGTACTACTGAGGAAACCTGGTCTAAGTAGCAGGTTGATCACTAAACTAGTCAGAGGCCTGGACAACACTAAATAATAATGAAATTGTGCAAGCAATTGGATGCAGATAAGAGTATCATTGAAAGCCCTCCCTCATTCTCCATTGCCTAGAGGGAGCTTTACCTTCCTTTTTCACAAAACATTTACTCATCTCCCAAGAACTAACTCAGTTCTCACCGATATAGCAGTTGAAATCATAGTCGTTTTTATGGTATATTATTGTTTATTTTGTTATATACTTCCCAATGACATTTTTATTGGCTTCAGATTGTTTCGGGTAGTTTTTTTCAGGCTCCTTCGGGTGCTGTGTTACACCTTTGTCCTAGACCACAGAGACAACTGCTTTATTTTTGGCACATAATGCTTGTTTCGGAGAGGTCTGAAAGACCGGTGGATCAGAGAATGGATCTAGTCCTTCATATCGTTGGTCCCTGTACCCATTATTTATTGGCCAGTATTTATATATCGAATATCAGCCGTTGATCCCAGACTTCATGATAAAAATGCACCTTCTGACTATCATCCACTTGGCTTGTACTACTGGGACATATTTCTTAACTTGATTTTATCGCCCTCAGTTCTTGGGTAGCTTGCACAATTTCATTATTATTTAGCGGTATCTAGGCCTCTACTAGCTTAGTGATCAATCTGCTACTTAGACCAGGTTTCCTCAAGCTAAGAATGGCTTTTACATTTCTAAATATGATGAAACTTTATTTTGAAAATCTAAAAATCATTCTTGGTTCAAGGATTCAAAAAAGGCAGAAGCTTTGCTCTACCTTTCCAACTTCTGCTTTAGATAATTAAAATATTTCCCTTAGAAGCTGATAGCAATTATACATATAAGGACCCAGGAATGTGAATGAATGAAAAAATAGAATCATTGATTGATTGATGTTTGGTCTCCAGTCTTGAAGAAAATCATGACATCAGGGAGGTGATTCCATGACAAGAAAGTGAATCAGATTTTGGGGGGGGGGGGCTGTGCTAAGTCACCAGCCTCGCTTTCTCTTCCAGGGCCATCTGGATATGGATCAGGACCACTGGAGATGGTCCCTGTATGTGAGGCAGTCAGGGTTAAGTGACTTGCCCAAGGTCACAGAGCTAATAAGTGTCAAGTATCTGAGGCTGGATTTGAACTCAGGTCCTCCAGACTCCAGGGCTGGGGCCCTATCCATTCTACTACCTAGCTGTCTGGAATCATAGTATGGCACAGCTATACAGGATCTTACCTCTTCTCCCCAATTTGCTCCATTAATTTTATAGAAGAGACAAGAAATAACTTGTATGTTCCTTACCCCATCATGTACACACACACACACACACACACACACACACACACACACACACATACACACAATTCTTTGTGAGAATTCTTTCTGAAAACAGCCAAGGTAGAGTGATTTACAACCTTGTCTCGCTGTGCTGGGAAAAGCTGTTGATTTTCTAGACTTAAGAAAGTGATGGAGAAAATGTTAATAATTCATCTTAAGATTAAAAGTGTGTTGTACAAACATTTCTCTCCTCCAGCCCTTAGGGATCCAGTTGTTAAACATTTACCAGTGCCCTCTTAAAGGTACCTTTCATAACTGTGGATAAGGGTAGACTTCTTGATTGAATAAGGGATAGAAAAGATCATAGAAGGTAAAGTGAGTCATTTTGATTCCATGCTATTATAACACTTGTGCTTGAGATCTTTAAAGTGACAATAAGGGAAATAAATTACTAGAAAAAAAATCATTGCAGTAAATTTCTTTGGTGAAATTCTGATATCTGATATATATATATACATACATATATATGGAATTTGTTATTATTATTATTATTACTACTATCATTTTTTAAAAGTGTTTTAAGGTCTTCAAAGCACTTTGAAAACATTTCATTTAACTTCACACCAATATAGTGAGTTGGGTGTTTTTTCTTAACTCCATTTTACAGATAAGAAAACTGAAAGAAGGACATAGTGTTAAGTGATTTGCTGAATGAAGTAGTGAAAAGTTAGTAAACATCTGAGGTCAAATTGGAACTCAAGATTCCCGTCTCTAGGTTCGATGCTCTGTGTTAACTAGGCAAGCTTTGAATTGTAGTGTTTGCCTATTCAAAGGCATATGTGTTCACATAGAACATTTAATCATGAGCTTTTGTGAGTTGGTAGGAGTTGGCTCCAACACCCCAATGGGTTCCATCTTCCATTCTTTCAATTGTTTGATTTGAACATTGACAATTAGAACTTGGAACCTATTGATGTATGAGCTATTGGACTGAACCTGATTTCTACTAGACTGGCTTCCAATCTCCACACCCCTCTCCCATCCCTCCACCCCAGAAGATTTTGGGGTTTTTTATTTTCAGTTTTTGCAAGGCAATGGGGTTAAGTGGCTTGCCCAAGGCCACATAGCTAGGTCATTATGAAGTGTCTGAGGCTGGATTTGAACTCAGGTACTCCTGACTCCAGGGCCAGTGCTCTTTCCACTGTGCCACCTAGCCGCCCCAGAAGATTTTTGTTTTTGCATATTATCAATACCTACTCCAATAGTTGGAATTTTCAGACAGATCAAAGACTGCACTTACTCAATTTTTCCTAGTTCATCTGCACCTACTTTGTTTCCCTGATTGATATTCTCTGATTTAAAAGAAATAAGTATCAATTAAAAAAGCCTGGTAATATGGTTTAGCATCTAGAATTTCTTACCGTTTTTATTGTCATTTCTCTTTTGATTTTTTTTTTTGGTTCTTCTTCCAGCTGAATTTTCCCATAGCTCTGTCTAGAAAGTCTAGGTCTAGAAAACCATCATTTACACTTTGATCAGCATATTATTGATTTTATAAATTAAGTTAGGCAATGTCATTATTCTCAAAACACTTTCCCCAGGATAAGCCTGTGGATTTGGTCTGTTTTACAGAGGAAGAAACTGGGACTCCAAGAGGTGATGAGATTTGCTCTTGGATCCACAGTAGCAGAGACAAGATGCAGAACCAGTTGAACTGACTCCAGGACTGGCCCCTGTCATTTGTCAGCCCCCCGGAACATAAAAGTCTGAGGTTTCCACCAGAGCTTCAGGATCAGTGCTAGAAACATCTGAAAAGAAGTCAGGGTGTATGAGACCACACTGTAGTTGGGTCAGCTTTGTTCATCCTGATTAGCCTGGGAATACCTGGATCCAGATGACACTTACCTGCCAAACCAAACCAAACTAAACCAAACAACTACATGCTCCTCTACAAGAAGAAAATATTTGAACTTTTCCTCAACTCACAGGCAATTCCAATGACTTTTGGCATTTTATTTGGCCCATCTTATTTGACATAGTGTTTTAAATGTATTAAAATGTATTAGATCCTCCCCCCTTCCTATTTGCTTTTTTAGGTTTGAACCTTCTCAAGATCACTTTGTTTAGGGAAGATAATATGAACATATAACTAGATACAAGATAATTTTAATAATTAGATGTTGGAGAGATTCAGGAAAGAATTCATATAGGATTTGGAGGTTGAGTTATACTTTAATAGAAAATAGGGCTCCCCAGAACCAGGAGAACATTTTACATATTAACAATAACATTGTGAATTGATCAACTTTGAAGGACAGAGCTCCTCTCAGCAGTTCAGAGAGCTAAGACAACCCTAGGAGACCAGGTATGGACAATGCTATTCCCAACCAGAGGAAGAAAGACAAAAACAAAACAACACAAAACCAAAAAAAAAAACCACTACAGAATATGATTCATTTTTTTTAGTTTTTTTTTTATTTTGCAAGGTAATGGGGTTTAAGTGACTTGCCCAAGGCCACACAGCTAGGTAATTATTAAGTGTCTGAAGCCAAAGTTGAACTCAGGTACTCCTGACTCCAGGGCCAGTGCTCTATCCACGGCACCACCTAGCCACCCTCTAATTCACTTTTTAAAAAATTCCTCTTATGTACTTCTTTCCCTTAATCCTAATTCCTCATACTGAAAATGACTAATTTATAAATGTTTAGCACAAATGTGTATGTACAAAACTAACCTGACTTTGCCACTGAGGGGAGGGGGGGGTGGGAAAGGAGAGTGGAAGGAAATTTTGTAATTTTATATATCTGTATAGATAAAGATATATGAATATGGATGAATGTTGAAAAACTTTCATAACATGTATTTGGAAAAATAAAATATCAATAAAAAAAGAAAATAGGGCTTTTCAAAGGGAGGTGTTAGGAGGAAATTACAGAGGAATGGGAACTAGTACAAAAACATTGAGAGAGAAGGGCAATAGAAACTAGAATGCTATGAGTGAGAACAGCAAAAAAACCTCACAATGGTTAGATTACACAATGCCACAACTTTCTGTGGGAACGAGGATTCCTGGGATTTTTTTAGTCTTTTTGTTGTAAAACATTCTGCCATCAAAATCAAGATGGACTAAACATCTTTTTGAACAAATCTAATATACTGGTTTGTAATATAAATACCATTGCATGAAGGATGGGGGAAAGGGCCCAAGTATAGATTGTTAAGGATCAGAGATTTTAGGGGACATAAGTATTCTTTTTCTTATCTTGATAGGGATCCCAGGATTCAGGATTTCCTAAGGAAAAGACCTCAGAATTCATATGATCCAAGCCTTTTGGTCTAAAAAAATATACCTGACTTTCTCACCATCACAAAGGCTGTAACAGGATTCAAATTGCACTTTTTTCTGTTATGCCATATTTCCTCTTTTCGGCCTCAACTCTTGTGATTAAGATGAGTTCCAAAGTTTTGCGCTGGCCAGTCTTGGAAACAAATCATCCCTAGCTGTCAAATAAGTCTACTTGACTCTGAATCTCCAGGGGCATTTGGCACGAGTCCACCATGTTAGGGCCTGCCATCCTCGACCAGCCTGCACCCACATGGATATTTTGGTTTTCCATTCCCTGCTGCCAAGGGCTAGCCACTCAACTGTCTGTATACAGAGACAATCCATGTCCCTGGGGGATTGCCTCATCTTTAGAGGTTGGTTCTATTGACTTTTCTCTTAGGTGAGTTTTAGAGAAAACAAGATGGTTTTTCTAAAGAATAACAACATTGAACTATAAAAAGCAAGAACTCTAACTACCAAAATGTACATTAGTGCAACTCTCAGAAATAGCTGGGACTCTGCCTTCGTGAGATCTGATGTTAATGTATCTGCTCTGTCTGTTTGCGGATCAGTCTTATACATTAACTCACTACTAAATAATCCAAGCACCCATCCATTAGGTGAGGTCATTAGATCTGAGGCTACATTATGGAAACAATAAATGATGGCGTTATCTCTTCATGTTAATCTCTTTGATAATTACAAAAGGAATCCCTTATCAAGCCATTCATTATTTATCTTGGTTTAAAGTAAAAGGGTTTATTTAAGGGAATTAGGTGAAATTCCAAGTACTGAACCTCTTTTCCCCCTATATAAATCATACTTAAGAAAAGAAGAGCCCTGGAAGTCATGGTCAAAAAGCAAACAGATGATGCCAATATCTTAAGGAAATGAGAAACAGATTTTTCTAAGCTGATCACATTCTTTTTTTTTCTCAATGCAATCTAAAGAAGTTATTAAATGAGAGATCTCGTCACTGAATGATAATTTACACGTTCAAGTATGGCAGTAGCTTCTTCTATCTCATCAACTCTGGTTTCCCAATCTTTTATAAATGACTTTAGATCAGAGAGAAAAGTATGTAGGAGATTGTTTCATAGTCTTTCATGAAGCTTCCCATCAATGGTCCACTTTCCCTGGTGGGCAATAAGCTTGGGCATTTCCCTCTGAGCCTGAGGCTATAGGATGGGTGCGTTGCTGTCACTTGGGTCCCTTCTTCTTAGTAGTCTATGTATTCAGTTCCCAGAACAGAACAGGGCTAGGGTACCAAAAAATGCCACAATATCAGAAAGTTAGAGCTGGAAGAGATCTCAAAGGTCAATGATAAACCTTTAGCTTGCAGATGAGGAAATTAAGGGCCAGAAAGTTTAACTACTTACACAGCCAAGTGTCAGGCAGAATTTGAACCCAGGTCTTCATGGTGTCACCCCATTTCTCTCTGGAGAACACAAACATTGCACATGAAAAGATGCTGCTATTATGATCACACAAAAGAATATTAAAGAAGACAGTAGGAGGAAGCCCCAGCTGAGATAATGCAAGATTCCCAGAGGCTTAGCTACCAATCATTTCCTTACTCTTTTTTTCATAAACATTAGACTGCTCTGGCTAGGGTACAGTGACACAGAAAATAATGTATATAATTTGTGTTTTGCCTAAATCATCTGACCCTTTCTTACTAGAAAGCAACAGAGTCCTTGGTATGGGGTCTTAACTGAACTTTTCTACCCCAATCTTCCTGCTGAAAAATAAGATTTTTCCTTGGGAGGTGGTATCTCAGTGGATAGAGTTTTTTTTAAAGAAAGATTTTATTTTGAGTTTTACAATTTTTCCCCATTCTTGCTTCTCTCCCCCCACCCCCACAGAAGGCATTCTGTTAGTGTTTACATTGGTTTCATGTTATACATTGATCTCAGTTGAATGCAATGACAGAGACATCACATCCTTAAGGAAGAAAAATAAAGTATGAGATAATAAATTTACATAATAATGATAATAATATAACACTTATCTTTTCTGATTTGACGGTAATAGTCTTTGGTCTTTGTTCCATCACAGACAGCCCCAAATTGTCCCTGGTTGTTGCACTGATGGAATGAGCAAGTCCATCAAGGTTGATCATCGCCCCCATGTTGCTGTTAGGGTGTACAGTGTTTTTCTGGTTCTGCTCATCTCACTCAGCATCAGTTCATGCAAATCTTTCCAGACTTTCAGTGGATAGAGTTTTGAGGGATGGAATGAGGAAGACTTGAATTCAAATCTTCTTAGCCAAGTGATATTGGGCAAATCACTTATTAGTGTTTGTTTCAGCTTCTTCCACTATAAAATAAGAGATAATAATAACATCTACTTTGCAGGTTGTTGTGAGGATTAAATAAAATAATATAAATATAAATAAAATAAAATAGGATAAAAATCATTTTTAAAATGCTTAACAAAGTGCTTAGAATAGTAGAAGTGCTTTATATGCTTATTCCCTTTCTTTTCTCTCCCTCCTGTATATTTTTCCCTTTAGACAGGGAGATTGGGGAATAAAGAGAATTATGGTAAAGTCACATTATCAAATTTACTTTCCTTTTGAAAACTGCATCATTAATCTGCCCCCAAGAAACATTTTCTTGCATCTTCTAGGCACTAGGGATGCCAAGACAAAAACCAGTCCCTGTACGTCAAGATCTCCCCTGAGTAGACTTGAGCAGAATCATAAACAAAGAGTTAAGAAAATACAGGATGATTTGAGAGTGAACCAACCAGAGATACCTCATGGTAACTACCATTAAATAATAGCTTGTAATTTACATATTATATATGCAGGCATATATATAAAATGTATATATAAACATATATATATATATATATATATATATATATATATATATATAAAATGAGGGCAATTTCTGTGACTTTTGAAAACAGAAAGGAATTAGATACATTCCCTATTGGTTTCAATTAATTCAGAATAAATGTCCATAGCAGATAATTGTGGCTTCAATTTCTGTATGATAATGTATCTACATTTACATATAGCTAGATATGTGTATGTTTGTAGGTATATAACTTTTTTTTTTATCATGAACTGCTGGTCCTAGGAACCTCTTCCCAGAATAAAATTTTTTAATTAATTGAAGAAAATGTTCAATTTCAGTTAGAGATTCATGAAAATCAAAATGTAATTTCCCCTCCACCAAGTTCACAGACCTTTCCCATGTTTCTTTGGTTAATCCCTGGTAGGGAGTTTGACTGCAGTATCATTAAAGGATACATGTAGGTGTCTGTATAAATATAGAAAAACAGGAAAACATTCATCATTTTGACATTCATCAGTGACTTGGATTCAATTTGTGAAAATAAGACTCAAAAACACTTGTTGAAAGCCTCAAATGCCAAGCTGAGAAATTTGCATTTTAGCCTTAGAAGAAAGGAGTCCTTGAAGGTTTTGAAAGTAAGTAGAATGATATAATGACATTTTTTGCCTTAGAAAGATGACTTGGGCAGCTATGAGTCTTGCCTTCTATAAGTTCTTGTCAATTGGTTCTAAGTATGAGATAACAAAGGCGGGGCAGCTAGGTGGTGCAGTAGATAGAGCACTGGCCCTGGAGTCAAGAGGACCTGAGTTCAAATCCGACCTGAGACACTTAATAATGACCTAGCTGGGTGGCCTTGGGCAAGCCACTTAACCCCCTTTGCCTTGTAAAAACCTAAAAAAAAAGATAACAAAGGATAGGCAAGAATTACAGAGTAGAATTGGGAGACTTCTCATTGAATTTATCATTTAAGCAATAGGTGATAGAGGTCTTTACTAAAGTAGTGGCCTCATAGGTTCAGATAAGGGGACAGATGGAAGAGATGCTGTAGAGGCATCAGATGAGATAGAGGGAGTGAGAGAAATGGAAAAGTTCAGTTAATATAGCGAATTATTTCTGTTTTGAATATATTGCATTAGAGATGTCATCGAGGGACATTCTGAAACAGACCACAATTAGTGATATTTGACAAGTTCAGGCTAAAGCTTAGGGTCAGTTATAGTGATTGTAGAATCCATTCACATACATGAATCCTAAACCTAGGGCAGCTGATGAGGTCTTTAATACAGTGAGCCATGAAGGATTTTGAGACAGAAGGAGGGAGCCTTAGAAGTCTTCTAGCCTGACCCCTCTGTACTATGGATAAGCAAACCAAAACTCAGAAAAAGAAAGATTTTTTTCCTAATCTGTAATATTGATGACAGTCATTCTCACATTCATTTCTCCAATCCTGTCCCTCAACTCCCTACTTTGCCTAGTTCAGGATCTTTCACATGCCAAACAAGAAGAAAATGTTTATTTAAAGAATCCATACCATTCACTTGTCCTATCCTATGGAATAGGCTTGACAGATGTTTGCCTTGTTCCTATACCTCTCTTCTTGCTTTATTCTGAATTTTGACCTAGTTCAGGATCTTTCACATATCATACAAGAAGAAAATGGTTTTTGTTTTAAAGAACCTATACTATTCACTCGACCTAACCTATGGATAGGGTTGACGAATGTTTATACATTGTTCATCTACTTCTCTGTGTTTTCCAGGTCTTTACCTGGGTCAGGATCTTTCATATACCAAAGAAGAAAATGTTGAAAGAATTTATACTATTCACTTGACCCATCCTATGGAATAGGATTGCCAAATGTTTACATTGATCATATATTTCTCTCCCTGCTTTATTCTGAATCTTTACAGGAATCATTTTTATTTTTTCACCCTTCAAGTGGTCCAAAATTTCCAAAGAGCCCAGGACCACGTCTGACCAAAGCTAGCCCGTCTCGACTTTGTATCTTGGTGTCTGAGGTCCTTCATCAGCTGCATCCTCATGTATGTCTTCAAAAAACCTCTGCTGTTTCCCAATCAGCACCGGTGCTTCCATTTGTCGACAACTGCCTCAGGTGGCTGGCACCTCTGTGTCTACGGGAGTCCATTTACCCAAGTGCCTTCATTCTTCTGATTTTGTCTTCTGATTTTTGGTGTCCTTTGGAGTCATTGGTTTCTCATCATTCAGATCTAGTTTTCAGCCATTATTTTCTTTCATAAGCTTTTGGACCCCTTTTTCCAACTGGTGAACTTCTTACACACTTTCTCTTGATTCATGTCCAGGATCTCTCTTAGAGCCAGGGTCAATATGCATCTCCGTGAAGTGTTCACTGTTTAGTCAAACTTCCCTCTAGCCACCCCTATTTCCCAGTCTTCTCAGGAGCAATATATCCAGTTTACACCATCTGATTTGTGATTCTTCATCTATTCCTTTTAGTTCTTTTTTGTATGGATCTTGTCTTACCAATTGCTTATTTTTCAATGTAAACAAAATCGTGAAAAGTCAATTATTTTCTTATTATACAGGAACTCACTCTGCCAAAAAGGGAGTCCATTTATGGCTCTGGGGATTGCCCAAGTCCCACAGAGCTTCAGGGATTTTGTCCATAGTCACAGAGTTAGTTAAGTATCAGCAATGAGATGTGATCTCAGGGCTTCATGAATCCATGTCCAGATATTAGACTTGATACACTTTCCAGAATGCCCCAGTGGATATACTACTGGCCTTGGAGACCTGAAGTCTTGGGTTCAGATTCCACCTTTGCCATTGACTCTGTGACCCTGGGAAAGTCATTTGAATGTAGTACCAGGGCTTGAATTTATAGAGTGGCCTGATCATACGATATTGCTATTAAAGAGTGTCTTCGCTGGTGATCTCAGTCTTATTACTCTGGGGAACGGACAATAATTTGGGCTGCTCATTCTGAGAGCCCATAAAATGAGGGGAGATGCTGCCATGAAGTCACACTTGACTGGGGCCATGGCAGAGTATTTATTGTTCTCAGGCAGCACTTTGTCCTCTCCTAGGATAGTCATTTATAGGGAAATCAATCAGGGATGGCACTTTTATTATACCCCGCCCTTAGGAAGGCTGGCTCCAAGGAGGAGGAGAGGCTGCAACCTGAATCGGTGAAGGCAATAACCCTCCAAACCCTAGAAAAGCATGAGTCACCAGGCTCGGGGTGGGGTGGGGGGGAGGAAACCCCCCCCCCCCACTAGCCTTTTCCTGATGACCAAGTCTTTGGGGATAAGCTACTTCCAATTTGTCTGACCGATGTTCTGAAGCCTGCCTCAAGTCCAGATTCAAAGTCTTTCTGGGCTATGGAAATGCCAGACCTTGTAATGGATGGCACCAGCTTAAGCAGTTCTGGGTTACCTCCATGAAATGCTGAGGTTTTCAGGATGAATTTTGTAAAGAGACTCTTGAATTAATCATATATATATATATGTATGTATATATATGTATATATAAACTTGATGTTCTTGTGCAAGGATAATTGTATGGATACACACACACATACACACACATACACACACACACACACACACACACACATATATATATAAACTTGAAGTTCTTGTGCAAGGATAATTGTACGGATACACACACTCACACACATATATATAAACTTAAAGTTCTTATGTAAGGATAATTGTATGGACACACACACATACACACACACATATATATACACACACAGACACACAGACACACAGACACACAAGATTCTACTTAGATACAGATTATAATCTTAACCATGTCGAAGTATCTTCCTCCAACACAGGTCATCACCCATCCATGCCTACCTATATACTGTGTAACTTTTGGCCAGGCCTTTCTATCCTTAAATTAATCCACTCCTCTTTGGAACCCCCCCTTGGATAAGGAGAGAGCAAAATAGCCAACTGTGTTTCTTGATAGCCCCCCCCCACTAGTCTATATTGCACTTTCACATCCAACTTCCCACCCTCTCTCCCAGGCCATCTTGCCATCTCCCTGCTTCTGTCTACATGCACCCCTGACCTTACATCCTCATCACTTTCCATCTGTTCCTCTAGGAATCTCAAGCACAGTAGTCTTACCATCAATTTTAGAGAGGGTGCCCGCCTCATGACATGAGAGTATACTGCTCATCCCCTGTAACTTCCCAAATTTTCTCCTTTGGCCACCACTGGCCCATACACGTTGTCTCTACTCATTGGAAGTGAGTTCCTTCAAATAGCAATTGTCTCACTTTTCTCGCTGGATCCTCACCCTGGGAGCACGACTTTTCTCTTCCTGATACTCAATGCCCTTCTTCTCCTTTTTCTTGACACAACTTGAATACCAATGAAGTTCATGGGCTGCTCATCAGTTGCTCTTCACATTCCTCATATGACTTAGTAGAGAAGTCTCAACTCCTCTACCTGTTTTACCATGGGCAATAGGCTCAGTTTCCTTATCTGAAAAATGAGGGGTGTTTTCCAAGGTTTGTTGAGCTCTGAAACTGTGATTCCTTCCCGGTCCTGACTCCCTCAAAGCCTTTAGGCTGCTGCTCCCCCAGAATTCCACGTGTGGACCATCTTGCAACCTTCTGCTAGCCACATTCATCTCTCCATTGAGATAAAGGTAAAATGCTTTGTAGTCTTTAAAGGACTACAGAAATGTGAGTTATTCTGAAGTCTTGTATGAGTGCCCCATTTGGGGGGCCCTGGCTCAGGAAAGCTGTGCCCACAGAACACAAGGCCAGTCAGACCCAACTGGACCGTGGAGGCTCTGGATCCCAGACTAGAAGTATTGAGGTATAGTAATTTCTATACCTGTTAACTACGGCGGGTCCTTACCAGGGCAGCTGCAGAGGTGCACATTTTTTAGCCGCAACTATTTTCAAAGATTGTTCCTACATGCACAGGGGGCTACACCCTGTATCAGTGAAGAGAAGCACCATGTCTGAAGGAACCACAGGTTTTTGAAAGGAATGAACAAAACCATACTGGTATTGTCTCCTGATGTTAAAGTATTCTTGGCTCCATGTCTAGCTGATTCTTATAGTGGTTGCCTGAATAATGTCTCTAAGTTCATCTTCTCTTATTAGATTAAAATCTTGAAAACATGATGAAAGATACTAAGCCCATCTAATCCAATATTTTTTTTCTCTTTTTCATTCTCTACTTTTTCCCCCTTCTCCCTGCTGTCCAGTTTAATGTAGTGAAAAAAGACAAGAAAGTTTTTAGGTTTTATTTATTTTATTTTTATGAAATGAAACAAGCATTTCTATCATGTAGCATAATAAAAAAGATGATTGTATTGACAAAAAAAAGATAGAATGGAAAGATTTTTTTTCCTACTAGCATCAAACTAAAGCATTTTTAACCCCAAAGAAATATCTTTTGTAACAACTATTCATTTTTTATTATATTACTTTAGCATACAAATTGAGTGTATCTTGTTTAATACTGTTTTTATTAATGTGATTGGAATAGGCCTAGATTTAATACTGATCTCCTAATTTAATCAATGAGTTCATTTTGAATCATTACCTATGAAAACTGGAGTGTTTATTATTCCCCAGAAGAGGGGCAAGGTTTCATTTGTTTTGGAGGAAAACAACCTATTCATTAAATTTGCAATCAGTATCTCTGAAAGAGGATTCCTCCTCTGGATGTCTCTAGAGTAATGGACTCAACTCACACATGAGGTAGTCTTATAGAGGAGCTCAGAGCAAGAGGAAATGAGTTCAAATCTCTTCTTGTTACTGGTATAATCTTGGGTAAGTTACTTAACCTGCCTTGATCTTGGTTTCCTTAATGGTAAAATGAGAGTGTTGACTAAATGGCCATTAACATGCCTTCCAGCTCTTTAATTTACAAGGTTATCACCTTGTACTTATGTCATTCCAATGTTTTGAAATCAAAAAAGTCACAGTGACTCTGGTCATTTTCTGCCTAACTTTTGTTTTATCCAATTTAAACATTTATTTAATAGTTACTGAGTTACCTCTGAGGAGACAAACAACCCCCCCCCCCCAATTCTTGGCCTCAATAGATTTTAATAGTAATTTTTAATTTTAATAGTAATAGTAAGTTTTAATTTTAATAGTAAATTTTAATTTACAGAATTAAATCTAATTTAAGAAGGCAGACACAACGAGAAGAAACAACCAAGTCTGTAAGTGAGCTGAGCCTGGAAGGAAGTTCAGTATTTTCATACAAACAAGTTGAACATTCCAGGCCAACAGGATAGTACTGTATGTACAAAGGCATGGAGGTGGGAAATGACCTCCAAGTACAGAAAAGTAATGATCTGAAGGATAATAGCAGAAATAGGAAAGTTAGGCATTCAAGAGGAGGAGTAAATTTGAAACAGTTCAACATAAGCACAGCCCAGTCTTGGTGTTTAAGAATAGAGAGTTTTTAATTGCAACTTTCACAAAAGGGGTCAACTTTCCGACTCTCCAAGCTTCCTCGTTCTCAGAGGTCAAGTTATTTGGAAATGGCTTACAAGTCACATTATATTAATAGCTTTAATGAAAACTGAAACTCCCCCTTCCCGAAAAAGGGGAGAGAGAAATGCAAAGAGCCTCCTCATCCAGCCCAAGGAAAGGGTGGGATGGGCTATTTTTGTTTCACCACCCTCACATCTTCGAGTCTCCTCCCTTGGAAGAGCTCAACCAAATCTGATTATTCCCTCTCAGACTGTACTCCCTTGACCCTGATCATCAGCTCTGCTGCTCAAACAGCCCTCCCAGGAATCTCTAGATTTAGTACCAGGCTAATCACCCACCTGCCCCTGCTCCTGGATCAACAGAGTCTGTCCTTTCCCCTTTCCAATGAAACAAAGCCCCAAACTCAATCCAAGGGTGAGCTAGCTTTCCTCTCCCTGTTCTACTTCAATTCCACAACATGATAAATTACCAAGCCTTCATGTCGCCATGCTTTAGATGCTTAAAACAGAATAAATATGAAAAGGCATATCTATATAGCAGCAAGAGAACCCCAAACAGACATTGAGTCACCAGCAATAAGCATTTCTTAAGCAAGTACTGTCTATGAACCCTTTACTGGGAAGAAAAGGACAAAAGTAAGACAGGCCCTGCCCTCAGGAAGTTTCTGTTCTCTTCTCTCTCTCTCTCTCTCTCTCTATCTCTCTCTCTCTGTACTTGAGTTCAGTGAGTCCAAGATGAGTATGCTGGCCCTTGTTCTCTACCCAGTTGTGACACTGACATAGATAAATGCACAATTAATATCAATAAGTGAGTCGACATCAGTGGAACTGGGGAATCCGAAAAGGTAGAAGTGTCTATAGAAAGGAGTTCTGTCTCTCCACAGTGTCACTGTAAATGGTTTTATTATGTATTTTGGAGACTTTTGGCACTGGAAGGGAACTCAGAAACTGTTGGAACCCCAACCAGGATAAGAACCATTCTACCACCTGGCTGACAAATGACCAATCACCAAACTTCCCTTGGCCTCAGTTTCCTCATCTGTTAACTGAGGTTGGATTAGATGCCATCCAAAATCCCTTGCAACTCTAATTCAAGCTTCTGATTGAAGCCCCCTCAATGAGGAGAAATCTCTTCACTTCTAGAGGAGCCCATTAGACTTTGCTGTATTTGTTAGGAAATCTTTTCTGATATTGAACCGAAATCTGCCTCTTTCCTTGTGGCTGTTGTGACTTATCAAGAGGAGGTTGAGGTCTTCCGTCTGATTGGCAAACTGTAATGGGTAGAAAGAACACTTACTCTGGAGTCCTGGTAGACCTAGATTGAAACTCCTTACCTCTGACCCATAGAAAACATGTACCTGTGGGTTAAGTCAATTCATTTGAGTGTGTTTCTTTATTTATGCAATGGGGAGAATACTTCAGAATAGTCATGAAAAACCAGGTAAGCTAATATAGGAGCTCTGTGAGCCCTAAAGTATGATCTGGAGATCCGATGCACATGCACACATAGATACATGCTTCCAGAGACAAACAGGCAAATATTACCACCTCCTTTATGACTGGAATACACATTCTTCCTTTCTGACTCGTGGAGCTCTTCCCTCTTTTTTAATTAACTCAAGAAATATGCCTGAAGCATTTTCAGGACCGCCCTCCTCCTCCCACCCATTACCTTGTATGTAACTGCTTTGTATATGTTTGCATTTATCCTCTTTACATGTAGGCTATATGACTTCAGAGCCAGACTTCTCATCTTTCCCTTGTGTTTAGGGATTGTTTCATTCCTTCCCCCTTGTATCTCCCACCCTTGGTCCAGTGCCTGGCTCCTAGTTGATAAATGTTCGCTGATTGCCTGTCCACATAATTGCATCCATAACAGGACCAATCCTGTTCTAGTCAGTGTGTCCCGAAAGTCTTAGTAGAGTTTGAAAAAGCTGCCCCAAGATGTTGGGGTACCCTATTTAGTCATCAGCATCCATAGAGTTGCACTTAGAAACCCTTGACTTCTTGGCACATCATGTCTGACCCGAGACTGAGTTCAGATATCCCCCCACCCCTTACACAACCTTATGGAGTCGTTGTGCTCACCCAACCCAGAAATTTACACTGTGTGTGTATGTAGGAATGTATGATCATAATAATGATAATTTGGTATTTATTGACTGATGGACATATTATTCACTCCTTCCTCTCCCAAAGAAGATGTTTCTTGAAAACAGAGATTGCTTGCTCTTTTCTGATTTTTCTCCCCAGGATCCCCACAGTGCCACTAAATGCCGAGCCAGCCAATAACCCTATAAAGTCCAAACTACAAGCTACTTTTTTTTTAAATCACTGTGATACAGGGGAGGAAACTCAAAGAGATGAAATAACTTTCCTTCAGTCACCAAGCGAAAATGTCAAAGGCAGGAGGTGAATCTGGGTTTGGTTGATGGCACATCAATTAATCATTAGGTCTTTATGAATCATGGATTATCAGCATCTGGCATCAATTATGTATCAGCTACCAAAGCTCCAAAGCAAACAGAGTCCCTGCCCACAATGGGCTCACATGATATGTAGCCAATTGTTTTGACAGGATAGGGGAAAGAGGAAGGTACCATCCAGTGTTCCCCTTCTTTACCTTGGTGGTTCACTGAACACAGAGGGGCATCAGTGTATAGGATTTCCTAGAATAGATATCACTGGATCAAAAATCATCCCAGAAGGGGTCCCAGGCTCTCATCATGACCTACAAGCTGCTTCAATCTAGAAAGACAAAAGTTAGAATGGTGGGGAGTCACCAAACACGATCACTGCCCAGATAAAGTGTACTCCATCCTTTGACTAAAAGATGCAAAATGGCAGAAGGATAAGAGATGTCCTGATGGTGCTTCAGCCCATCTTTCCGCATGGAGGATCTGGCTGCCTTTTCCTTCCAGCTGATTCCTATCAAAGGGCCTCTACCACAAGATCCCCCCCAGTTAAAAGCAACCATTCTCTCACAGGACTCTGGAGGAAGTGATTTGTGTTCCTGTTCATACACTAGGTGGTGCCCTTCTCTAGCCTAAGAACTAGTTTAAAAGAGAGGAAGATTTCATTGATTTCTTTTCTATTTTGGAGTCTTGTGTTAAATAATGACAATAATAAAATAACAAATACAAATAAGAAACAAGAAGGAAAAAGTGATAAAACCAACCAAAGCAGCAGACACAGCTCTCACTTTTCAATGGAGTCTCCAAATGTACTTAGTATCTGGATTTGAAAACCTGAAGTTTAAGGAAACACAACTTCGTTTATTTTATTTCTCACTTTCATCGAATCAGGGCAAAACCTTATCTTAAACATTGACTCACCCCACTTCCCATTTTAGAGAGGAGAAAACAAAATATCAGCAAATATAAATTATTTGTTCAAGTCACATTGTGTCCAAGGTAAAATTTGAACCCAGATTCTGACTTTAAACCTATCTTTGCAGTGAACAACCGTATTGTCATAATTTAGAATTAGAAGCGAACTTAGAGATTTGAGTCCCTTCCTTTCTTTTGGTCTCAGTTTCCCTTTCTGTAAAAAAAATTAGAAGTGACTTGACTGAAGGCACCCAAATAAAATTTCTTTTTTATCCCTCTTCAAAGTCCCTTAGGATTTGAATTCCCTCTAGTCCATAAATAAGGTTGACTGTCAGCAGATGTTAGATAGAGAATTCAACTTGAGTCATGCAAAAAATGTTTCATCTTATATAAAACAGTGCTGGAATGAAGGACTTTGGGGGGGTCCTTTGGAAAACATTTCTGAGAGGCAGGCAAGATTTGAATCATCTGCTGTTTCAGCTATCCCCAGGTTGGAAAAATGAGCTGCCTGTGTCGTCTTTCTGATGACTAGAGATTTTACAACCCTTCCCACCTCTTCCACAAATAAAGCTACACCTCTGCTTAGGTTTTCAGATGTGATGAAAGGTCTTTTCTTCTGTACTACTTATAAAATGTCAATTAGTTTGGGTGTTCTCAAAAGGCATTAGGACAAGGTTGAATGTTCCAGATCAGGAAGCCAAGAAATGGAATCTGGATAAAGGGAAGAAAGAAAAACAGTTTGATAAATAAAAGGGGGGGGGAAGACAGAGGTGAGCATCTGTTGGTGCTGAAAGTTTCAGATGTAAAAAAAGTAAATAAAGTTTAAAACGATCACCAAATGGGAAGAAACCTGTGCAAAGAGGGGAGATATTTCCAGAATAGAGATCTCCCCCTTTATCAATGAAAGGGTGTGACTGCCCCCTCCCCAACTTGGGAATAAGCTTGTCCTTGAGACCCTAGTGTTGACTAGTGGGCCATCCTTAGAGTCAGGAAGACCTGAATCCAAAGCCCCCCTGGGATATTCCCTAGCTGAGTGGCTCCTGAATAAAGTCCTTAACATGTAAGTCTTCTTCAATTCCTTATCGATAAGAAATGGGAATGATAAGAGTTTCCTGTTCAAAGACTCCCAGGAGACTTAGTCATGAGACTTGAGAATTGGAAGGGAAGTTCGCAGCTGTCTAATCCAAGCCCTATGGACTAAGGAATGTCCACCACAATATGAGCAGACAAAACCTCTGGAACGCGAAAGCCATCGCAAACTGTAAGGTACTATGTGACTTGAAATTGCAGCTAGGGCTTATGTTTTTATAATCAGACAATGTACTCTAAAAAATCCCAAAACTTAAAAGAGAAATGACTGAAGGAAATTCTGTTTTTCCTTCTACAGAATAAACTTTTTTCTTCTAAATTATAAATTTCTCATGAATGCTTTCTTACACATGCACTCCTCCCCAATACACACAGAAGTCAATGGAGCACAGTGGAAAGAGCACAATGACTTTAATTCTGAGAGTTTAGAACTTCTGATCCTAGGATGTCATCTAGATACTGAGGCAGG